>NC_079198.1:91644798-91968207 GCF_029499605.1 Hyla sarda
TCGGATATGCTGTACAAATTACAATACTTGATAAAGAAATAATATATTGTGGAATTGGATTAGACTTTTATTTAATTGTAGGTAGCTTTATATTTATATGTATATTTATATCATTTGTATATACTTTATTATAAGAAATTATCAATAGTTATATGTGCACACAAATAGAACATCATATATTTTAATATATAGTAAGTTTACATACCCAATAAATAAAAATACAGTACTAGCTACCAAATGTTGTGACCTAAAAAGGACCATTCAGCTGTCCCAACATATCTGTGGTGTCCCGGTACCGGATTGCATCCGTTACCTTGTGGTGAGATCCCCAAAGTCAGAGTCCCTAGGTATCGGTGGGGTCCTCATCAATAGTTAGCCCTTTATCACCCCTTTAATAGTTAAAATTATTCAAATTCATTGTGTAAATTTGTAAATAAAGTGTACTTACCTTGCTGTAGTGTCTCAGGACCTGCGGGTCACGTGATGCGTTCCAAAACTCTATGGTTTTCTGGTTCAAGGACCTTTGGAGGAAGTCAGGAGATCGCCCACCATGCATTGTAACGGTGAGTGACAGCTGACACGGACCAATCCAAAACGGCCCTGCCCCTGCCCATATGAGGGAGCGGCAGCCATTACTTTTTCTCTTTCCTCGTGGGCTGCTGAGGAAGGAGGATCTGCGCAGCTGTCATCAGCAGTGACTAGGCCCAAGCTTTGCGGCAACGGTCATCTTTACAAAACTGTGAGTTATCTCAATCCCTGTTAACTTCGCAAGATCACCGGACCTAAATAGACCCCTAAATTCGGACGGATATCTGCACCAATCCTAATTCTAATAATCCTTTGGATAAATCAATGGTCCTCAGCATCTGTCAATCACTGCCGTGCTGTATAGAGACTGTATTGCTAAGACTGTTGCTGTTAATTGGATGTGCCGCAAGTACCTCAGTAAAGTTTATGCAAGTTCAAGTTCATCTCTATTGTGGACCTTCATTCATTTAAGCACGCACCTATAGTTTCTGGGAAGGGTGGCGATAGGCCGAAGATTTACCTCCGGGTATTAACCCTCACCCTGGCATCACGAGTGACAAGGGTTAAATTAACCACTCATATACCGAAGCAACACCCCAACTGCACTACACCCCAAGGCAGTTACCACATTTCTGTTTTAGTAAATACTTTCATTCCCTGTAATGTTCCAAGCCTGAAATGTTTTGTTAAATATCTACATTGTGTTGAGCTTATCTTCTGTAATTCCTTTTAGGAATTTAGAAATAAAATAGAAATTGTGTTACCAGTTTGGGGATGTATCCTTAAATGGGTACTCTGGAACCCCTACAATCAGACATCTTATAGATAGAGGATAAAGCATAAGATGTCCAGGGGCGAGTACCCCTTTAAAGACTATAAGAGAAATTTACTAAGAACAGAGTATTACATGCTGTCACCAGATTTATTAAGATGCACGTGCCTCTTCAGTGGCCGTGCACTGCATCGCACTTTGAAATCTATAGCAGCTCCTGGCTGGCAAAGATTTTAGCTACAACTTACTCCAGCACTCAACTCACTTGATTGAGCACCCACAGTCAGTCCCAAAGGCAGGTGGCTGAAGTTGGCTTAGGGGGCTTTCTGTAGGAGAGAGATGTCACCAGAGTTTCCTGAATTGGAGGGGGATGGCAGCCAGCCTGGACCGCGACCTTTGTCAACAGAGAAAAGGGGGGGGGGGACTTTGTATAGGAACGTGATTACACCAGATTTAATTGAGCTATATTAGCAATTTGCATAACCTTCCCTGGTACATTGATTACTGGCACACTAATTTTTTGGCCCTAGTATATTCCAAAGATAGATTTAATGTAGTCACTGGTAAACTATTTCCCTGTGTGTGTATGTATGTATATATATATATATATATATATATATATATATATATATATATATGTACATACATCTCTCTCTCTCTCTCTCTCTCTCTATGTATATATATATATATATATATATATATATATATATATACTAGTAGATTACTTTTGGGCAACTGAAGTAAATGGTCCAGCTTTTGGAACTAAATGGTATACAATAGAATATTTTTTTGGGTGGTATCACAATGTATACCAAGGATTTAGTGCATTTAACAGATGTGAATATGGCCAATAAATATATTCAGCACCTAAATATAGCCATCGATTTAGATTGTTAGCACATTGTATAATTCTTGTATATTGTTTATTGCCCAGCTAGTATAACAAAGAGAATGCATATAATTTATTATCAATTCATTCATTGTATAGCTCAGGTATGCTTAACCCCTTTAACCTCCATGATGTATAAATTTGCAATGGTATTAAGGATTTACCAGCTTCTCATCATGTTTCATTCCCAGTGGACGCAATTTTGGCCACTTGGTCACTCAACCACTTAGATGTTACAGTCAATGACAGCTGTAACATGTAAGTGGTTTACGCTGAATGCCATTCAATTCTGGGGAATGATCATTTCAGTTGCATCCTGCAGACTATTCAACTGTGAACTGCAAGAAAAAAAATTGAACATAATTGCTATCTCCACATGCAGGAATGTCTGAACTAATAAAATTAAATAATATGTATCCAGGGTGAAAACAATGCAAGAATTATTGTATTTTGGTGATCTCACATCCCAGAAAACATAGGATAAAAAAGTCCAATATACCCCAAAATTGTACCAATATAAGTTACAACTCATTGTGCGAAAACAAGCTTTCATTCATAAATGGAGAAATAGAAAAAAAGGTTTTAATATATATATATTTTTTTCATAACTTGCTATTATGAGTGTTTTTCAAACTGGAACATTCAGCACAGACATGCAAACAATACAAGAAGTATTTGGAATTATAAAAAAAAAAAAATAAAAGAGTCAAATATTTTATTTTGTGCAAACATTTTTTTTGAAATACAACCTTGAAGGAAAATCAAACAATGGAGAGCAGAACCCAGTTCAAACCAAATTATATTTTATGGCAAAATGAGAGCTTAAAGGGGTACTCCGGCGAAAACCTTTTTTCTTTTAAATCAACTGGTGGCAGAAAGTTAAACATATTTGTAAATTACTTCTATTAAAACATGTACTTATTACTTCTATTAAAACTGTACTTATTAGCTGCTGAATACTACAGAGAAAATTCTTTTCTTTTTGGAATGCTCTCTGATGACATCACGAGCACAGTTCTCTCTGCTGACGTTATTATAATAATAATAACTCTTTATTTATTGTTGTCCTTAGTGGTATTTGAACCCATGTCCCCAGCACTGCAAGGCAGTAGTGCTAACCTCTGAGCCACCATGCTGCCCTTAGCATACATCTGAAATGAACAGAGATGTCAGCAGAGAGCACTGTGCTCATGCTGTCATCAGTGTTCCAAAAAGAAAGGAATTTCCTCTGTAGCATTCAGCAGCTAATGAGTACTGGAAGGATTAAGATTTTTTAATAGAAGTAATTTACAAATATGAATTCAGGTAGAAAACAGACATGGTACACATCTACAATCTTGCACAATGATCTAATTGCTTCTCAGCATAATTTCAAAAACTAACAGGTTGTTAGTATATACGTTTTGATCAAAAAGTACAAAGCCCACTCGCCACGTCAAGGCCACCTATTTAGAGTGGGTCCCTAACGTCCCTAGCATAAAATGGCGTAGCACTGGGCGGTGACTAGTGTTGCTCGCGAATATTCGCAATTCGAATATTATTTGCGAATATCGCATATTCGCGAATTCGCGAATTTCGCGAATATAGCGCTATATATTCGTAATTATGAATATTCGTTTTTTTTTTTTTTTTTTTCTTCACAGTACACATCACAGTGATCATCCCTCTCTGCTTCCAGCTTGTGTGGTGTAAAGAAGGCTCTAATACTACTGTGTGATACTGGTGTGCGAAAATTCGCATATACGAAAATTAGCATTTTCACATATGTTAATTTTCGCATACGCGTATTTTCGCATACGCGAAAATAAAACGAGAATATAACGAATATGCGAATATTCGCGAATATATGACGAATATTCGTCCATATATTCGCGAATATTCGCGAATTCGAATATGGCCTATGCCGCTCAACACTAGCGGTGACCACCACCGCCGCGACACCAGTGCCCACAGGGGGAACGACCCACTGGCAGAGCGGCCCCAATGCCACTCAAACCAGTCCATGGGTCGCACCTCCCCGCAGACACGGCGCCACGGCAGCAACGGACACCGCACAGCACCACACCAGTGTGAACAGGATGTTACAGCACACTTACCATGCTCTCCCAGTCAAACTGGGAGGCTGCCAGGAAAGAAAAGGCCCATGTGTAGCTAACTACTACTTATATAGGGTTGGGCTGAGGGGGTGGCGAAGAGTGCACATTGTGTTTTCTATCCCCTCTTTTTTTTTTTTTTGCTTGAACATGTTGTCTGCACTCTTCCCCTCAGCCCAACCTGTTAGTTTTTGAAATGATGCTGAGAAGCAATTGGATCATTGTGCAAGACTGTAGATGTGCACCATGTCTGTTTTCTACTTGAGTACTAATTTACAAATATGTTTAACTTTCTGCCACCAGTTGATTTAAAAGAAAAAAGGTTTTCACCGGAGACAGATTTAAACAGATTTGTCAATTATTTCTATCAAAAAATCTTAATCATTTCAGTAAGTATGAGCTGCTGAAGTTGAGTTGTTCTTTTCTGTTGAAGTGCTCGAGACAAGCAGAGATGTCAGCAGAGAGCACTGTTGCCAAACAGAAAAGAACAACTCAACTTCAGCAGCTGATAATTATTGGAAGGATTGAGATTTTTTTATAGAAGTAATTTACAAATCTGTTTAACTTTCTGGAGCGAGTTGATATAAAACATTTTTTTTTCCTGGAATACCCCTTTACTCCGGTGGAAAATTATTATTTTTTTAAATCAACTGGTTGCAGAAAGTTATACAGATTTGTAAATTACTTCTATTAAAAATTCTTAATCATTTCAGTACTTATTAGCTTCTGTATACTACAGAGGCTGTATACTACAGAGTAAATTATTTTATTTTTGGATTTCTTTTCTGTCACGACCACAGTGCTCTCTGCTGACACCTCTGTCCATTCTAGGAACTGTCCAGAGCAGCATATGTTTGCTATGGAGATTTTCTTTTGCTCTGGACAGTTCCTGACATGGACAGAGGTGTCAGCAGAGAGCACTGTGGTCGTGACAGAAAAGAAATCCAAAAAGAAAATAATTTCCTCTGTAGTATACAGCCGATAATAAGTACTGGAAGGATTAAGATTTTAAAATAGAAGCAATTTACTATCTGTTTTTATCTGTTTAACTTTCTGGCATCAGTTAATTTAAAAAAAAAATAATAATTTCCCCCGGAGTACCCTTTTAAACAATAAGCTCTTATATGACTAAGGAAAAATAAAAGAATTCTGGTTCTTAGAAGATGAGGAGGAAAAAAAGAAGAAAAAAAATATTATCTGGGTCCTGGTGAAGTTTATTTGCCCCAGTAAATAATAAATATTGTTTTTATACAAGGTGAAATTAAAGAAGATGACCAGTGGTAATAAACTTATCTGCAGGATGGGGGATAAGTGTCTGATCATGGGGGTCTGACCGCTGGGACCCCCGATATTTCCCATATGGGGCCCCAGCTCATGCGTGGGAGGAAGAAAAGTGACCTCACACAAACAAGGAATAGAGAAATTTGTAGTTTAACCCCTTAACGACATCGGACATAAATGTACGTCATGGTGCGGTGGGACTTAATGCACCATGACGTACATCTGCGTCATGTACATGACTGTGAGCACCAGACTGGCGATCACGCTGATATCCGCCATTAACCCCTCAGATGCCTTGATCAATACAGATCATGGCATCTGCAGCAGTGCAGCACTTAAATTGGATGATAGGATCGCCCACGACACTGCTACAGGGATCCTATCATCTATAATTGCAAATGGAGGTCCCCTCACCAGCCTCCGTCCATCTCCTGGGTTCTTCTGCTCTGGTCTGAGATTAAGCAGGCCAGAACAGAAGATCGTTGATAACACCGATCAGTGCTATGCCCTATGCATAGCACTGAACAGTATTAGCAATCAACTGATTGCAGTAGATAGTCCCCTATGGAGACATAAAAAGGGTAAAAAACTAAAAATAAAATAGTTAGTTAACCTGTTAAGGACTCAGGGTTTTTCCGTTTTTGCACTTTCGTTTTTTCCTCCTTACCTTTTAAAAATCATAACCCTTTCAATTTTCCACCTAAAAATCCATATTATGGCTTATTTTTTGCGTCGCCAATTCTACTTTGCAGTGACATTAGTCATTTTACCCAAAAATGCACGGCGAAACGGAAAAAAATCATTGTGCGACAAAATTGAAGAAAAAACGCCATTTTGTAACTTTTGGGGGCTTCCGTTTCTACGCAGTGCATATTTCGGTAAAAATTACACCTTATCATTATTCTGTACGTCCATATGGTTAAAATGATACCCTACTTATATAGGTTTGATTTTGTCGCACTTCTGGAAAAAATCATAACTACATGCAGGAAAATTTATACGTTTAAAAATGTCATTTTCTGACCCCTATAACTTTTTTATTTTCCCACGTACAGGGTGGTATGAGGACTCAATTTTTGCACCGTGATCTGAAGTTTTTATCGGTATGATTTTTGTTTTGATCGGACTTTTTGATCACTTTTTATTCATTTTTTAATGGTATAAAAAGTGACCAAAATACGCTTTTTTGGACTTTGGAATTTTTTTGCGCGTACGCCATTGACCGTGTGGTTTAATTAATGATATATTTTTATAGTTCGGACATTTACGCACGCGGCGATACCACATATGTTTATTTATTTTATTTTTTTTACACTGTTTTATTTTTTTTATGGGAAAAGGGGGGTGATTCAAACTTTTATTAGGGAAGGGGTTAAATGACCTTTATTAACACTTTTTTTTTTTACATTTTTTTTGCAGTGTTATAGGTCCCATAGGGACCTATAACACTGCACACACTGATCTTTTACACAGATCACAGGCGTGTATTAACACGCCTGTGATCAGTGTTATCGGCGCTTGACTGCTCCTGCCTGGATCTCAGGCACGGAGCAGTCATTCGCCGATTGGACACCGAGGAGGCAGGTAAGGGCCCTCCCGGTGTCCTGTCAGCTGTTCGGGACGCCGCGACTAAAGGGTTAATACCGCACATCGCCGCGATCGGCGATGTGTGGTATTAGCCGCGGGTCCCGGCCATTGATAAGCGCCGAGACCGACGTGATATGATGCGGGATCGCGGCGCGATCCCGCTTCATATCGCGGGAGCCGGCGCAGGACGTAAATATACGTCCTGCGTCGTTAAGGGGTTAAAGATTAGAAAAATCCCCTCCCCCAAAAATTGTAAATCGTCCCCTTTTCCCATTTTCCCCCCGGCAGTGATCCCCCTTACATTCTGGGTCACCGTCATTATAGACCCGTAATGACCCGGAATCGCGCAAATCACAAGTGTGAATTCACTTGCGATTTGCCGCGATCGCCGACATGGGGGGGGCCTGATGACCCCCCTGGGCATTTGCACGGGATGCCTGCTGAATAATTTCAGCAGGCATCCCGCTCCGATCCCCACCCGGGGCACGGCGGGGACCGGAACTGCCCATGACGTAACTGTACGTCATGCGTCCTTAAGACCCAGGGTGTCGGGACATAACGTTACGTCATGGGTCCTGAACGGGTTATGACCAAAATAGGTTTGGTCCTTATGAGGTTAAGGGAACAAGCTGCAGCAGAAAATAGCCAGTTCACAAAAAGATAGCCTCAGCATTATGGTAATTTCCCAACATAGCCATTTAACCCCAAAACGAGCACAGATCCTTCCTAAGCATGTCCATTACTGTTTGGGAGGTACATACTAAAATCACCTTATGGTGAATAACCCTTTTAAGAAAATAAACAGTGTAATATCAAAGACCAACAAAGCACATAGCAAAGACGAACAGCAGGGCTCGAGTCCTGCAGGAACGCACAGGAACGGCGTTCCTTTGCTTTTTCCAGAGGAGGAACACCGGCCCTGTTACATTAATCCTGCAATACCGACCTCTGAATTATTCTTACCTCTTCCCCTAGCCTGGACTGGTAGATGCTGGAGATGTAGGTCCTGTGATGATGATGTCGCCATCACATGCTGGGGGCGGAGCTTAGCTGTGGAGGAAAAGGAGAGATCGTGGCTAAAGGACCTGTGTGATGCTGTGGAGGAGGCGGGGCTAAGCTGGAGGAGAGGTCACATGTCACCCCAGTAAGGTAATTACATGGAAGATTTGTTATAGTGTGTAACCCCAGTAGTAAGGAGATTTTATGAGGAGGAGATTTGTTACAGTGTGTCACCCCAGTAGTAAGGTACCGTATTTATCGGGGTATACCATGCACCGGCCTATAACACGCACCCTCGTAAAAGTTTTTTACCCAAATATCCATGGTAAAATGAGGGTGCGTGTGTGTGCATGCGTATACCCCGATACACCCCCCAGGAAAGGCAGGGGGAGAGAGGCCGTCGCTGCCCGCTTCTCTCCCCCTGCCTTTCCTGGGGTCTAGAGTCATTGCGCCGCGCTGTGCAGCGCATAGCAACGACGCAGGGGACGCACACCGGAGGCCTGAAGCAGCGCGGACCCGACCCCGACAACAGGTAATTATGCAACCGGGGATGGGGGGAGGCAACGGGGCAGCGGCGCCGGCAATGGGTGCCGCTGCTCCTTCTCTCCCCCTGGCTGTCGGTGCCGCTGCCCCATTGCCGGCGCCGCTTCTCTCCCCCTGGCTATCGGCTCCGGCAATGGGGCGCCGGCACCGATAGTCAGGGGGAGAGAACGGGCAGCGGTGCCGATAGCCAGCAGGAGAGAAGCGGCGGCAGCAGGGCTCTAGACCTCAGGAAAGGCAGCGCTGGCGGTCTCTGCACCTGCAAAGCCGCTGCAGTTCATTGATTTAAAGCGCCCGCTATAAATCATTGAACTTCAGCGGCTTATCTGCGTATAACATGCATGTAGACTTTAGGCTAAAATTTTTTGCCTAAAAAGTGTGTGTTATACGCCGATAAATACGGTAATTACATGAGGATGAGGTTTGTTACAGTGTGTCATCCCAGTAGTAAGGTAATTACATGAAGAGGAGGTTTGTTACAGTGTGTCACCCCAGTAGTAAGATGATTACAAGTGGAGTAGGTTTGTTACAGTGTGTCACCCCAGTAGTAAGGAGATTACATGAAGAGGAGGTTTGTTACAGTGTGTCACCCCAGTAGTAAGGAGATTACATGAGGAGGAGGTTTGTTACAGTGTGTCACCACAGTAGTACGGTAATTACATGAGGATAAGGTTTGTTACAGTGTGTCATCCCTGTAGTAAGGTAATTACATGAAGAGGAGGTTTGTTACACTGTGTCACCCCAGTAGCAAGGAGATTACATGAGGAGGAGGTTTCTTACAGTGTGTCACCCCAGTAGTAAGGTGATTACATGAGGAGGGGGTTTGTTACGAGGAGGGGGTTTGTTACAGTGTGCCACTCCAGAAGAAAGGAGATTAAATGAGGAGGTTTGTTACAGTGTGTCATCCCAGTAATAAGGAGATGACATGTGTAGGAGGTTTGTTACAGTGTGTCACCCCAGTAGTAAGGAGATTACATGAGGAGGAGGTTTGTTACAGTGTGTCACCCCAGTAGTAAGGCGATTACATGAGGAGGAGGTTTGTTTTAGTGTGTCACCCCAGTAGTAAGGAGATTACATGAGGAGGAGGTTTGTTACAGTGTGTCACCCCAGTAGTAAGAAGATTGCATGAGGAAGAGGTTTGTTACAGTGTATCACCCCAATAGTAAGGAGATTACATGAGGAAAGGGTTTGTTACAGTGCGTCACGGTAGTAAGGAGATTACATGAGGCGGAGGTTTGTTACAGTGTGTCACCCCAGTAGTATGGTGATTACATGAGGAAGATGTTTGTTACAGTGTGTCACTCCGGTTGTAAGGAGATTACACGAGGAGGAGGTTTGTTACAGTGTGTCACCCCAGTAGCAAGGAGATTACACGAGGAGGAGGTTTGTTACAGTGTGTCACCCCCAGTAGCAAGGAGATTACATGAGGAGTAGGTTTGTTATAGTGTGTCACTCTTATACTGCGTAGGCAGCTGTATGCCTGTGGCCTGTAAGAATCCTGGAACCGTGCAGGATGTCAAGTTTTAGCCTGGACATTTTTTTTTTTTTTGCGCAAACTGGGGGGGTTTATTAGAAATCATGGGTGAGTTCCCACACTTTTTTTCCAGGACTTCACCCCTGACGAACAGTGAGCACAAGTCAATGCTCACTCACAGGGCTGGATGGCATTTCCAGTGACATTATGATGAATGTCATATATTAATAAGGTCACAACAGATGAGTGAGATCAGAAGAAATAACAGCTTTGAGCATATCTGGATAAGTGACATCCCTAATAGCCTCCTACTTTGTATCAGTGCTTGGAATGTCTTAATTATTGACTTCTTTGATAACATATTAATAGATCTCAATGACTGACATAAATAATGGTGTCACCGATAATATTGCAAAGGCTTAAATTGAGTGTGTCACCACAATGAGTGAATTCCTCTCTGCTGCATTGTCATTCACTATTAGAATAATTTATGATCTTACGAGCTGATACATATAATAATCATGAGTAATATAGCAGATGAGTTATAGCACGAGATATGAAAATGTGTAGGCCAGAAAGCCACAGGAGTATCTCTAGGGTTTTTTTTTTTTTTTTACAAAAGAAGTTTAGAAGAAATTATGGATCAAAGTTTTAGGGGAAGTTTTAGTAAACTAGATAGGGGATAGGATGTCTAATCGTGGGGGGGCCCGACACTGGGACCCCCGCGATCTCCGTGCAGAAAAGGATAGGGGATAGGATGTCTAATCGTGGGGGGGCCGACACTGGGACCCCCGCGATCTCCGTGCAGAAAAGGATAGGGGATAGGATGTCTAATCGTGGGGGGGCCCAACACTGTGACCCCCACGATCTCTGTGCAGCACCAGCATTCTAAGCTGGACTGCTGCTCCAGTCTCGGAAACCTCTGTATGTCATTGGCCGGAATACAACCTTTAAACAAAGGGGGCAACAAAATAGTAGTCATTTAGGGCAGAAAACAAAATATCTGGAGAGTGGAGATACCATCCAATTTTGAAAACTCAGCATAAGACAGTCCTGCCAGATGTTCACAGCTTACCTTGCAGTGCTCTAACTTCCCCCAGAATGCATTGCTGAATTGTTACAGTCAGCGCAATTGTCTTGCGCTATCTCGCTTACAGTGCAAATGTGATCTCACTTTGTACAAATAGCTTTGGTAAGTCCAGACCAAATGATTGAGCAGGCCTTATATGGGCCAAACCTTTCCCACCCCTGATCTAGAGACTAATAGGAGAATGTGTTACATAGACCCATCTTTATACCAGCACAGAACGGCTTCTTTTGCTTGTGGACAGAGAGGAGCTTACTGCACACACATTATTACTCCTGACAGGCTGTCATTGCACATGGGAATCACCTCTTATTCGGTCTGCACTAGTATTACTTTCTATTTTCTACATTTTACTATGTTACTTTATAAATGTAATAAATTTGACCCCTGGCCATTGGTACAGACTTATGCAGATTAAAGAGACCAGTTATTCCCATGATTCATAGCACCTGTTGACTGTAACTCCCCATTAGCATACACCTTTACCACACATTTCTATTGAAGCCAACATTTTTAGTGCTGTTAAACCTCTACGTACATTATTTCTTCCCATTAAAATTACCATATATCCGTTTTACTTAACCTTCTTGGTCTTTTATTGCAATATATAACCAAAATGAGGAAATGCCCATCTTACTGTGTTACTGATGCTCAGATAGGCATGGAGAATGAGGTCTGTACCAGTGCCCAGATACCTGCTGCTGGCTGTGATTAAGTCTAGCGGAAACCAACTGCAGTCAGTGAAACATTTTAACATTTATATGCGATAATGGACAGCTGCCGCTTTTGCAGATATGTCTAGGTGACGATGTTCCAGCGTCTCTCACATGGAATTAACCTGCTGTCTCTGTCGCTCCGTCTCGATGACACATTCATTTCCCTTCTGGTATATCAGTGCAATCCAAAGACACGCAGCAGAGAAGGGAAGAAGATAGTGTACATAAATAGTGTTTATAATTTAGTATAAGTTGCTGAGAAAAGACTATTGCGATGCTGCAGAATATTCCTGACTGCCGGAGTTGTTACAAATTTACCATTTTATTGACATGTTTCTTTATTTTCCTTTTAAAGACCACAATAATATCCTGTAGATTCCCCCCAAAAATCATTTTAATCCAGTAATAATTTTTCTACTGTTATTTGCATTGAAAAAGCCACAATAACTTATGCTATGTAACCAAAAGCATGTGAATACATCCTTATAGCTGTCTAGCAAGTCAGGTTTTTGTTAGAAGGACGTCAGCATTTGGGGCCTGGTATCAGACAGAGGGGCTATATCCCATCTCTTCCTGGGAAATACAGATGTAAATATTATTATTATTTTTATTGGACCCTCGGTTCCAGTAATTGAGAAGTAATGTTAAAGTTAGGTGTGACACATTAGGATTATTTATCTCCACTGCAGTACAACAAATTAATACATCAGGGATCAAGAAGACATTTACACCCATGAATTAGTTGATAAACATTCTTAAAGGGGTACTCTGGTGGAAATAATCCAACATATATAGTTTAAGGCTATATGTGCGCCAGATAATTCTGATTCCAAGGCATAAATCAAATAGAAACAATAAAGTGATAACCGGGAGCACCTACCCTGCGTCCTGCCACTGCAGGACTACTAGGAGATTCCTTGCACAGATATCTCGGCATCCCGGCTGCATTTATCCACATGTGTGTTTGAGCATAGACTCCTATATATGAGCAGATACCTCATGGAGTGAGACCATTGTCACATGTGGAACTTTACTGTATCAATGTAGCCTATCAATAGAATGACCCTATGAAGAAGCACCTTTGAATTAAATATGTAACATATTCCAGCTATTGGGCTGCTAAGAACCCCATGTATTATTGAGATACTTTTGTCGTCAGCACCCAAGGTGTAATATTGATACACTCTTGATACCAGTATTTGATGTATATGGTATGACTACTACTGTTCCCCTGAGGACATCCCCGAGTTTGATGCAAAAAACCTAAGGGATAGAAACGTAATTTGGGAACTTTTTGGAATAATAATGTGACATGTGCTGAGCAGTGTCGCATATTTCTATGGAATAAATTTGATGGTTTGGTGACATTATGATATTTATTCTTTCTTATATTGTTTCAAAAGTAGACTAAATTGCTGAATTAACAATACATACCATATTTTTCGCCGTATAAGACGCACTTTTTCTTCCCCAAAACTGGGGGGGGAAAAGTCGGTGCGTCTTATACGGCGAATACACCCCTTTTGCGGCGGTCCCTGCGGACATCAAAGGCCGGGACCCGCGGCTAATACAGGACATCACCAATCACAGTGATGCCCTGTATTAACCCTTCAAATGCAGCGATAAAGATGACCGCCACGTCTGAAGGGAAAGTGACACTAACCCGGCTTTTCAGTCGGGCTGTTCGGGACCGCCGCAATTTCACCGCGGCGGTCACGAACAGCCCGACTGAATAGCCGGGTTAGTGTTTACAGGACACCGGGAGAGACCTTACCTGCCTCCTCGGTGTCTTCTCCATTCAGGGATCCCCTGTATGGCCGGCGCTCTCCTTCCTCGTCATCACGTCGTCACGTATGTGCGTCGGCGTGCGTAACGACGTGATGGCGGCGATGGAGAGCGAGGATACCCGGCCGGCAGCAGAGACGTTCCGGAGCGCCTCAGACACGGCGATAGCGATGGAGCGACATCCAGGGCAGCGGTGACGGGTCCGGAGCGGCGGGACACGTGAGTATTACCTCCTATGTAGTGGTCTTCAATCTGCGGACCTCCAGATGTTGCAAAACTACAACTCCCAGCATGCTCGGACAGCCGTTGGCTGTCCAGGCATGCTGGGAGTTGTAGTTTTGCAACATCTGGAGGTCCGCAGGTTGAAGACCACTATTGGGTTCAAAATCTTAAATTTTTTAGATTTTGCACCTAAAAATAGGGTGCGTCTTATACGCCGGTGCATCCTATAGGGCGAAAAATACGGTATACCCTAACAGCATGATGCTGGTTTTATGCTGATTAATTTGGGATCAGCTGTATAGAGACTGTACTATTGCTATCTTGTTTTAGCTTAATAGGTTGAGGGAACGCACTTCACTGTAGTGTTTGGTTAATTGGATATTTTAACGCATTTCAATAAATTGTACGTTTTAATAGGCACTCTGGTGGAAAATAATTTGAAAAAAAAATCAACGGGTGCCAGAAAGTTAACCAGATTTTTTAATTACTTCGATTAAAAAAATATTAAACCTTCCAGTACTTATCAGCTGCTGTATGCTACAGAGGAAGTTGTGTAGTTCCTTCCAGTCTGACCACAGTGCTCTCTGCTGACACCTCTGTCCTTGTCAAGAACTGTCCAGAACAGGAGCAAATTCCCATAGCAAACATCTCCTGCTAAAAAAAAAACTAAACTTATGTAAATTGTGTATTGTTGTAATCATAATGATCTACAAAATAAAGATATTGTGTCAATTTAACCATAAAGAACACTGCTTAGAAACAAAATTCCCCCAAAATTGCAAAATTATGAACGTTTTTTAAAATGTGCCCCACATAATTTTTTTGTTTCTTCACTATAAATTTTGTTGTAAAATGAGTTAGATCATTGCAAAGTACAGTACAATTGGTCCCACATAAAACAATCCCTCATATGGCTTTAGCTATCGAAAGATGAGGGGAAAAAAAATAAAGCAAAAAAGAACAATCACTGTGTCCTCTAAGGGTTAAGGCCCTTATACCCTGTACACAGACACAAAGGCAACTCAGAAAGAGTGTGTCCGCCTCCAATACAGCTGCTACCAGGGAATTAAACTCATAAAATGTGAATTAATTCTGTTTTTTTTTTGGGATATATGGTATCCAAGTCCTCTCCTTGGGCATTTTTGTTTGTTGTTATTCCTGTTCAGAGTTATATGTATTTAAATCACTATCATGATATATTCCCACTAAGGTCAGAACATCTTTAAAGGGGTACTCCCACCCTAGACATCTTATCCCCTATCCAAAGGATAGGGGATAAGATGTCTGATCTCGAGGGTCCCGCCGCTGGGGACCCCTGCAGTATTGCATGCGGCACCCACCTCTTGTTTGTGCTGGAGGGTCTGAGTCACGACTACGGGAACGGAATTCCGTGACGTCAGGACTCCGCCCCCGTGTGAAGCCCGTCCCTTCAATGCAAGCCCATGGGACGGCCGTCACGCCCTCTCCCATAGACTTCCCGTAGTCGCGACTCTCCTTCTCGCGCTTCCGCACAAAAAACAGGTGGGTGCCACATACAATACTGCGGGGGTCCCCAGTGGCGGGACCCCCGAGATCAGACATCTTATCCAATATCCTTTGGATAGGGGATAAGATGTCTAGGGTGGGAGTACCGCTTTAACTGAATCCATTAGTGTATTCAAAAAGTTAAAAAAAAAGGTATAAAGAAAAATCTATGGAAAAACTTTATGGAGAACTGTTGGTATTATTGTGGCTTAAAGGTTTAAAGGGGTACTCCGGCCCTAATACATCTTATCCCCTATCCAAAGGATAGGGGATAAGATGTCTGATCGCAGGGGTACCGCCGCTGGGGACCCCCCACAATCTGTTATTCAGCACCCACCTTTGCGAGCTCTCCACAGCATATGAGGCTCCGAGTGTGCAGCGTGACAACCATGGACGCGGGGTATCGGAGGGGGTACTCCGGCCCTAATACATCTTATCCCCTATCCAAAGGATAGGGGATAAGATGTCTGATCGCAGGGGTACCGCCGCTGGGGACCCCCCACAATCTGTTATTCAGCACCCACCTTTGCAAGCTCTCCACAGCATATGAGGCTCTGAGTGTGCAGCGTGACAACCATGGACGCGGGGTATCGGAGGGGGTGCAACGGCCTTCACGCCTCCTTCCATAGACCTGCATTGAGGGGGCGGGGTGGAGTTGTGAAGTCACGATACTCCAGGAAAACAGGTGATTCTGCCAGGGAAGTATCTGTTGGCTATACATATACCCTGCCGCAGCCATACAGTCTCTGGGCACTGCTGTACAGACTGAATACACTGGTATACGCATGAATCCTGCACTTTACTTGCTCTTTGTATTATGATCAGCTGTAAGCATTGTTGGCAATCATAGACCTTTGTCTGTCTTACTAGGAAATGTCTCATTTGTTACTATATCATTATCATTACTGTATAATACAGTCTACAAGTGGCCAATCTTCTGTGTGAATTCATAAAGTTGCCATTTGCAAAACTGTAAAATATTTTTTCCCTTTGTAATTTAATTTCACCTTTCGTACTTGTGACTTTTTTTCCCTTACACCAGACCTAAAACTTACAAGAGAATGAAAAAGGTTAAAAGAAATTCAGAAGGGACTAGCACTGTAAACATCTAAGTAAATGCCATAGTAACAAGGTCTCTGGCAGGGGCTGCAAAGGGCAAATGCTTGGGTTCTGCTATACAAAATGTTCTATGATACAGCAGAATAGTACTGAAAAAGTCATCTGTATAAAGCAGAAACGATGGCAGCATGAATTAGAGTAATTCATTTTAATGTTCATCGATCCATATGTATGACAACTTCACTGTTAAAGAAGCACTTACATGTTGCCCATATCATACACATTTACAATCAATAGTCGTACTGCACAATTTTTTTTTTGCTCCAGCACAGATGCATTCATATGTTTTACTACTCTAATTTGGTCATATTGTGACAGTGCTAAATGTGAATCAGAGGATGTCAATCCTGGGTCAGCTGACTTCTCCTGGAGCCTGTCACAATTAAGCCTGTCACAACAGCTTAATTAGGGTAAGAAAATGGACAAAAAGGGGGCCGCTACTGGCGCTGGTCCCGGTGGAAAAGAAGCTCTGTGGACTCTTCTCAGTGTATAAGAGTGGTTTATTGGTAGCACAAAAGCAACGCGTTTCTGGTCCGAACTGGACCCTCCATCTGGCAAAGTGCATAGAACAAAATGGACAAGTGAAGTTAAAATACATTCTGTGCGCAACCTTAAAGGTTACGTTCATTACGGCATTCATAAACATGGTTTATGCAATTAGGGTAGATCCATAGAACCCGCACAGTTACACACATTATTCTGTGTGAGTATCCATACACCTACGGCCGTGATTAAGTGATATACATCTTAATGCTGGCTGCTGTGCGCCAGCTGAGAGAGTCTTATTACGGTAGAGATTGCTTCTGCTTCACTGTATAGAGCAGGGATCGCACACCCGTACTCAGAGCATATGCCGGCCGGTGACAGATCATGTTTTTCACTATGAGGCCGAGTGGACATTGCTAATTGGAGGAGCGGAGCTGAAACCGTTTCAGCTCCGCTCCTCCAATTAGCAATGTCCACTCGGCCTCATAGAGAAAAACACGATCTGTCACCGGCCGGCATATGCTCTAAGTATGGGTGTGCGATCCCTGCTCTATACAGTGAAGCAAAAGCAAAAGCATATGCGAAAATTCGCACGCCAGTCTCACACAGTAGTATTAGAGCCTTCTTTACACCACACAAGCTGGAAGCAGAGAGGGGTGATCACTGTGATGTGTACTGTGAAAAAAAAAAAAAAGAATATTTGTGATTATGAATATTTAGTGCTATATTCGCGAATATTCGCGAATTCGCGAATATGTGATATTCGCGAATAAAATTTGCATCGCGAATATTCGCGAGCAACACTAATAATTATAAAAGCGCTGTGGGGGCCAGACACATACCGTTATCTGGCCCCCATAGTGCTTCTATGTACATATGCCGCCACAGCGCTATGAAACACAAGTATTCTTTCAGCAGCACATCGGGCCAGCCAGCTTCCCGGCCAGATGCGCTGCTCTTCAAATACTTTTCATTCACAGTGCTGCAAAGGCATATGATTATAGAAGCATTGTGGGGGCCAGACATACAGCGTTATTTGGCCCCGACAAAGCTTCTATGTACATATGCCGCTGTAGCACTATGAAACACAAGTATTCTTTCAGCAGCACATCGGGCCAGCCAGCTTCCCGGCCAGATGCACTGCTTTTCAAATACTTTTCATTCACAGTGCTGCAGAGGCATATGATTATAGAAGCATTGTGGGGGCCAGACATACAGCGTTATCTGGCCCTGACAAAGCTTCTATGTACATATGCCACCGCAGCACTATGAAAGACAAGTATTCTTTCAGCAGCGCAACAGGCCGGCCGGCTTCCCGACCAGATGCGCTGCTGTTAGAATACTTTTCATTTATAGTGCTGTGGAGGCATATGATTATATATGGATAGATGTCTGACCCCTGCAGCACTTCTATATACAGCTGTGACCACGCTAGAAGATGAGAACATCCCTGGTCAGCAGGGGGGGGGGGGGGAATCGTACATATACACATGGGGGGAATAAAAATAATATACTTATAGGGGATGCACTGAAGTATAAAAACTTGTCCGGGAGCCCTGAATGGCTCCTCCGTACCGGCCATTCAGCGCTCTAAAATACTTGTAAGAAAAAGGACCAATGGAGCTGCTCTATCCAGGTATGCACAGGATACAAGTAAGTATTCTTAACCAAGCAATTTTATTGTATACAAAACAACAAAAGGATCATGAAGCGTTTCGGGGTAAATTCCCCTTCCTCAGATGATCTAGGTGCTGCTACAACAAGCACCCTTTAAATAATGGCAAGGTGAAGGAGGTACAGGTCAAAAAGGGGTGGGCTGGATGTGATGTCACATCCAGTACACTTACAAAAAACTTAATTTACATATAGAAACAGCAGAATATAATTATTATTTGTAACATACAGGTATGCATTCAATTATAATAATGATATAACATCAATATAAACGGTACTAAGTAATATAGCATAGGTGTAATCGGCGATGTGACAAGCACATCCTCGTAGTGATTGTCCAAAGCGGGGCTCTGTTGCAGGAGCTCTGACAAGGTAAACAACACAGCCATGTGGCTGAAAATAAACATAAACACTGGCTCCGGTCTATTGTAAGGCGCTCCACTCACAGCGCGCGCCGACATAACAGTGACAGGAGTATCCACAGACGCGTTGCCAAGCAGACGTCTCTTAACGGGAAGCAACCAATCACAGTCCACGGGGCACGGCTTGCAGCGGAGCGCCTAGCATAGTAAGTAAACCGGGTAATACAAGATGGAATAAACTGCCGTGGGGAACAAAACACCATCTATGGAAGAAAATGGTGAAGTAAATACAAGAATAAATTACATGAAAGCAAGAGATACAAGTAATCCACAATACACCATGTCAAAAGGTGGGAATTTAGCAAAAAAAAATAAAAAATAAAAAAATAGAAACAACAGGTATATGAATAAACCTGGATGCCTTTTTGGGATGTTGCCAATAACACCCACCAGAGACCATGTTGTGCTGAAATTACACATAATGGCACACATGCCATAACAGTATATATCAGAAAACAGGTCTATCGTTGTAAATATAAATATAAACATAAAAAGCCTTAGGGTGTCCATATCAGGCATTACTAACAGCAACAAACCACAAACTAAAATGTACCAACTAACACACATAATGGCATATAATGCCAGAATAAATTAATGAATAAAAGATAATTAATAAAAGATGCGATGATCCCTATAAACAGTACAAGATTACATAAAAAATAAATTTATATATATAAACACACAAAATAAATGTATATTAAAATGCTGATAAAATTTATGATAAAATTAATCCTGGATCTCAATAATTAAAATAGTATAAATAAGGAATCAACGCTGTGACAACTACTAGAAAAATTGATGATAAATACTTAGACAAAAGGCGTCCCCATCCAGTATGTCTCCACAATCATATACCCATGTCTAAAAGATTAAATAAAAAAAAAGGGTTAATAGAAAAATAAAGCTGTTAGGATGTTAGAAACGCTGAATGTTGCAATATCACAAGGCACTCTCCACCAACTCATTCAAACCAGACGGTACAAGAGTGTGGAGTTTATAGATCCAGAAATTTTCTCTCCTTCTCAATAAACTGAATCTCTGGGGATTATCAAGTGCAATATTTTCTATAGCCTGAAGTTTCATGCAACTGAAATCAGACTGTACCGTCTGGTTTGAATGAGTTGGTGGAGAGTGCCTTGTGATATTGCAACATTTAGCGTTTCTAACATCCTAACAGCTTTATTTTTCTATTAACCCTTTTTTATTTAATCTTTTAGACATGGGTATATGATTGTGGAGACATACTGGATGGGGACGCCTTTTGTCTAAGTATTTATCATCAATTTTTCTAGTAGTTGTCACAGCGTTGATTCCTTATTTATACTATTTTAATTATTGAGATCCAGGATTAATTTTATCATTAATTTTATCAGCATTTTAATATACATTTATTTTGTGTGTTTATATATAGAAATTTATTTTTTATGTAATCTTGTACTGTTTATAGGGATCATCGCATCTTTTATTAATTATCTTTTATTCATTAATTTATTCTGGCATTATATGCCATTATGTGTGTTAGTTGGTACATTTTAGTTTGTGGTTTGTTGCTGTTAGTAATGCCTGATATGGACACCCTAAGGCTTTTTATGTTTATATTTATATTTACAACGATAGACCTGTTTTCTGATATATACTGTTATGGCATGTGTGCCATTATGTGTAATTTCAGCACAACATGGTCTCTGGTGGGTGTTATTGGCAACATCCCAAAAAGGCATCCAGGTTTATTCATATACCTGTTTTTTTTATTTTTATTTTTTTATATTTTTTTTGCTAAATTCCCACCTTTTGACATGGTGTATTGTGGATTACTTGTATCTCTTGCTTTCATGTAATTTATTCTTGTATTTACTTCACCATTTTCTTCCATAGATGGTGTTTTGTTCCCCACGGCAGTTTATTCCATCTTGTATTACCCGGTTTACTTACTATGCTAGGCGCTCAGCTGCAAGCCGCGCCCCGTGGACTGTGATTGGTTGCTTCCCGTTCAGAGACGTCTGCTTGGCAACGCGTCCGTGGATACTCCTGTCACTGTTATGTCGGCGCGCGCTGTGAGTGGAGCGCCTTACAATAGACCGGTGCCAGTGTTTATGTTTATTTTCAGCCACATGGCTGTGTTGTTTACCTTGTCAGAGCTCCTGCAACAGAGCCCCGCTTTGGACAATCACTACCGGGAAGTGCTTGTCACATCGCCGATTCCAACTATGCTATATTACTTAGTACTGTTTATATTGATGTTATATCATTATTATAATTGAATGCATACCTGTATGTTACAGATAATAATTATATTCTGCTGTTTCTATATGTAAATTAAGTTTTTTGTAAGTGTACTGGATGTGACATCACATCCAGCCCACCCCTTTTTGACCTGTACCTCCTTCACCTTGCCATTATGTAAAGGGTGCTTGTTGTAGCAGCACCTAGATCATCTGAGGAAGGGGAATTTACCCCGAAACGCATCATGATCCTTTTGTTGTTTTGTATACAATAAAATTGCTTGGTTAAGAATACTTACCTGCATCCTGTGTATACCTGGATAGAGCAGCGCCTGGATCCATTGGTCCTTTTTCTTACAAATATTCCAGTTCCTACAGGGTGTAGATACGCTCCTGTGACCATCAGGCTCGGCAGCTCATCCAACTCTATCTGGTACCCCAATCAAGGGGTGATATGCGCAATATTTCTACTTTAAGGTGAGCGGCCACCCTGACTTAAGTCCTGGGTGTACATCTAGCATACTTTTTGGTTCCCTCACCTGCCAAGGGTAATACACAAGGCGATGCCTCCCGGTTGTCTTTTTTGTCTTTATTTCTATTCAGGGCTCTAGGCGGGGAATTTAAAAATTAAAGTAAAATACACCATACATCGCAGGCGAGCCCTGGTGCGATCAATTCCTCAGCCCCTGTACTACAACCCCCTTCAAGGACAAATTTTGTTCCATGATGGGGATAGTAGTACAAACACTAATGTAGTCTACCCAGCCACCGGCAGACTCCCGCAGTCGGGGAACTACTACTCCCATCATGGAAACAAGTCTGTTCTATTATGGGAGTAGTAGTAGTCCTGGCTGTGGGAGTCAGTAGGTAGAGATGTTAAAACGGCCGTACATGACGAATGTTATAGCGGGTCTTAACAGATGAATATGCTGGTTATTTTGACGAACGTTGTTCAATCATTAGCACCCGTTATTTAATCCGTTATTATACATCCATTTTTACACAGAAAACTGATGTTTAATAACGGATGAATACTCATAGTGTGAAAGGAGCCTAAGCTGCACTGTATACAGTAAGCAAAAAAAATATATATAATAATCCCAGAGTGCTTCTTTAATGGGAATATTCCCAATACAAGATCTTTTCACATATGAATTAGAGATTCACAAGGGAAAGCTAGAGAGTATGTATCATTCTGATTAAACAGTTCTTATAGGTCCACCCCTCACAATGGCTACATTTCTTGTTTTACAGCGTGTACCATAGCTAAATGGGGTGTACTTTCCTGTACTATTCCTTGGCTATGTTGCTCAAAGATTAAACTTAAGTTCACTAATTCCCAAGCATAGTGTTCTTTACATAATGCACACAGAAGCACAGCAATAGTTGTCTCAGGAATGGTGGAATATCCCATTTTCTGTAGTTGGTACTCTACACCACATTCCCATTTATTTATCTTTTATACCAGAGTATGTGACTATGCTTCTGTTTTCCAGAGCTGTGGTTCTGTTACTTTCTGCCACAAAGCTTAGGCTCCCTGCAGGCTCCACTACAATGTGCTTCCAACGTACACCTCCAGACAGAAGCAATGTCGATCTAACATATGGGAGAACTGTCTACCACTCCAAGTACTCTATGACATTTATATCAACTAAAGCCCTCTTACCTGCTAGAAAATCTTACAATAGGTGAACATGAAGGGGGTCATATGCCTTCAAACACTGTTGGATGAACATCCCAATCTCCATACACATGAAAGTTTGACATAGATGAATATTTGTGTACGCAAAAGAGAGAGGAGGGGCAAGCTGCTGCCAGACAACTCAGATGGTGGCTTATCTTTTCAAGAAAAAAAGTGTCAGACAGTTTAAATCTAACAAGTATGGCCTTTATCTCTACTGACATCATCTATCGGGCATGTAAAGGTCTTAATTCACTAGATAGGCGGACAGTCCCCCAAAAATCATTAAGTTTGGATGACTTTTCACTAAAGTGTATAGGTAGATACAGGGAATTCTAACCAACCCATAAAATAATTTTGGCCAACACCATATGTGCAAGTAACTATAACTTGTAAAATAAAAAAAATAAAAACAGGACAGTCATATTTACAGGAGTTATTCCATATTTTTAACAACTCCAGCTCTTGCCACAGGAAAGCATTCATCAGCTACAGCTGCCTTCCCGAAGGTTATCACACAGGTCCAGCCGCAGTCCTTGTCATCCCAGCACTGTAAATGTATGACAGTGTGTTAAGGCTCCTCAGCCTTCTCCCTTACATTTACTGAAGAGGTTAAAAAAAATCCATATTTAATGTTTAGCGCTTCTTTTTTTTTATCCCACTGACTTACATAAAATATATTCACTCTCTGCAACAGATGGTCAAGCGCCAATTTATTTCAGTAATGACTGAAGCCTTGCTATATGAGTGTGATAAGGTGCAATGTGTTTGTCATTACTGGGTCTGGAACATGATTAACTATGTCATGGAGGAAAGGTGCCCACACATGTTGTAACTTCACAACCAATAAGAATGAAATGCTACAACATCACAGCACATGTGGGCTGAGAATTGGTTTGGATCATCATGAATTCTCTCTGCCATCAAATGCTAAAACTAGTCAGAAGAGGAAATCTTATGGTGGTATTAGGTCCCATGCATGTGAACAGCCGTGTTCTAGCATATGGAGTAACTATTGTTTTGTATATTACTTTGTGTAGTGCAAAATAATGCCATTGTGCTATCCTGTATTTTTCACTTAAAGGGGTACTCTGCTGCTCAGCGTTTGGAACAAAATGTCCCAAACACTTAGAGCCGGCGCTGGGAGCTTGTGACGTCATAGCCGCGCCCCCTCATGACGTCACACCCCACCCCCTCAATGCAAGTCTATGGTAGGGAGCGTGACAACATTTTGTTCCAAACGCTGAGCAGTGGAGTACTCCTTTAAGGCCTCTGTTAAAGATGACCTCTGTAACACACAGTATAGTTGATTATTTTTGTCATATATCTAGCTTCATATACAGTTGATTGCATTAGTAATGCTTATACTTATGTATTTTTGCTTGCTCTGTCTGTGTCTATACTGGTATATCTGTGTCAGGATCCCACTACTTTATGGCCGGATGAGAAAGGTCTTTTCAAGTGTCTTTTTCAAATGTTTTTTCTGTCATATATGTGATTGTTGCAATATATGTTCAATAAAACTGTTCATGTTTTAGCCCATATTATGCAACAAATTTTTTTTGGGTTGCTTCCCCTCTTTTAAGTTAAAGAAGTTTATTAGTTGTATTACATTGATGACAGGGGATCACAACCACATTTAGCTAATAGGAGTTGTAATTCCTTTCAAGGGAATCTGTCATAAGTGTCATCTGTACTAGCCTGTTGGTACAGGCTGGTAGTGGGGGTGACACTGATGAAAATAATACTTTTGTGGTGGCCCAGTACAGGAGATGTTGCCCTGTCAGGCAGCCTCCTGCAGTTCCCCCAGGGCCCCTTTCCCCTATTTCCCCCCTACACATATGTGTATTGTATTATAAAATGTGTTGTATCTTTAAGAGTTATGTCATGTGATTGTTACCCAAGAGGTACCAGTGACAAGGTGATCAAATGAGTGACCTATGGGCTCCCTGCTAGTCTCCCCCATATAAGCCCTGGGTGGCGCTAGCTTCTCTCTTCTTGTTCTCTTGGAGCTTAGAGCTCTTGCTTCCTGCTGAGGTCCAGTGCAGTCGTGCCTAGTGTGTGTGTCTTGAGTTTTGGAGACCTCAAAGTCAAATCCTGCAGCCACCATCAATACAAGTAAGCTAAAGTCACTGATTTATGAGTCAAGTCAAGTCAGTCCCTGTCATTCAATTGTCCAGTCCTACTACAAGTCCCAGCAAGCCCTTAAGGTCTCTGCATCACTGGCTGAACTGTATAGACTTTACCAACTGTCTACCCTCAGTAGAGCTACCATTGTCCGTAACTTGGTGTTTATTGCCCCTGTGCCTAGCCCAGGATCCAGCGGTATACCTTCGGGTGGTTTTATGCTAAACCACGCCATGGTGTCATGAATACAAGGGGTTAATGCTATCTGCCCCCAGGGTAACAACATCTGCCCTCATCACACCTCACTACCACACTTACCTATCCTTGATTCATGGTCCACCTTCCCCATTGTCTTCCTCGTTCGGACAGCAGGCTTGATGCACGGGTGGCACTCCAGGAGCATGCTGACATTAATGCTGTTGCTTCCCAAAGCCTGCACACAGCCAGGCAAAGCAGCCATGATAGAGTAGATAAGAGGGGGGGAGAGAACACTGTATAGGTGCTAATAAAACATAGCTTTTAATAAGTCGTCTAAAACACACTGATTAAACAAAGTGATGTATGAATAGGTGACAAGGCAGGTGTCAGCCCTGTGACCTAAGGATAGACACTAACAAGGCTGTTAAAATTGCATGTAAAGGGATTGTCCCACAAATGCAGTAGCCCAGTATAAATTGTATGCTGCTGATAGATAGATATAGTTGCTAGCTATGCCCAACGCGTTTCAGCACATGGTTACATGTGACCTCATCAGGGGCTAACTGGCGTAGAACAATACAGTTATTGCATATGAGAATTAATATCGGGGTAGCTAGATACAATAGCGACCCCTACAAAGAGCGTGCTGGATGTGATGCACAATACTCATTTACAGCATATAAATGACAGGACCCGGACGCAACCTGCAAGGAAGCACATAAGAACAATAGTCCTCAGTAAGCATATCATTACCATAAATAGTAAGGTACCTGTAAAGCAGAAGGGATAGTTACTCACGGTTATGGCGTCTATCTGGGATAAATCCTGACGATGTGTGTGTAACCCGCAGTGGCGGGGAGCCTAGCTTCCGTGCCGGCTACTCACACACATGTCAGAGAAGAGCGGCGTCTGACGACTTATCCGCTTCCGGTCTAAGGTGGGCGTGGCCCGGCTAACGACGCCGTCTCCATGCCAGCGCCAAAACAATGGAGAGCGCGTCATCCGTCCCGCTGATCTCGCGGGGCGGTAGCACGGGCAAAGTTAACCCTAGCCGACCCGAAGGTAAGTCAGTTACACTGTCCCATAATAGGACAGGTAGGAAAATTAGCTTTTAATGGCAGCCCAAAAATACACTATGGATATATGGATTAGGGTAGGCGAGAGCCTAGCCAGACATTTATATATATACTGAGTCCAATATTAGACATTGAGTAATGTATAACAGGGGAACAGTACATGGATTGGCACATATAGGTAGTACAGATAGAGTTAAATTATGAAATTTGAATATTCATAATAATAATTAATTAAAAGTGAACAAGCTAGAGATCAGAGACCCAGAATTATACAGAGAAGGATATCGGATAAAAATAATAATAATAATAACCAATAGCAGCTCAGGTGGATGAGAGGAGGAATTGAGGAACGATATCCCAGAATTGGGGTACCAAAAAGTGTCCGAGGGGTATTGTAGTAGGGGAAGCCCTAGATGGAAGGTGGAGAGGGGTTAGCGGGGGCCTAGTGAGCCTATAGAATACCTAGGCATCCCTAAACTGAGCCCTATGCCTAGGCGGGGTGGCCGCCCTAAAAAGGGCGGTCCCGCTCTGGAACCTAAGCCTAGTGTACCCTAGTAGTCCCTAACTAGGGGGTGTACTAGCTAATTGGCTGACTACAGCCACCCCTAGCTACCTAAGAAACACCCCTAATTAGCATACCCCCACAGACACTTCTAGAGAAAACTCCCATAGCAGAGCAGCTCATTCAGTCCTTTGGGCGTGACAGTTTCTAGATTAAAGATCCAACGTGCTTCACGCTGTAAAAGAAGCCTGTCTAGATCCCCACCTCGAGAAGATGGATTCATCTTTTCAATTCCAAAGAAAGTCATGCCCTTAGTGTCCCCACCATGTATCTCATTCACATGCCTAGCCAGGGCAGTGTCTCTCTTGTTTCTGATGTCACCTATGTGCTCAAGCACCCTACGACGTAATTCTCTGATGGTCTTACCTACGTACATCAGGGTGCACGAGCACACAGCGACATAGACCACTGCCCTGGTACTACAATTGATGAAATCTTTGATCTTAAATAGTTTGTTAGAAATTGTGATGGTAACACTTTCTGTTTTTTTCATAAAGGGACATGCCCGGCAATGACCACATTTGTGAGATCCTGTGATGTTACTTCTGTCTAGCCAGGTGCTAGGGGGGGGAAGAGGGGCGAGATGACTATGCGTGACCATGTCCCCTATACTTTTCCCTTTTCTGTATGTGATTTGTGGGTAATCTCCGACAAAAGTCCTAAGATCTTTATCCATCTGTAATATGCCCCAATGTCGTTGTAATATCTCACGTATGGGGCCTGACATGTTGTCAAAGGTACCAATCACCCTACATAAAGGTGTCGTCTCCGGGTGCTTCTTGGGTACCAATAATTGTTGTCTAGGGGTAGCTTTTGCGTGTTTAAAAGCTGGAATAAGAACCCGGTCCGGGTAACCCCTGTCTCTGAATCTGGATCTCAGATCCCCAGCCTGTCTCAAAAACTCCCTCTCTTGTGTACAGTTCCTCCTGAGGCGGAGATATTGTCCCTTCGGGATACCCCTCTTAAGGGGTCCCGGGTGACAACTCTCCCACCTCAGGAGGCTATTAGTAGCAGTAGCTTTCCGAAAGACCCTAGTAGTAAGCCCACCTAATGCATCCTTCATAATGGTCACATCCAAAAAATCAAGGGAGGATGGGTCCAGAGTGAAGGTAAAAGTAAGGCCCAACTCGTTTTGATTAATGGATTCCATGAATTGTTTGAATTCACAAGCTGTGCCCGTCCACAAGACAAGAACATCATCTATATACCTTGTCCAGAGTGGGACAAGGTCCAGATATTTTTCTCTATCTCCGACGAACGCCATTGTGGCCTCCCACCAACCTAAAAAGATGTTAGCGTAGGTTGGCGCACAGGGACTGCCCATGGCAGTCCCTTTAAGTTGATGATAATGGCGTCCGTCGAAGAGAAAGTAATTGTGGACAAGGATATATTCCATCAATTTCAAAACGAAGGCATTGTGACTCTGCATGTATGTGCCCCTAGAAGACAGATAATAGGATAGAGCTTTGAGGCCTTGATCGTGCGGAATTGAGGAATATAATGCTTCCACATCGATTCCACACAAAAGGGTATTCTCCTCTACCACTAAACCATCAAGTTTAGATAAAAGGTCCGTTGTGTCACGTGTAAACGATGGCAAAGACATGACAAAGTGTCTAAGAACTCTATCCACATACACTCCCACGTTCTGTGATATGCTGCCTATTCCTGAGACGATAGGACGACCCTTAAGGGGTGTAACCCCTTTGTGAATTTTAGGTAACGCATAGAACGTGGGGGTGATTGGGGCAACTGGAGTCAAAAATTCAAATTCCTTATCACTGATTAACTTTTCACATCTAGCATTCTCTAGAATAAGTGTGAGTTCCTGTTTGTATATCTGTGTGGGGTCACCAGAGAGAACCTCATAGGATTCTCTATCCCTCAAGATTTTATAACACATGTCTTTATACTGGTCCCTACCCAGAATGACCGTATTCCCCCCCTTGTCCGAGGGCTTTATCACTATGTTGTTATTCTCTGTCAATTCCCTCATAGCTCTTCTTTCATCAAATGATAAGTTGTTTCTAACTGGGCTATCCAACTTGATGAGGTTTTTAAGGTCTCGGGCAACCAGCTCCTTAAACACTTCAATACAGGAAATTTCACTAGTGGGTGGTTGATATCAAGCAGCCATGATATCAGACAGACATCAACATACTCCTGGAGCACCACCTGTGCACCAAGCCTGCTGACCGAATGAGGAAGATAGCGGGGGAACGGGACCACAAATCGGGGATAGGTAAGCATCATTTTCATCAGTGTTTGCCCCACTACCAGCCTGTACGAACATCTTAGTGGAGGTGACACTTATGACAGATTCCCTTTAAAATCCTGCTATCTGCTTCTTTCTTTTAGGGGAAAGTTGACAAATCAGAAGAAAGACACGGGAAAGGGTGGGCTGAAGTGCCGTTTACCTGGTGTACTGTGCATCAGATACAGAGAGAGAGGTGGAGCCGGTCTGGGCACAAAAAGAATACATTAAAATCATCAGGATGGTTGTGGCGAAAGAGTAGAAAACAAAGGGCAGAATCACTATGATTAAGTAGAAAAATGAGTCAATCTTTATTTTAGACAACAAAGGGAATTATATAAAAATCAAAAAGATAATTGCATAATAGACAATCCCTGTAGGGGACACAGACTTTGGAAGGCTGGTAAGGTAACAATATGTAGAATACAATTAATTCAAGATAACCCACTCATAATAATAGCAGTCAGTATCATAGTATAAGTAGATCACATAAGTTGTAAGTAATAATGCTGAGGAGTAGAAATAGCAGCAAAAATCCCAGTACCGATCATACAGTATAATAAGCCTTACCACAGAGTGTGTGCTGAACCCCTACATATGTTTTGCTCAATTGAGCTTCCTCGGGGCAGAACAGGTAGCCACAGATTAAAGGGGATCTCTGGTGGAAACAAGTGGAAAACAAATGTTTTCAAATCAACTGGTCCCAGAAAGTTAAACAGATTGGTAAATTACTTCTATTTAAAAATCTTAATCATTCCAGTACTTATCAGCTGCTGTATACTACAGAGAAATTTGTGTAGTTCATTCCAGTCTGACAACAGTGCTCTCTGCTGACACCTCTGTCTGGCAATGTAGGGATCCTTGTAGAAAAATTACACTTTCCGGCGCTCCGTGACCTGAGGAAGAGGGGTGCAGACCCCCTCGAAATGCGTTGTCCACTACTTGTACCTTGCAATAAAAGAACGCTGTTCATCACTATCTGGAGTCTTTGCATCATTCCACTCCATCTCCTGACCCAGCAAGGGCCGGAAAAGTGTCATTTTTCTACAAGGATCCCTACATTGCCAGACCGCCCCAGGACGCTGGGAATGGACAGACACGGGCTGCTGCTGCTTCTTCTATGCTTAAGGCTGACAACAGTGTTGCGCCCAGAGAACAACACATCAAGGTGTGCTCCGGGCATTATACTATACATTTATATTTCCACATATAATTTCTGGACAATTGCTGACACAGACATAGGTGTCAGCAGAGAGCACTGATGTCAGACTGGAAAGAATTCCACAAATTTCTCTGTAGTATATCTGTAGTATACAGCAGCTAATAAGTACTGGAAGGGTTAAGATTTTTAAATAAAAGTAATTTGAAAAATGGTTTGACTTTCTGCCACCAGTTGATTTGAAATATTTTTTCCCACCAGAGTTCCCCTTTAAGCCAGAGAACCAAACGCCTGGAAGAGACACTTACTTAGAGTGGGATTATACTAATTATGATGCATTGACAAATCTTTCATATTCCTTAAATGTAATAATTGAATGATTATTGCTATGTATCCTCTTTACATATTTGCGACTTGACACTGTACATCTGATTGAGAAAGGCTCTGTGGTGAGCCGAAACATCACGTACGTGCATGTGGTGAATAAACTAGAAAAGTGCTTTCTAATAAGCAGCCTTGTGTGTTGTTTCCCTTTTGTAAGTGAGGATGTATAATTAATACCTGCCACCATTGTGAAATCTACCCATGTCACCTATTACCAGTATCAGCTCAGACTACGCCATTTAAAAAAAAAAAGAAAAAGTTTTTTCCAGTCGGCTTTGAAGTGTTCTCCTGTGGGTTTTTTATAGATATAAATGTTTATTCAGTACATTAAGTTCCTCCTGATTGCTGTAATCTGTTGCATCTGCAGCGACTTTTATTACCAACTTTGTGATTGCTGATAAAAATGCATTTTGTGTTCATGTAATTATTGAAGGAAAACGTCTCCTTATATTCTACCTCCAATGACCTGTATTAGGTTCTTGTTAAAGACACAGCCAAGTTTTTACACTGCTACAATCCCAGTTTGTATAGTTCTTATGCTCTCTTTCAATTTGAATATGCCAAATGTGTCCATAGGGTTCTGTTGACCCATTAATGTATGTTAAGCTTGTTCTTGTTAGCGATATCTATTTTTATTACAGTAGGGGACATACCGTATATACTCGAGTATAAGCCGACCCGAATATAAGCCAAGACCCCTAATTTCACCCCCTAAACCCAGGAAAAGTTATTGACTCGACTAATAGCCTAGGGTGGGAAATACATCATTCCCCCATGTCATCACCCTGACCCTCGTCATCATCCCGACCCCCGTCATCATCCTCCCCTTCATCATCACTGCCTGTCAATCCCTTCATCAGTGGTCTTTAACCTGCGGACCTCCAGCTGTTGCAAAACTACAACTCCCAGCATGCCCGGATATCCATTGGCTGCCCGGGCATGCTGGGAGTTGTAGTTTTGAAACCTCTGGAGGTCCGAGAGGTTGAAGACCACTGCGGCCTTTGTCATCATCCAGACCCCCCACCCCCCTTTAGTTTTCTACTCCCCTCCCCTCGGTGGGAAGGAAGGGTGAGCTGGTCCGGGCCATCTTTGCTGCAGGGACCGTCCGGTGGGGAGGGTTAGTCTTTCCGGGCTGTCCTTTTTCACTGGGGGAACCCTCTTCTCCGCTCCAGGCCCGGACTAGTGACGTTACCTTGACAACGACGCACAGGGACGTTCATGCACAGCCTCCAAAAAATCGAAAAATCATGCTGAAAAACTCGGCTTATACTCGAGTATATACGATATTCAAAATTGTTTGTGCCTAAACTTTAGTGCAAAACAATTTATATTTTTAAAGGTTTACACCAAAAAGAGTTAGCATGATGCACTCCAATGTTTGAAAAGCAGGTGTGTTGTCATCCCATCTAGATTATGGGACATTTTCAAAAACTTTACATTAAAATTTTGGCCCAAAATTTACAGGAGAAAAAACAAAGCGACACTCACCATATGTAGTCACATCAGCTCAGATCAGGTCTTTATTCATATAGTGGTATTTCATATAGCACTCACAGACCTAGCCTACAGCTGTTTCCTGTAACCTACTATGGCTTACATGAAACGGCTGTATGCCAGGTGTGTTCTGCAGGGAACATGCCTGCTGTATGTAATACTGCTGTATTAATAAAGACCTGATCATGTGATTATAGTTGGTAAGTGTCACTTTGTTTTTACTTGTTGGATTAGATGTTCCTGGTTTTTCATTGAAGATAGAGCACCTCATGTTATCACTACTACCCACAGCAGTGAACTCACTCAGGTGTCAATTTACATGTAGGCAGTTATCTCGGAGGATAGCACATCCATGAAAATGTCCCAGAAAACCCATGTAACTGATTAAGAGAAGGAGCAACAGTGTTTGTCAGAACTACTTTTTATTAAATGTTTCTAAGAAGAAAAAAAAAATCATTCTTTCCAGCACCATAGACTATTTTCTGCTCTGCTGCAATTCTTTAGTGGTGTCATGTCCATTGAGATGTCATGTCCATTCACTATAATATAAGAATTAGGTAAAACTTTATACAAATATCTATATCTAAACTATATCCAAAATATCCTAAAATTAGAGAAAAATTTAATAGGATCTAATAGCATTGTGTGGCTTCGGCCGCTAGATGACAGGATATTGGCAAAAAGTTAACAATGTATCATTTGATAGCACCATATACTTTTGATATCTAGATGGTATTATAGGATCTTATAGTGATTTGAGTGTCCTTGAAGTAAAGTGGACTGGTTGGATGACATGGGGCATCACAGGATGACATAAGATCTATAATGGCTATGAAAGAATGAAAAAGCTATTAATTGATCCATTCTGTAACTCTATCGAGCCCCATCGGCTGGAGGGTCTACAAACAATATATCAAATCTCTTTCTTTGCTAGAACCTCAGATCTATATGATATATGAGGGACAGTTTCTATTGGACGTTGCTGGAGCGGATGTCACCATGGTCTTAAAAGTCCATGAAGTTTAAAATTGTTGCGGATAATATGCCTGTGTTGGCTTAAGCGTAGATGTAGTTCTTGTGTGGTCATACCAACATACTGGTTGAGACATCCAAAAATGATTTTAGTAAAGTATTAACAATACCGAACAATATTAATAAATCTCCCTTTTTGTGTTTTGCATTAAGTAATATATGAGTACATATCACTATATACACATATAGAATTAATGGACCTATAAAGTTATCCATTGTGATCATAGACATTACATTTACTGTTCTTGATGTGCACACACTTTAAGTGATAAATGATCCACTTTCTTATAGAGAAAAGGTAGTTGAAGTGAAACTTATTAGGATTTCATGGGTCATAACTTCAGATTATGGGTCACAATGTTACTCTGTGATAAGACTCTGTTATTTTTTTTATTACTTTCAGCTGGAAAGCCCTAATCTACCAAAGATTTCTTGAAGAACAATGCCACCACTTATTATACTGAAGGCTTATAGCCCTATAGAAGTCTGCTGTGATAAATGTTATAAAGTTCACCCTAATATTATTATTATTTAGTAGACAAATTAAGCAATTATCACAACATATCTTCACTATTTTATTGTAAGTTTGGCAAGAACAGGTTAATGAAAGTATTACATGTACTTATTAAAGAGAGTGACTGGTTTATAAAACCCAGTAAGCTATGAGGAGGTATCCCATGCAGGACCCCTATCTATGAACTGACACAGAGAAATCCCACAAAGAGTGTCTCTCATTCTAAAAGAACCAACATATTAATGCCAGCTAATTCATTTCAATAGAAAGTGTGTAATGCTTAACAGGGTATTCCAGAATTTTTCTTTTATTTGACTGTGCTGCAGGGGCTGTAAAGTTAGTGTTGTTCATAATATAGTGTCTGTACCTGTGTTTGATGGTGGTCTTGCAATTCTTATTTGATCTTGGCCCTGATATTTATTTTTAAAAGCATACAAAATTAGTGTTGTCTCATTTTTCCCAGGTTACAGTGCATCTTGAGACATTACATCACTAATCACGTGTTGAAAGGGACACTGTCAGCTTCACTGGATGGAGCGACCACTGGGGAATTGTAGTTTAAAACACAGCAAAGGATAGTAGGGAGCTCAGGTGTGCTTCAATGGGTGGGGTGGCTGATGTATGGGAGGGAGAGAAATTACCTCACACTTACAAACAAAGAGGAAGGTAACTCCAACAGGAAATAACCATTTCACAAAAAGATAGCAGCGGCATTATGGTAATCTCACGAAAAGCCATTTAGCCCCAAGAAAAGCATGAATCCTTCCTAAGCATGTCCATAACTGTCTGGCAGGTACTTAAATCACCTTATGGTTGTTACGCCTAGCGCTCCGGGTCCCCGCTCCTCCCCGGAGCGCTCACGGCGTCTTTCTCCCTGCAGCGCCCCGGTCAGTCCCGCTGACCGGGAGCGCTGCACTGTTTTTGCCGTTGGGGATGCGGTTCGCACAGCGGGACGCGCCCGCTCGCGAATCGCATCCCAGGTCACTTACCCGTCCCGGTCCCCTGCTGTCATGTGCTGGCGCGCGCGGCTCCGCTCTCTAGGGCGCGCGCGCGCCAGCTCTCTGAGACTTAAAGGGCCAGTGCACCAATGATTGGTGCCTGGCCCAATTAGCTTAATTGGCTCCCACCTGCTCCCTGCCTTTATCTAGTCTCCTCCCTTGCACTCCCTTGCCGGATCTTGTTGCCTTGTGCCAGTGAAAGCGTTTAGTGTGTCCAAAGCCTGTGTACCTGAACTTCTGCTACCCATCCTGACTACGAACCTTGCCGCCTGCCCCCGACCTTCTGCTACGTCTGACCTTGCTTCTGCCTACTCCCTTGTACCGCGCCTATCTTCAGCAGCCAGAGAGGTGAGCCGTTGCTAGTGGATACGACCTGGTCACTACCGCCGCAGCAAGACCATCCCGCTTTGCGGCGGGCTCTGGTGAAAACCAGTAGTGGCTTAGAACCGGTCCACTAGCACGGTCCACGCCAATCCCTCTCTGGCACAGAGGATCCACTACCTGGAAGCCGAATCGTGACAGTAGATCCGGCCATGGATCCCGCTGAGGTGCCGCTGCCAAGTCTCGCTGATCTTCCCACGGTGGTCGCTCAGCAATCGCAGCAGATTGCCCAACAAGGACAGCAGCTGTCGCAGTTGACCGCCATGTTACAGCAAATTCTGCCTCTGCTACAGCAGCAACCATCTCCTCCGCCAGCTCCTGCACCTCCTCCGCAGCGAGTGGCCGCTCCTAACCTCCGCTTGTCCCTGCCGGACAAATTTGATGGGGACTCCAGACTCTGCCGTGGATTTTTGTCTCAGTGTTCCCTGCATATGGAGATGTTGTCAGACTTGTTTCCTACAGAACGGTCTAAGGTGGCATTCGTAGTAAGTCTTCTTTCAGGAAAGGCCTTGTCTTGGGCCACACCGCTCTGGGACCGCAATGATCCTGCCACAGCCACAGTCCAGTCCTTCCTTGCTGAAGTCCGAAGTGTCTTTGAGGAACCTGCCCGAGCCTCTTCTGTTGAGACTGCCTTGCTGAACCTGGTCCAGGGTAATTCTTCCGTTGGCGAGTACGCCATACAATTCCGTACTTTGGCTTCTGAACTATCCTGGAATAATGAGGCTCTCTGCGCGACCTTTAAAAAAGGCCTATCCAGTCGCATCAAGGATGTGCTGGCCGCACGAGAGATTCCTGCCAACCTCCAAGAACTCATCCATTTGGCTACCCGCATTGACATGCGTTTTTCTGAGCGACACCAAGAGCTCCGCCAGGAAAAAGACTTAGATCTCTGGGCACCTCTCCCACAGCATCCTTTGCAGTCTTCGCCTGGGCCTCCCGCCGAGGAGGCCATGCAAGTGGATCGGTCTCGCCTGACCCAGGAAGAGAGGAATCGCCGTAGAGAAGAAAATCTCTGTCTGTACTGTGCCAGTACTGAGCATTTCTTGGTGGATTGCCCTATCCGTCCTCCACGCCTGGGAAACGCACGCACGCACCCAGCTCACGTGGGTGTGGCATCTTTTGCTTCTAAGTCTTCTTCTCCACGTCTCACGGTGCCCGTGCGGATTTCCTCTACAGCCAACTCCTCCATCTCAGCCGTGGCCTGCTTGGACTCTGGTGCCTCCGGGAATTTTATGTTGGAGTCCTTTGTTAATAGATTCAGCATCCCGGTGACCCGTCTCGTCAAACCGCTCTACATTTCCGCGGTCAACGGAGCCAGATTGGACTGCACCGTGCGTTACCGCACAGAACCCCTCCTGATGTCTATCGGACCCCACCACGAAAGGATTGAGTTCTTCATTCTCCCCAACTGTACCTCTGAGGTCCTCCTCGGTCTGCCTTGGCTCCGGCTTCATTCCCCCACCATTGATTGGACCACCGGGGAGATCAGGAACTGGGACTCTGCCTGCCACAGGAAGTGCCTCTCCCCCCCTCCCAGTCCCATCAGGCAAACCTCTGTGCCTCCCCATGGCCCCCGTCCTGGTGTCACACTGCCCCGTGCCAGGCCTCGCCCTCTGCCCTCCCTCCCCATTCCCGCTCCTGCTGTACTGCCTGCCGTTGAGGAAACCCTCCATTCTTTCCCGGTGTCCTCATCCCAGGGGAGGCAGTTACCGGACAAAGAGAAGGGGAGACCTAAGGGGGGGGGTACTGTTACGCCTAGCGCTCCGGGTCCCCGCTCCTCCCCGGAGCGCTCACGGCGTCTTTCTCCCTGCAGCGCCCCGGTCAGTCCCGCTGACCGGGAGCGCTGCACTGTTTTTGCCGTTGGGGATGCGGTTCGCACAGCGGGACGCGCCCGCTCGCGAATCGCATCCCAGGTCACTTACCCGTCCCGGTCCCCTGCTGTCATGTGCTGGCGCGCGCGGCTCCGCTCTCTAGGGCGCGCGCGCGCCAGCTCTCTGAGACTTAAAGGGCCAGTGCACCAATGATTGGTGCCTGGCCCAATTAGCTTAATTGGCTCCCACCTGCTCCCTGCCTTTATCTAGTCTCCTCCCTTGCACTCCCTTGCCGGATCTTGTTGCCTTGTGCCAGTGAAAGCGTTTAGTGTGTCCAAAGCCTGTGTACCTGAACTTCTGCTACCCATCCTGACTACGAACCTTGCCGCCTGCCCCCGACCTTCTGCTACGTCTGACCTTGCTTCTGCCTACTCCCTTGTACCGCGCCTATCTTCAGCAGCCAGAGAGGTGAGCCGTTGCTAGTGGATACGACCTGGTCACTACCGCCGCAGCAAGACCATCCCGCTTTGCGGCGGGCTCTGGTGAAAACCAGTAGTGGCTTAGAACCGGTCCACTAGCACGGTCCACGCCAATCCCTCTCTGGCACAGAGGATCCACTACCTGGAAGCCGAATCGTGACAATGGTGATAACCCCTTTTGGATTTCCCTTTTGGTTGTATTGTGGGGCAATTAAACTCTTGCTAAAATTTCCCCAACAAATTGGAGGTGACTACTAGTGACTCCAGGAGTGAGATTACCTTTGACCAGTTTATTATCTATGGACCTATCTAACAAAAATGGATTGAAAAGTTGACAATCCCTTCTACTAATGTACTTTGATTTAACTTTAAATGGTGACTTAAGATAGTTAAAATGGGAATGCAAACAAAATCTACTTATGCATGGTAAAATAATCTGATTGATGGAGGAAAACATTAAAAAGATACTACTAAATAAAAGATTGAGATTCTATATATATATGAACATCCCATTCACTATCTGAATACATCAAACAAATCTATCCAGCAGCTGACACAATATCTTTCATATCAAAGTACAGAGAATTTTAAATACATTTGACAACAATCTTTTATGGAATCTTGTTAAAAAGAAGTGAATATATAATAATTATTCTGTCTGCATCCTGACAAATAGAAGATTATTGGTTAAAAAAGGTCCACCAGTATTAAAGGGATATTCCAGGTTAAAACATGTATCTCCTATCCTATGAATAGAGGGTACATTTTAGATTCCCACTGTTATCTAAGGTAGAGGGACCTGAATTGTACTTTGGGATAGACTATAATTCATTGTCTAAGGAGCTGCCAAAGATAACTAAGCATTGTACTTGGCTATCTCTAGCAGCTCCATCGCCAACAAATATAGTGGCAGGATGCTTGGTCAACATGTCTATCCATTTTGAAGCATGACTTGGGTCCCTATTCTTGAGGTCATATGGGGACACAGCATTCTGACCCCCACAATCTGTTAGTCAACCCCTAATCACATGATAGACAGTTATATTTCTGCTTACTTATTTTCTTATTAATTTCCTTTTACTCCTTAGGTTATTGAGACAATTGGCACAGTGTTATGCTGAGCGCTCTGGGCACCCTGCTTACCTCGGTGCGCTCACAGCGTGTGTCCCCAGGCAGCACTCCGGTCACTCGGTCTCGGCGTGCGTGTCCCCGCTCTATAGGGCGCACGCGTGCCAGGACTCTTAAATTTAAAGGGCCAGTGTACCAGTGATTGGTGCCTGGTCCAAAGTGGTTAATCTAGGGTTAAAGGTTCTGCTTTGACTTAATTAGGCCTGCACCTGTGCACTGCCTATAAGTACCATCTCCTCCCACAGCTTCCTGCTGAATCTTTGTGGCCTTAGTGCCCTAGAGAAAGCGTTTGTGTGTATTCCCTTCCTGTTGCTGAACCTGTTGCTATTGACTACCGCCTGAGAACCGTTGCCGCCTGCCCTGACCTTTTGCTATGTCTGACCTCGCCTCTGCCTGATCCTCTTGTACCTTGCCTCATCTCAGCAGCCAGAGAGGTTGAGTCGCTACTGGGTGGAACGACCTGGGGGTTACCTGCCGCAGCAAGACCATCCCGCTTTGCAGCGGGCTCTGGTGAGAACCTGTAACTCCTTAGACTCTGTTCCCCTGGTACGGCCCACGTTATCTCCTCTCTGGCACAGCGGATCCACCTCCAGCTCCTGCTAGCTCCTGCCAATCCAGATCCTGACACACAGATAGGATAAAGGTCCTACGTCAGACCGTGCTAGGTGCAAAATCTCACCCAGCATAAATGAACAGTAAAGCACCCTAGGGGACTGGCTGGGCCCTGCAGAGTCCTATATATTTGAACTTTTATTCTGACCACTGGTTTGTGATTGTATATGCATTTTAAAGGTGTTGAATTGACTTTTGCACTGCACTTCTCGAGACACATTTTAAATAGAACTCCTTAGGGTATTGCCCAAAAATGAAAATAATGCATGCAAAGCCATGCCAATGACCACAAACTTTTACTGGTAATATTTCAGTTTTATAGGCAAAATTGTGAATTCCTTAGTTATTGTGGCATTGTCCGCATGCACTAGCCTAACATTGGTCTGTACCCTAAAAAGTTCTTTAGGACTTGAGATAATATATATATATATATATATATATATATATATATATATATATATATATGTAGAAAAGCGCAGGACTCCTCCAATAAAGTGCAAAAAGTGGATTTATTTTCTCACATAGCAGCAGCATTTCTGTCCTACCATAGGACCAGTGCTGCGCTTTTCTACTTCTATATTTCATGGACTTTGATCAGGTCTGGGGCGCTTGCACAGACTGTGGACTTGGATAAGTAGTGCTGCATCAATATTTGATTAGGATCTGACCTCCACAGTCCTTGTTGGCTACCAGAATAAAGACTGCATGGCTGTCTTGCAACGACCATAACCCAGCTTAGCAACAGATTCCATTCACAGATCACAACTCTCCACTACTAGCTGTGAAAAAAGAAGAAAAAATTAAAGCACAAGACACAATGGGGAAAAACATTGAAACAAAAAGACTCCTACACCCCTCGACCAATTTATTGAAAACCAAAACACCAGTCAATGTTCTAAGTGCAATTAAGATGTTGCTGACTGTTTTTTGTCCCTGTAAACGGTTTCTTTATTTTCTGTTGAGCAATTTGATTCTGAAGTTACTGCTTACTGTGTATTATATTTATTACCTCTTGTATATAAATGACAATCTATTCCCCAGTACTGTATAAAGAATGCAATCACATCAGCCTCTGTCCCCAATGGGCTCCCAATCTCATTTGATTGCATTAAGTATAGGTACAATGTAGTGCCAATTTCATAGAAAGCCAATTAACCTAAATATGATTGATTGTGGAAGGACCAAGAGAAATCTTACACATAGATGGGGAGAGCATGCACACTCCTTGTAGACATTGCCATGGCTAGATTTTATCTAATAACTCCAATGTTAAACATAAATTATCCCTTTTTGAGAGTTGCAACAGGATTGGTGAATGTGATGGTGTTTCAAAATAAGAAAGAATTTTTAGATACTGAAGAAGAAAAAGCTTTTGTAAACATTGAAAGGTTAAAAAGAAAAAAAAATCTGAAATTTTACCTTTTTAGAAGTTGCAAAAGGATAGGTGATGTGGTCTCAAATCATGAAGGACTTGCAGATAGTTTATAAATAGCTTTTGCAAATACTGAAATGTTGAAAAAAATTAAAAATATATTCCTTTTTGGAAGTTGCAACAGGTTTTGTGGCTGGCAAGTGGTAAAGACGCAATGGTTTTTTCCAAGGGTTCCAAAAATTCACCCTTTTAGGAGTTGCAACAGGATTGGTATCCAAAAATGGTACAGAAGAGATAGCTTTCGTATGAAAAGCTGAAAAAAGTTATCCATTGTATTGGGATTATTGGTTGTGTATGTGTAGGCTTGGCTGGTAATAGAAGCAGCAAGGATGGTAGACTGGTGGTAATTTTAGTGGTCTACAGCATGCAGTGGTAGACTAGTGGTAGTAACTGTAGACAATGAGGAATCCACCGATATCTTCCTCCTTCTCCTGATGTCGAACAATTCAACCGGTCCACAAAGGCCTCACTATCCTCTGAAACCACACAATTAGAAACGAGCGAATTGCACCTGACGAACCCGAATTCTTACGAATTTCTTGAAATATTCAATTTGCAACGAATGTGAATATCGCCACGATTCTATTGCGCAAATTGCTTCATTAAACTTAATTTACTGTGGTCCAGGCTCCAGGGCATCTAAAATGGTGGATCCACATGTCAGCACATGGGGCAAGGAACGCTGGGAAGGCGGGAAGGCAAGACATGAAGGGAAGTAGGCGTGATGACCCTGAATTACATGCAGGATGCAGCCTATCAGCAGTCAGTCACCCATGTGATGTCACAGCCCTATACAGTGGTCCCTCAACATACGATGGTAATTCGTTCCAAACAACCCAACATTTGTCAAATCCATCGCATGTTGAGGGATTCGTGCAATGTAAAAAGTGCATTTAATATTCACCTGTCCCCGTCGCTCCGGACTGCGTCCTCACCGCTCCCGATGCTGTCCAAGGGGCTCCCGATGCTGTCCCGCTGCTCCGGCGTCTTCTTCGGGATCCTCCGGCTTCTTCCGCATCTTCTCCAGTGTCCGGGCCTCGCTTCTGGTAACGTTATTACGTTACTGCGCTGGGACGGCGTGTGCACAACGTAATACTGACGCTGGAAAGCAAAGCCCAGACCCTGGAGAAGATGCACAAGATGCCGGAGGATCGCGAAGTGGACCCAAAGCAGCGGGGATAGGAAAGCAAACCTGTCCAGGATGCTTAAACTGCTATCCGACAGCAGCTTAAGCATTTTGCGCTGTCGGATAGCAGTTAATGCCATGGCCCCAACATATAAAAGCATCGTATGTCAATGCTGACATTGAGATGCGATGGCCTCTGAGAGGCCATTGTATGTCGATTTGATCATATGTCGGTGCCATTGCATGTCAGGGAGTTACTGTATATTCGGCAGCAATTTTGAGGCTTGTCATATCATTCATTACACTGCATACAGAAAGGACGGACATCGATGTGTGTGTGTGTTACACTGAAAAGCTAATTCCAGCAACGCTTCACATCCTAGTCACATAAGCGTTCTGGTGGACAGAGAGCAGTGTTTTTTTTTTTTTTCACTGAAAAGGATTTTTTCTGCAGCCATTAACCTCCCAGTCACTTTCTTCAGCATTGTATTACAGAGAGGGGCAGATAGCTGTGTGTGGCCTCATACATTTCAACAAGCTGCCTCAACTTCATAAACCTTAGCAGAGGAGGCAGGAATAACTTTTCAGCGCAATTCTATGTCTTTGTTCCACAACAAATCATCTGCTGGTTATACTAGTCTGTAGACGGTATAATACCCAGCAGTCCATTCCTAACAGTCTTTGACAGAGTGCAATTTTGTGTTTAAAACAGATTTTTTGTGCTGCTGCACTGTTGTGTACTGCTGGTGTTGTGCAAAAATAAGTTTTTTTAAGCACACTGTACCACATTTTTCTACCCTCATAAGTGCATATCACATACGTACATCGAAGTATTGTATTCATTTGTACCTGTTAATCTGTCAAGGGCCTAGACACTGTGAAAGTCCAGGCAAAAGTAATCATGGGCTGATGTTTTACTAAAATACGTATTTTTAAGTGTTCTGTACCACATTTTTTCTGCCCTCGTAAGTGCATACCTGCGTACTATTTTGTACCTGTTAATCTGTCAAGGGCCTACATATTATGATTAGAGATGAGCAAATCAAAGCTGATGAACCCGAATTCTTAACGAATTTCATGAAATATTCGATTCACGACGAATGTGAATATCGCTGCGATCCGATCGCGTGAATAGCTTCATTAACCTCCCTGGCGGTATGATTCTGTCTGGAAATTTGTACCAAAAGCGGTACAATTTTTAGCATTGAAATTCCACATCTCCCCCCGTCACATTCCCCCTTCCTTGTCACATTTCCCCCCCCCCCATATCACATTCTCCCCCTCCTTGTCACATTCCCCCCTGTCACATTCTCCCCCTCCTTGTCACATTCTCCCCCCCCCCCTGTCACATTCCCCCCCTTGTTACATTCCCCCCCCCCCTTGTTACATTCTCCCCCCTCCATGTTACATTCCACTCCCCCCCTGTCACATCCCCCCCTTGTCACATTCCTCCCCCCTGTCACCCCCCCCCCCCTTGTCACATTCCCCCCTCTGTCACATTCCCCTGACCCCCCCCTTGTTACATTCTCCCCTGTGTCACATTCCCCCCTCTGTCACCTTTTCTTGTCCTGCAGCAGCATACACTAGGTTTGCCAGGCAGATTTCAAACCTAGTGTATTTGCTGCAGAACAAGTCCTTTCCCCTTCAGCCAATCACAGGCTTTACACCACTGCGGCCTGTGATTGGCTGAAAAGGGAAAGGTCCTGTAAGATGAATAGAGCAGTGACCAGAGCGCACGGAGGGGAACGACATCTGCAGGGACCGGGATTAGGTAAGCAAAAGGTTTTTTATTTTCTTCCTTTTTACTTTTACACTTAGCTCAGTGTTTTTCTACCAGGGGGCCTCCAGCTGTTGTGAAACTACTACTCCCAGCATGCCCGGACAGCCTTTGGCTGTCCGGGCATGCTGAGAGTTGTAGTTTTGCAACATCTGGAGGCCCCCTGGTTGAGAAACACTGACTTTTAGTATATGTCTTTACCTGCTCTGGCCGGCCCCCGCAACGGGAGCCGACCCGAGCAGATAATCACATATTTTCCCGGGGGCTGCATCACTATATCGCAAAAAGCAAAAATTGCGATTTGATTGCTTTTGCGATATACTGTGCAGTCCGCACAGCAACTCTGCAATTATACCCCGAGCGTGACTCGGGGTTACCGCTTCTAGCAGCGAAAATTAACCCCGAGTCACGCTCGGGAATACCGCTAGGCTGGTTAAACTTCTTTTTACAGCGTTCCACGCTATTGGAGAACTAAAATGCCGGATCCACGTGTGAGTACATGGGGCAGGGGATTATGGGAGGGTGGGAAACAGCGGAATGAAGATAGGCCCTGAATCACATGTGAGATGCAGCCTATCAGCATTCATTGACCCCTGTGATGTCAAAGCCCTATATAATAAGCAGCCATCTTGCCTCTCTTCATTTCGTCTATGCACTCAGAGATAGAGAGAACATGACTGCGTGTGTCTGACTAGCCTATACAACAGCGTTACACTGCAACTGCTAGTCACATCAGCATTGGGGAAAGACAGGAGTACAGAGTGCTTCGCTGTTACACTGAGAAGGATGATTGATAGCTAAACCTCCTATTCACGTTATTGAGCATTGCAGCAGAGAGGGGCAGATAGCTGTCAGCTGCCTCATACAGATCAACAAGCTGACTGAACTTTATCAACCATCTTACCACCTCATTTTTCAGCGCAATTCAATATTTTTTTTCTCCACAAATCATCTGCTGCTCAGAATTGCGTGACAGAGTGCAATTTAGGGTTTTATCCCTGTATTTTTTTTATTGTGGTGCTGCACTGTTGGGTCCTGCTGCTGTTCACAAATACATTATTTTTCAACGGACTGTAGTGCATTTGTCTGCCCTCATACGTGCATAACACATGCCTACATCAAAGCAGTCTACTATTCTGTATCTGTAACAAGTCTAGATACAGGGAAAGTCCTGACTCCTAGCAAAAGCAATCAGCTGCTGGTGTTTTAAAAAAAATACTTATTTTTCTGCGTATTGTTGTGCATATTATTGCCCTCATCAGTGCATACCGCATAGGTACATCCAAATATTGTACCATTTTTTACCTGTTAATCTGTCAAGGGGCTCCATACTGTCAAAGTCCAAACAATAGTATTCACCGACTGGTGTTTTTCAAAAATACTGAGTTTTTTCTGTGTATTGTTGCGCATATTATTGCCCTCATCAGTGCATACTGCATAGGTACATCCAAGTATTGTACCATTTTTTTACCTGTTAATCTGTCAAGGGCCTACATACTGTGAAAGGACAGCTATAAGTAATGACCTGCTGCTGTACTAGACAAATACTGTTTAAAGAGTAGTGTAGCGTATTGTAATACCCTCATATACGCACTAAGTATGTCAGGCAGAGAAGTGCCAGGATGTACACAGAGGAGTGGCAGAGGCCTAAATACTTCAGGCAGAGTTGGCAGCAGACTAGGGGCGAGTGGCAGCAGTAATCACAGCGAGAGGCCAGAGCTCCTGTTATCAGCCAGCGGTCATGTCTCGACCAGCAACCCATCTGCCGTCGTCGATTGGTTAACACGCTCATCCACATCATCACAAGTGACATATGACACACCCAGTCAACAGTCGGTGGGTTCCTCAGACACAACCCTCAGTTGACATGGCCCGGGAGCAGTCCCTGTCCTCCCATTGCCTTTGTCCTATGCTGTTTCCTCTCCTAGAGAAGTATCTTATGCTGTGGGTTCAGCTCCACTATTTTCTGAGGACGATCTAATAGAGGAAAGTCAGCAGCTACTGCCCAGTCAAGAAGGGGAGGAGACATGTGTCGCTTGCTGCGCTAGGCGGCCAAGTAGTGATGCGGAGAGTGACGTGGGAGGAGGTGTTGCAAGGGTTCAGGGTCCTGAAGCAGACACTGTTGGGGAACCTGAGGAGGACATCAGTGACGTGCACACACCTGTTGAAGATGATGAAGCCGATCGCAATTGGGAGCCGGGTGCAGAAGGGGCTTCATCATCATCAGGAGAAGAGAGTTGCAGGTTGCCCTTGAGGCAGCAAGGTGGTAGAACGGTTGGCAGTCAGTGTGGTGGCAGTAGTGGAAATTCAGGAGCCAAACCTTCCCAGGGCAGCCTACCTTTCCGGGAGGTAGTGGAACTGGGGTTCCTGGAGACGGCGCCAGTACCAGTCAATTAGTGTGGACTGCAGGTGGGAAAATCAGCTACTCGGCGGTGTGGAAGTTTTTCATCAGGCATCCGGAGGAGGTTCACGTAGCAACATGCAAGATCTGTCGGCAGAAGGTGAAGCGTGGCCAGGGTCCCAATGTCGGCACCACAGCCCTTCATCAACACATGCTTCGCCACCATAAAGCGGCCTGGAAGAACCGTGGCTCCGATGTAGTGGTCCAGCCTGCTGCATCACCCAGTGGCCATCCGCTCCCTCCTTCATCCAGCCAAGGCTCCACCACCTCAGTCGAAGGGAGCTTTGAGTCAAACCCTCCTTCTGTCGCTCCTGCTTCTCCCGCTTTTAGTCAGCCATTCCGCCAACAATCTATCGGCGAAGCCATGTCCAAGAGACAACAGTATGCGCCCACTCATCCAACGGCACAGAAGTTGAATGTACTCCTGTCCAAGTTGCTGGTATTGCAGTCCCTCCCTTTTCAACTGGTGGACTCTGCACCTTTCAGAGAATCGATGGCTTGTGCCGAGCCGAGGTGGAGAGTCCCAAGCCGTAATTTCTTTGCGAAGAAGACAGTACCAGCCCTGCATAAGTTTGTACAAGAGAAGGTGGGCCACTCCTTGAGCCTGTCGGTCTGTTCAAAAGTGCACGGCAGCGCCGACGTGTGGAGCTGTAACTACGGGCAGGGACAATACTTGTCTTTTATGGCCCACTGGGTAAATGTGGTTCCTGCACAGCCACAACAGCAACTTGGACAGGTCACACCGCTTCCTCCTCCACGTTCTCGCTCTCAGGCAGTTGGTCCTGTTACAGTGTGCAATGCCGGCTCCTCATCCTCCACCGTGTCCTCGGCCTCCACTGCATGTCCAAATCTCGGTGGCCCTTCATCGTACCATGTGTGTAGGGCACGGCGGTGTCAAGCTGTTCTTCACATGGTTTGCCTTGGCGAACGGAGTCACACAGGGGAGGAACTGCTGAAGTCCATTCGTAAAGAAATCCGAGTATGGCTTACTCCACGGAATCTGGAAATGGGAACCATGGTGACCGACAACGGGAAGAACATTGTGTCCGCGCTGCGACAAGGAAGTGTGAAACATGCGCCTGCATGGCACACACGTTGAATCTGGTTGTCAAGCACTTCCTCATGTCTTCACCCCATTTGCAAAACATCCTGAAAATGGCAAGGAAACTGTGCATGCACTTCAGCCACTCGTACACGGCAAGCACATCTTCCTTGAGCTGCAGCGTCAGAACGGTATCCCACAACATAGTCTTATTTGTGATGTTGTCACACGTTGGAATTCCACCCTCCATATGTTGGACAGACTATACGCGCAAAGAAAAGCCATCACCGATTTCTTGATGATCCAAGCAGATAGGAGTACTCCCCTTTGTAACTTTAATGTGAACCAGTGGCAGCTCATACATGACACCTGCCGTTTGCTGAGGCCCTTTGAGGAAGCCACATTATTTGTAAGTCGCCTGGATTACTCCATGGACGACGTAATTCCACTCCTACATTTCCTACAACAAATGATTGAAACCATGGCTGGTCACGGCAATGGAGACGTTGTGCCTACATCTCACGGCCACATAAGCCCTGTGGGGGCTTGTTATATTTGGTCCTTCATACCCACACACTGGGGTCCGGGACACTCAAAGTTTGATTTGAAATCAAAAAATTATGGCGCTGCTGGGCCTGGGTCTGGGAATTTAAAATTTTCTCATAGGTAGCACCCGCGATCCAAAATCTTTTTGAAACATTTCTAAAATTGTGGTGTTTTTTGGGGGGGATTGTGAAGCCCTGCTGTGTACTCTTGCATCAGCCAACTCCAGGCTGTGTCATTTAGGCAATATATGGTTTACTGATGCCTCTGTGGGGCCTGGATCTGGGAATTTCAAATTTTCCCAGAGGTAGCACCCGCTATCCAAAACCTTTGGTTTAAATTTCTTAATTCATCTTTTAATCTTAGGGATTGTGAAGGCTTGGTGTGTACTCATGCATCAGCCAACTCCAGCCTGTGTCATTCAGGCAATATATGGTTTACTGATGCCGCTGCTGGGCCTGGGTCTGGGAAATTCAAATTTTCTCAAAGGTAGCACACGCTATCCAGAATCTTCAGTTTAAATTTCTTAATTCTTATTATAGTTAATTTCTTAACTCATGCTGCTGGCAACTCCTGGCTGTGCCATTCATCCACTATATGGTCTCCTCATGCTGCCAACACCTCCACGCTGTGTATTCAGCCCCTATATGGTGTCCTCATGCTGCCAACACCTCCACGCGGTGCCATTCAGCCACTATATGGTCTCCTCATGCTGCCAACACCTTTACGCTGTGTCATTCATCCACTATATGGTCTTCTCATGCTGCCAACATGTCCACACTGTGTCATTCAGCCACTATATGGTGTCCTCATGCTGCCAACACTTCCACGCTGTGCCAATCAGACACTATATGGTCTCCTCATGCTGCCAACACCTCCACGCTGTGTCATTCCTCCACTATATGGTCTCCTCATGCTGCCAACATGTCCACGCTGTGTCATTCAGTCGCATTGTGCTGCTGTGCGGTAGTGATTCTAAAAGCGATGCCGGTAATCTGCATGTTATTCTGAATAACAGTATTATTTCACTACCCCAGAACACTCCATATGCATTTTAGAACACAACAAAGTGTTCTATACCCCTATAGAGGCTGTATGTAGGCTAGAAATAGCTGTTTTTTTATATAGATTCGCCGCGAAAAAATTCGGATCAAAACAAACTTTTTAGGAAAATTTGGCGAATCGGCCGAATCAAATTTTTGAAAAGTTTGCTCATCTCTAACTGTGATAGCCCAGGCAAAAGTACTCACCGGCTGGTGTTGTACTCAAGTACTTTTTTAAGTGTACTGAAGCGCATATTTCTGCTCTCATAATTGCATACCACATACCTACATCAAAGTAGTGTACTATTTTGTTCTTGTTAAACTGTCAAGGGCTTAGATACTGTGAAAGGACAGCCAATAGTACACACCTGCTGCTGTTCTATACAAATACCGTTTTAAGCATAATGAAGTGTATTGTACTCCCCTGATGTATGCAATAAGTATGTCAGGCAGAGCAGTGCCAGGATGTGCACAGTGGAGTGGCAGAGGCCTAAATTCATCAGGCGCAGGCAGAGGTAACAGCAGAGCAGGGGCGTGTGGCAGCCGGGGAGTCGCAGCTCCTGGTGTCAGCTAGCAGTCGTGTCTAGACCAGCAACCCAGCAGTCGTGATTGATTGGTTCACTCGGTCATCCACTTCATCCCAAGTTACATCCGACACCCCCAGTCAACAGTCGGTGGGTTCCTCAGACTCAACCCTTACTTGGCATGGCCCTCATGCTGCTGCTGCCACCTCAAGGCTCTGTCATTGTGCTGCTCTATGGTCTCCTCATGCTAATGCTACCACCTCCAGGCTCTGTCATTGTGCCGCCATATGGTCTCCTCATGCTGATGCTAACACCTCCAGGCACTGCCATTGTTCCGCCATATGGTCTCCTCATGTTGATGCTGCCAACTCCAGGCTCTCTAATTTTGCTGCTCTATGGTGTCCTCATGCTGATGCTACCACCTCCAGGCTCTCTCATTTTGCTGCCATGGATAATGCAAAACATAATAAAGTTCCTCGGCATTAGGGTCACCCTCAGGAATGCTGATGCTGCTGCTGCCACTTCCAGGCTGTCTCATTAGCCACTATATGGTATCCTCATGCTTAGCCACCTCTAGGCTGTGACATTAAGCCACTATATGGTCTCCTCATGCTTCAGCTTCAGATATATGATATCTTCATGCTGCCACAAACTCCAGGCAGTCATTCAACAACTATAATGTCTCCTCATACTGATGCCACCTCCAGGCTCTGTCATTGTGCTACCATGTGACGTGTGACTCGTTGTTATATTTGGTCCTTTGTACCCACATGCCGGGGCCCGGGACACTAAATCTTGGGAGTTAAAATTTAAATTTCAAAATCCTCAATTTCAATTTCAAAATCTTAAATTTCTATTTAAAAAGCTTAAATTTCAATGGCCTCCTCATGCTTCTGCCAACTCCAGGCTGTGCCATTCAGACCTTATATGATCTCCTCATGCTTCAGCCAACTCCAGGCTGTGTCATTCAGCCACTATATGGTCTTCTCATGCTTCAGCCACCTCCAGACTGTGCCACCAGGCAAGTGGTGGTACTACCACCTACATTCTTACTGGCAATGGACATGGCAGCAGTTATCTGTCCTCTACCCCAGACAAAATTCCTTTACCAGACAAAGAAAGATTTGAAGGTTATTTTGTCACTTACCTACAAATCAACTTTCTCATTCTCATTACTTTTAATGCGTATTTATGTTAAACACAGGTAGAAATACTTCATGTTTGAATAAACCTAGAAAATACAGACAACTTGGCCTTAAATGGCTATTCTGCATTCACTCTTAATGCTTTACAAGCATAGTTATGTTAAACACAGGTAGAAATGTTATATGTTTAATTAAACCCAGAAAATACACACAACTTGGCCTAAGGGTATATTCACACCACGTTTGAGCCATATGACAGCCAGATCTGGCGGGGAAATCTCAAAACCGGCCACGACCGTATTCCCGTGGGACCCGCACTGCATCTCATTCATTTAAATGTGCCGACCCGAGTCAGATAGTTACTTTAGACAGCTCTTTTTTGCACTGCTTTCATTTTATTACCAGACTTAAACCTACGACATACCACAGTTTTCAGTCCGGTCACAAATCCGGATACAGTTGAAAAAGGAGCCAATCAAAATAATTATCTGACTCTGGTTGGCGCATTTAAATTAAAGGGGTAGTCCAGTGGTGAAAAACGTATCCCCTATCCTAAGGATAGGGGATAAGTTTGAGATCGCGGGGGGTCCGACCGCTGGGGCCCCCTGCGATCTCTCTGTACAGGGCCCCGGCTCTTCGGCCAGATAGCGGGTGTCGACCCCCTCACTAAGCGGCGGCCGACATGCCCCCTCAATACATCTCAATGGCAGAGCCGGAGATTGCCGAAGGCAGCGCTTCGGCTCTGCCATAGAGTTGTATTGAGGGGGTGTGTCGGCCACCGCTTCGTTCGGAGGTCGACACGCCCCCTTCCCGCGGGCTCTCGGGGCTCCGTACAGGACCCCCCGCGATCTCAAACTTATCCCCTATCCTTAAGATAGGGGATAAGTTGTTCACCACTGAGTCACCACTGGACTACTCCTTTAATGAGATGCATACGGCCGTGACCAGTTTAGAAATTTCCCTGCCGGATTCAGCTGCCTTATGGCTGAAACGTGGTATGGAGGCACCCTTGGATGGCTCTTTCGCGTTCACTTTCAATGCTTTTAAATGCATATTGATGTTAAACCCAGGTAGCAATGCTAAATGTTTGATTAAACCCAGAAAATAAATGCACCTTGGTCTAAAATGTGTATTCCACGTTCATAACCAATTTAAAGAATACTTATGTTAAAACACAGCCGACTGCTTTGCATAGCTTGCTATGTATTGTAATGTGATGGTTTGTTGGGCTCTTTCTGCAGTCAGACTGCTGGGATTTGTAGAGCACCAACCGGACACAGTAATGCAGGTGACAAGGGGTCACTGTCTGACCTTAGCCCACTGCTCAAAGCTTTGCACAGGATGCTTTCAAATATTATTGGATTTGTGAGGGCTTTCTGGTATCAGTAGGTCCTGCAGCAGTTCCAACACGATCCACTTCTTACTTTGGCACAAAAACTGCAGTTTTCCCAAAAAAAAAAAAAACTGTCTGGAAACTTAGCCTAATGCTTTTTAAAATGAATGTCCAAAATACTGCTCAAATTTAGACTAAATACTGAACACATTCTTACCAAAATATCACATGTGATATCAACCTACTGAATTCACCCCCATTTTGGCCCTCATTTTGGTTAGTATTTTTTACCAAAACCAGCAGTGGAAAAATATAAAAGCAAAGTTTGCATCCTTATTGGTTCCACTACTGGTTTGGTAAAAAATATAGATCAAAATGAAGTCCAATATGGGGGTGTAAACTGTGTGTGTAAATACAGTAGGTTGAGTTCACACATGTAATTTTGGTCAGTATTTAGTCTTCGTGTGAACATACCCTAAGGGTATTTTCACACAGAGTGGAAGATTTCTATGTGGTAAAATTGCAAGTAGTTTTGAGGCAAGAAACTTGACCCCGAAGCAAACTACCATATTGTGGATAATAATATTGTGAGCCATCTGTATTTAAAACCTTTAAATGGGTTGTCTGCATACATAAAAAATATATCACACAGTGTTTAGCTGGGGACACCTTAAAGGGGTACTTTGCCCTTAGACATCTTATCCCCTATCCAAAGGATAGGGGATATGATGTCTAATTATGGCGGTCCTGCCACTTCGGACCCCTGCAATGTCCCTGCTGCACCTGGTGTTCGGTGCAATGTCAGGTGCAGTTCCGGAGGCTCGTGATTTCACGGCCATGCCCCCACTTGTGAAAGTTACTCCCACACCCACTCAATGCAAGTCTATGGGAGGGGGCGTGACAGACATCACGAGCGTCCGCCCCACATCGCCAGTCATCAAGTTCACTGGATGTCTGGGGTGTCGCAGCTAAGATCGCAGGGGTCGCCAGTGGCGGGACCCCCATGATCAGACAACTTATCCCCTATTCTTTGGAAAAAAAAAATAAAAAAATAAGCCATACTCACATCAATCCCCTGCAGCTCCTGGTTTATCGTAAATTGGTTCCTGCTTGTTACCCCTTCTTCCTGCTTATAAGATGAGTCATCTGAGTAGTAAATTCAACTGAGTTACTGATTTGCCACAGTTGTTTATCGCCACAGTCAGTGACTGGCGGAACAGGCACTTCTTGCTTAGATGACTTGTCTCAAAAACAGGAAGAAATTATTATGGCCTTGGACAGGATAATGTCAGATAAGAAGCTCCGAGGGATCAGGGTAGGTGAGCATGACTTATTTTATTTTATTTTTTGAACGAACCCCTGGTCATATATCGTAAAAAACCCAGATAGCTTCTTTAAAGGCAACCTGCCACCTGTTTTATGCTGCCCAAAGCAGGGTCCCAGAAATCTATAGTTTACTTTGAAATTATCAGGTGTTTCAGAAAAATCATAGTTTAAGAAAGTGATAACAATTGGGGGTCCCTATGGCTGCTCCCAGTCTCGCCGGCCCTGAGTGACTATCTATGTATAGAGAAGCTTCACTCAATGTAAGCGGAGCCAAGAGCAACCACCCGGAACCACCCCAATGAATTGTTCCCTGGGTCAGGAGCCTTTTTTAAACTTCTTTTTAAAAGACCAAGCGTTTTAGAGTAAATTATAGTGTTCCTGGGACTCCACTCTTTGCACCTTCTTCATGTTACTTATGATATGGGCAGCATAAAACAGAAATGTTTTTTTAAGAAATGGGATTTCCTCATTGTATTCTATTTCAGTCATGCCAGATTCCAGTCATATTAAATACAAAAAGCCTTGAATCCACATTTATTCATAAAATGACTGGACATGTATTGGATACAAATGAACAGATAGAAAATAAAGATTTTTGACAGATTTTCTCTCTTACTCTATCTCAGTTTTTTCATACAGCCCTCCCCCTCCTCCCTCTTTGCCATTTACAGTAGAGCAGTAGGAGCTCCTGAAGTTTCACTTACTAAAAAGCCCCGTGGTCAGCTCATGCATTATGATTCAGAACAGAAAATCATCTCTGATGCATTTATTAATCTTTCCTAAGGACTTACTGAAGAAATGTTTTTGCCTTAATAAAATACCATAGTAAGTAAGTAAGGCATAAAAACGTATGCATTTTAGTGACATTATCACCAGATTTTTCTGCAGGAATTTATAGCCACCGGGAAAGGGATAGCGCACACACCTTTGTTCTCGGACATGCACCTTTTATGACCTAGAAAAGGGCATTTTAATACCTCGGCCACAGCTGCCGATTAGTCCGAAAGGCAGGCTCTTCTTCTGGGCTTCCTGTAATGGCAGCATCCCCGGCCCCACCTATCACCAATGTTTGACAGCATAAGGTTTCATTCAAATGACCGCTAAAGCTGACATTTGCAAGGGGCCTGGAAGAAAAGTTCTCCTCTCAAAACTATTTGCAGCTGTGGCTGGGGCATTAAAATGCTCTTTACTTGGTCATGCAGTATGAATGGCCGAAAAAAACTGTATTTTAATGTTCCGAGACACTGCTATTACAAGAGCCGAGGAGAAGAGCCTGCCTCTTGGACCTATCAACAGCTGCTCCTGGGACATTAAAATATTGTTTTCTAGGTCATGACACCGCATACCGACCCCCATAAAGTAATTTTTAACCTGTTGTGATGGAGGCCCATGGTGTAGCATGTCGTGGTGACTTATTTCTAGCACAATAATCAAATATATCCAAGTAAGCGGACAGTGCTAACTACGTTTTTAACATGTAACACAACTGCCTGTTACGCCGAGCGCTCCGCTCACGGCGTTCACCTCCATGCAGCGCCCCGGTCACATCCGCTGACCGGGAGCGCTGCATTAGTGTCACCGGCGGGGATGCGACCCGCATAGCGGGACGCGCCCGCCCGCGGCTCGCATCCCAATCTCCTCACCTGCCCCGTCCTCCGTCTGCTCAGTCCCGGCGCGCTCGGCCGGCTCTCTGAGATTTAAAGGGCCAGTGCGCCATTGATTGGCGCTTGGCCCAATCAGTACCTGCACCTGCTCCCTCCTTATAAATACCCACTTCCCCTTCCTGTCATCGCCGGATCTTGTTGCCTAGTGCCAGTGAAAGCGTTTTCTGTGTTCCCTAGCCTGTGTTCCAGACCTTCTGCTGTTGCCCCTGACTACGACCCTTGCTGCCTGCCCTGACCTTCTGCTACGTCCGACCTTGCTCTTGCCTTGTCCTTCTGTACCGCGCCTGTCTCAGCAGTCAGTGAGGTTGAGCCGCTACCGGTGGACACGACCTGGTTGCTACCGCCGCAGCAAGACCATCCCGCTTTGCGGCGGGCTCTGGTGAAAACCAGTAGCAACTTAGAACCGGTCCTCCGGTACGGTCCACGCCAATCCCTCACTGACACAGAGGATCCACCACCGGCCTGCCGAATCCTGACACTGCCTCTCCCAGTATGACCTAAGCAGTGATAAGGGTATCCTGGGAGTTGTTGGTTCACCCATCATCATTGCAGACCTTACAAGAGCCTAGAGACTGATGGGACACAGAATAAACAATATGTAATTACTCACAGGTGACGTCTTCTCTATAGTCTTTTCTTATCTAATTCAGCTGGTACATACAGCCATGACTTTTTCCAGCTATGTCTTCTCTCTTCTAAACATGATGCCCAGATGGCATTAGCTCCTCACTTTGTTGGCGGATTCTGATTATCTATATGAAAATAACCCTGTCACACACTGTTCCCTCTAAATATAATAATATCACACACTGCTATCTCTGAATATAATACTACCACACACTGTGCCCGCTGAATACATTACTACGACACACTATGACCTCTGAATATAATACTGAAACTCAATGTTCCCTATGAATATAATACTGAAACTCAATGTTCCCTATGAATATAATGCTGCCACACACTTCCCCCTCTGAATATAATACCATCACAAACTGCATCATCTGAATATAATACTGACACACACTGTACCCTTTGAATATAATACTGACACACAATGTGCCCTATGAATATAATACTGCCATACACTGTGCCATCTGAATATAATACACATTACTATGCCTCATGTCTGACCACCAATTACTGTACCTAATGCCTGCACCCTCTTCCCCTCCATAACTGTGCCTCATTTCTATTACCCACTATCCTCCCCTCCCTTCCATTACTGTGAAGCGAAACACCCTACACCCCAACCTCCCATAAATGTGCAGCAAACCCCTCCTACACCCATTACTGTGCAGCCACCCCCCACCTTCTATTACTGTGCAACAAAGCCCCCCCCCAATACTGTTCAGGGAACCCCCCACTTTTTAATATTGTGCTGCGGAACCCCCAACCTCTCCACCTTTCATTACTATGCAGTTTACCGGCCCATCACCATATTCCATTACTGTGCAGCAAACTTCAACCCCTCCACACACCTTACGTTAATGTGCACCAGCCCTCCTTCTCTCCCCCACACCCATGGAATTTGGTACCATACCAAGCAGTGTGCACCTTACTTTTTCTTGTGGCCTCACTGCTGCTGCTGTGGCTGCTGGTGCTCTACCTTCCTTCCTGATGTTAACACCGGCCTAAGCACAGCTCCGCTACACTTCGTCCACCAACGTCACACTTGTACTATTGATTTATGTAGTGTTGAAATGACAGTTCCTATTTATGGCCGAAATTGGCTGTGATCTTAAGTGGGAGCTTGTTACAGATTTTGCAAACATTATGTACTTCTCCAAATGCAACCTTTCATACCACACACGTTAAAGGGGTATTCCGGCCAAGGACATCTTATAGCCTATCCAAAGGATAGGGGATAAGATGTCTGATTGCAGGGGGGCCCGCTTCTAGGACCCCCACAATCTCCGTGTAGCATCCGCATTGTATGCAGGCTGCTGCTCGAGTCTCAGAAACCTCTGTGTTTCTGGGACTGGAGATGTGACATCAAACCATGCCCCCTCGTGACGCCATGCCCACTCCACTCATGTCATAGACATTAATGGAGGGGGCGTGGCGTGACGTCACATCTCCAGAGGTTTCTGAGACTGGAGCAGATGCCCCACATAGAATGCGGGTGCTGCTCGGAGATCTGGGGGGTCCCAGCGGCAGGCCCCCCACGATCAGACATCTTGGCTGGAACACCCCTTTAACAGTTCTATACGTACCTTTACTTTAAATGTGTTTTATTCGATGTGAGTTACATTTGAGAAGCATACAGTTCATATTTCCAATGTTTCTGTACTCCAGGTGGCTGTGAGTAGAAGATTATTCACGATAAGATACACTTCTCTATAAAAGAGATGATTGCAGACAGAAATGCCGGACACTCCAGTGCAGACCTATGATTTTCCACAGCATGCTGATTTAAAGTACGTGGCGTACACTTTGAGAGCTCTTAGCTGTTCTAACCTCAAGGGCTTGTTTTCACCATAGCCTTGACATGACAATAGATTTTTTAAACATGTTTCTGTATATTGTTTGGCCTTTTTCAAGCTCTTTAAATCAACATCAGTCAAAGGATTCTTTCTGTTATATTGGATGGTTTCTTGTGGCAAGAACACAATATCAAAGAACATATAAAAACATTTATTTATGACTTTAGTTCAAATATTGAACATACACAGTTTTTACAATAATAAAAAAACAAATGATTCACAAACAGATCATTAAAGCAATATTAACTATCCATGGCTGGAAAGTTTATGAGAAGTAAAATAAGACATAATGTAACACTTTGAGGGCTTAGCCAATTTTAAAAGTGAGGGTTTCAAGATATTTTTAGGTAACATAGCTACATGGTGCCTTTTTGCAGAATAAGTTGTATGTTCTTGTACTTTCAATGAAATGTAGATGTTTTTATGAAACCATATATATGAGATTTGACTATATTTTGCATCTTAGGGTGTTGTACTGACTGATATTGTTGTTACATTTCTTTTTTTTAACTGTAATATGCCTAAATGTATCCATCATGCGTACTGATTTTAGGTTGAACAGTATCTAAGTATTTTCTATACTAGAGGTTCTCAATAGCATGTCAGCTCTTAATGCCAGTCACTCTAAAGCGGTGCCTACTTGTTGTCTTATTATGAAGGGGTTATGACCTGGTTGACACATTATGGGATCTGTAAATATGGAGGTTCTCATGTTTGGTCTGTCTTTTTAGGGGATCTGGTGTCTGGTCTGTAAATAGTGGGGGATCTGTATATACAATGGGCGACATTTATCAATCTTTTTTTAGTAATTATTTTCTTACTATTTTTATTGCTTATGTGCGACTTATTTATCAACTGCTTTCAGCCTGTTCATAAATGTCTTTCCCTTAAGCAATTTTTTATTTTATTTTTTTGTTTTGGTAGTGGCTTTTTCTGCTCCATGTCTGAGCTGGAGTAAATTTAGTAAGTTTTTTCATGCGATGCGACTTTTTTGCGACTTACCCACTTGATAAATCTCTGACCACTGCAAGTCAAAAATCACTTTTTGCTTTGGTCAGCAATATTTAAATTTTTTGCTTAGGACACTGAACATGCAAAAAGTCACAGAAAAAAAGAGCGTAGTCGCACGTGCGACTTTTTTGCGACAATTTTAAGCAAAAAAAAAAGCAACTAAATGCTTTGATAAATGTCCCCCAATGAGTTCTAGACTAGGGTCTATACGGTATATGGAGGGTCTGGTCTGGCTTCTGTTTACAGGGGGTTTGGTATGGGGTCTGATGGCTTCTTTGGGAATATTTAGTTGAAACGTATTGTCACCAAAGAGTACTTCGCTTTTAGTGGTTAAGAAACACACTTTAATTGAGTCAGATATTGCAGTTCGGAGGTCCTTTTAAGAGATTCAGCACTGTTTTATAACAATATTGTCCTCCTACCACTCATGACATGTCTTTAAATATTCTGGGTCAATATTGGTTTCCTGTACTGACTATAACATTTTTATTGGGACACAATGTTCCACATATAGCACTGTTGCTTTGTAACCCTTGTCTCAAATTTCATAAAGGGCAATATCTGCAAGACATTTGTAGGTTCCTCCCATGTTTGCCAGGATTTCCACACTCCAAAACATACTGATAGGTTTATTTGGACTTTGGATTGTGAGCTCCAATAGAAAAGTGACTTACTGTATGGCCATCATTTACTAAGAGTGTTGGGTTTTACTAGTGTGAAATGTTGTTTCAGTCTTGCAGGGTTCCTCTCTATTTACTATGGGGATTCACAAATTTTTCAGGAAAAATTTCTGACCAGCTAATTCTAGGTGGAAATTTCCAGCATTTATTCATAGGATTTTCTGTGAATTAAATAGTAAATAGATTGGGTTGTAAAACCACGCCCCTTTTTGGACCAACTACACCCCCTTTTTGGACCAACCACGCCCCTTTTTGGGCTTTTTACAATGCAATGTTGGGATTGTCAGATATTTTCTGGTGCATGCTGTCGCACACTGTATGAGACATGTCTCAGACACTGGCCCTGATTTACTAAAAGTGGAGTGTAGTTTTCTTTGTGGATTCTAATTCCCAAAATATTTTCCCATGGTATTTACTAAGGTTTCTTTACATTTTTCTTTTCTTTTCTTTTTTTACACATGATCGACATGATCTTTTGGTTTTTCCTCAGCTCAAATCCACCACTTTTTCTGCGGAAACCTTAGTAAATATGTTGGGTTTTTGTGAAAATGTCGGGGACACGCATCCATTTTGGTGGCCACACCCCCTTTTCCCAACAGTCACACTACTTTTTTAGTTTTCTAAGTAAAATAGAGAGTTGGTTATTTTATTTTATTTTTTCAATTTTGGTGCAGACAGAATTTCTGGTTCAATGCACCAGAATCTGGTGCACGACCCGACAAAAAAATGTTGAGTTTACAATAGGAAATCAGGGCCACTATACGCCAACATAACTTGGATAAACCCGACAAAAACAAGTCATTTTTAGCTTAGTGAATGAGGGCCAATATCTGCATAGCGGTGTCAAATTTGTTGGCGCTATACAAAATATATAAAAATAAATAAAATCTCAGTCAGCATGCAGGCACACTTTATACAACCAATAGAATTTCATATTTCTGCTAAAGATACTGTATGTACTCGAGTATAAGCCGACCCGAATATAAGCCGAGGCCCCTAATTTCACCCCCAAAAAACAGGAAAAGTTATTGACTATAAGCCTAGGGTGAGAAATACATCATCCCCCCATGTAATCATCCAGACCCCGTCATCATCACCGCCTGTCAATCCCTTCATCAGTGGTCTTCAAGCTGTGGACCTCCAGATGTTGCAAAACTACAACTCGCAACATGCCCGGACAGCCATCGGCTGTCCAGGCATGCTGGGAGTTGTAGTTTTGAAACCTCTGGAGGTCAGCAGGTTGAAGACCACTGCGGCCTTCGTCATCATCCCCCCCACCCTTCATCATCACCGCCTGTCAATCCCTTCATCAGTGGTCTTCAACCTACGGACCTCCAGATGTTGCAAAACTACAACTCCGAGCATACCCGGACAGCCTTCGGCTGTCCGAGCATGCTGGGAGTTGTAGTTTTGAAACCTCTGGAGGTCCGCAGGTTAAAGACCACTGCGGCCTTCGTCATCATCCAGCCCCCCCTTCCCCCTTTGGTTTTGTACTCACCTCCCCTTGGGGGAAAGTTAGGGTGAGCGGGTCCGGGCCATCTATGCTGCAGGGACCATCCGGTGGGGATGGTTAGTTGTTGCAGGCTGTCCATTTTTACCGGGGGGCCCTCTTCTCCGCACTTCGGGAACTCTTCTCAGTGCTTCGTGACGTTGCCTTGACGACGACGCACAGGGACGTTTATGCGCAACGTCCCTGTGTGTCATCGTCAAGGCAGCGTCACTAGTCCGGGGCCGGGCCCGGAGCAGAGAAGAGGGCCCCCCGGTGAAAATGGACAGCCAGCAACGACTAACCATCCCCACCGGACGGTCCCTGCAGCATAGATGGCCCGGACCAGCTCACCCTAACTTCCCGCCAAGGGGAGGTGAGTACAAAACAAAAGGGGGAAGGGGGGGGGTGCGGGATGATGACGAAGGCCGCAGTGGTCTTAAACCTGCAGACCTCCAGAGGTTTCAAAACTACAGCACCCAGCATGCCCGGACAGCCGATGGCCGTCCGGGAATGCTGGAAGTTGTAGTTTTGCAACATCTGGAGGTCCGCAGGTTGAAGACCACTGACAAGGGATTGACAGGCGGAGAGTTCACTCGAGTATAAGCTGAGGGGGGCGTTTTCAGCACAAAAAATCGTGCTGAAAAACTCGGCTTATACTCGAATATATATGGTAAATTATATTCAAACTTCTATGTAAAATATAAAAATTTAATAAAATGTTCCCTTTTTAAAACAATGCTTTCTAGATGCAGTATTCATCATATTGTGTGTATTCTAAATAATTTTCCTGCAAATGTCTTAAGTGTACTTTCTGAAAAATCTATTTGTACAAAATTTCAAGGTGAAACAATACAGTAGGCGACTCCTGTCTTCTTTACAAGACACTACAAAAACACTTTAAAAATAAATATTCCCAGTAATTCTAGGCCATGGTGTGCCCATAATACAATGTGACATTCGGAAACACAATGTTTTAGATAATTACCATGTAGCTCTTCAGGTAAAAGATACAATTATAAAGATAAACTATAAAAGGTTCAGTTATCTGACATGCTTTTAGGGAACAGGATGGTTAAGTTTGAGCTGGATCTCATCAGTAGTGTTGAGTACGAACATTCGAATAGCGAATTTTTATTGTGAATATCGGCACTTTGCGATTTCACGAATATATAATATATATAGTGAAATATATTCGTCATAACGAATATTCTTTTTTTTCACAGTACACATCACAATTAAAGATGAGCCGATTTTTTGAAAAATTCGATTTGGCCCATTCGCCAATTTTCTGAAAAAATGTGGTTCTGTCCGAATTTATTTGCGGTAAACCGCTATAAAAAATGGCTACTTCTGGCCTACAGAGAGCCTCAATAGGGGTGTTGAATACTTTGCCTTGCTGTAACATGCATAGGGTACTGTGGTAGTGGAATAATACTGTTATTCAACATGACATGCAGATCAGAGGCGTCGCTATTAGAATGACTGTTGCAGAGGGGCACATTAAAAGAGCCTGGAGGTGGCATCAGTATGAGAAGACCATATAGTGGCTGAATGACACAACGTGGAGGGGGTGGCAGCATGAGGAGAACATGCAGTGGCTACATGACACAGCGTGGAGGTGGGGGAAGCATGAGGAGACCATATGGCCTTAATAGGGGTTTAGAACAATTTGCCTTGTCCTAACACATATAGGGAGTGTGCTGTGTTAGTGAAATAGTACTGTTATTCATAATGACGTGCAGATTACAGGCATTGCTATTAGAATCACTGCCGCAGAGCATCTGAATTTGGCAGCAGGGAGACCATATGGCGTCAAAATTGTTGAGAAGAAAGAGAATTTTTATGTAATTTTTATTTAATTTAATTAGAATTTATTTACTGGTGAGCATTGAGCTGGCGGTCCTCCGCCAGGCGTGATACCACCTGTTCAAGCCCCTGCCTCTCAGAGCCCCCCTGACTGTGAAAGTGTGAATGTTTAATCAGTTATTTAATATTAATTAATATTTAATCAGTTATGGTTCATTGTTATCACTCTATCTATTTTTTTGAAATTTCAATGTAAGATTTAATAATAAAATGTTTGGTTACAAAAGATCAAATTTAACAAGGAGTTACATGTCATATGGCATCACAATGACAGAGCCTAGAGGTGGCAGCAGCATGAGGAGACCATAATCTGTCAGAATGACACAGCCTGGAATTGGTGGCATCAAGAGGAGACCATATAGTGGCTAAATGACACAGCCTAGAGTTGGCGGCAGCATGAGGAGACCATAAGGCCTCACAATCCCTAAAATAAAAAATATAAATTTTCACATTTAAATTGAAAATTTATGGTAGCTAGTGCTACCTTAACATTTTCTAAGTAATGTACAAACAGCATGAGAATACCATATAGTGGCTGAATGACACAGCCTGGAGGTGGCGGCAGCATGAGGAGACCATATGGTGGCTGAATGACGCAGCCTGGAGATTGTGGCAGCATGAGGAGACCATATGGTGGCTGATTGACACAGCCAGGAGTTTGCGGCAGCATGAGGAGACCATATAGGGGCACAGCCTGAATGGCACAGCCTGGAGTTGGCGGCAGCATAAGTAGAACATATAGAGGCTGAATGACAGAGCCTGGAGCTGGCGGCAGCATGAGGAGACCATATAGTGTCTCTTGGACATGGCTTCGCCGATGGATTGCTGGTGGAATTACTGACTCAAAGTAGGAGGAGCAGGAGCATCTGGAGTGACAGAAGGAGGGTATAACACACAGCTCCCTTCAGCTGACGTGGTGGAGTCTTGACTGGCTGAAACAGGGAGCATACCACTGGGTGATGCAGCAGGCTTGACCCCCACATCAGAGCCACGGTTCTCCCAGGCTGCTTTAAGGTGGTGCAGCATATGTTGACGCAGGGCTGTGGTACCAACATTGGGACCCTAGCCACGCTTCACCCTCTGCCGACACATCTTGCATGTGTCTATGTTTACCTCCTCCGGATGCTTGATAGAAAAATTACCACACCGCAGAGTAGCTGATTTTCCCACCAACAGTCCACACTAATTGACTGCTACTGCCGCAGTCTCCAGAAACCCATGTTCCACTACCTCCTGGGAAGGTAGGCTGCTACAAAGCAGGTGGTCTCCCCTGGGCACCTTTGGCTCCAGAATTTTCACTTCTGCCACCATGCTAACTGCAAACCATGCTACCGCCTTGCTGGCTCAACTGCTGCCTCACGGCAACCTGCAACCCTCTTCTCATGATGATGAGTCCCTTCTGCACCTGGCTCCCAACTGTGATCGGCTTCATCATCTTCAATAAGTGTCTGCACGTCACTGATGTCCTCCTCAAGTTCCTCAACAGTGTCTGCTTCAGGACCCTGTCAAGTTTACCAATAGATTTCCCCGCAGGGTCATCCAATAGTTCCCATTTTTCCCATACACTTAAAATATTCCCAAAAGCTTTATTGAAAACTTAGCACCTAAAATTAAAACATCAGTGCAATAGCCTATTGCTAATGTGCAATGAATATATATAACTGAGTGGGATAATTCCCATCTGCTGTAGGTATAGTTGTATAAATTCTGAGTGTGTCTGCAGTACACACACAGTTGCTTCCATAGGCTGGTTGCACAATATTAAAATCTTGTTACTCAGCCCCCCTCGACATGTTTCACTACTGCTGTAGCGTTATCAAGAGGCAGCGGGCATCTGAGTACACAGCGCTGCGTTTGGGGTTTTAATACCTCGGATGATGACGTCACTGATAGTCTTTAGGCCAATCACATGCTCTTTCCCTGTTTGATAACTACTCATAGTTTGGTGTATTTTGATGGACACCGAGTCTGTGCAATAGAGAGACTCATGCTGTGAGTCATATGTGTACGTCACATGCGTACTCTCACTTGGTGTTGTTACCTGCTCGTATTGTCTCTCTCGCGAGACCAGGCGGCCGTGTCCTATGTGTGTTCACGTATGCACGAAAAAAATAGTTTTGCCTGCTCTCGGATCTCAGATATTAACACGAAGTTGATATTGGTTACCAATTGTCCATGGACAATTGGTAACCAATATCAACTTCGTGTTAATATCCTATTCAACATCTTAATTAACGTTGCAAGAAGAAAACAGGAATATTTTACAATTACACCTACCATGGAAGGAATAGGATAAGCGGGGATATCCTATGGGTGGATGTAGTATACCTTGAGGCAGAACCTGAAACCATACAAAAATCTAATATTAATAAACAACATAATATAAATACAAAACAATTTATTAAGGGTAGAGTACCTAATACAACGTTGAAGCTGGTAATAAAGAGGGAACTATTTACTATAATACTTACCTTCTCCTTTTCTTTTTTTCTTTCCCCCACTTTTCCCCTCACTCAATAGTTCTCCTAAACACCCCCCTCCTTTCCTTCCCTCTCCCAATCTCTTTTTACCCCCTTTTTATCCCTCTCCGCCCCCCCCCTTCCCTCCCCCTCCCTTTCCCCCCCTTTCCCCGCCCCCTTTTTCCCTCCCTTAAGTGGATATGGGTATAACAGCTAGTGACCCGCAAATTATAAGGAAATCCATTACCAAGAGTGGACTTAATAAAATAAATTTAATAAAATAATTAAAATCTTACATGAATTTCATTTAAAATAAAACAAGGGCATTGATGTATGGCTTAATTGTGGAATAATGCACAGAGGTCCCTGCACAGACAGGTATACCACAATCCCTAATGCTTTAAAATCATCTATAATGGAGATCCACTTTTAATGATTTATAGTTTAATACTCCCTCTTTAGAATAGGATATACACTGAGCTTGTAGATAATGTAATGTCACACCTTGTACCATTTATGTGTATAGGACAAGGGACTGTGTATCTGATCAGGCATAGTTAGTTCTATAGCTCAAAATTACCAAGTGTTCGCGCAGGTCACAGCGCGCACATGACGGGAATCCCGAGGGATCCGAGAGCAGGCAAAACTATTTGTTTGCGCATACGTGAACACACATAGGACGCGGCCACCTGGTCTCGCGAGAGAGACAATACGAGCAGGTAACAACACTAAGTTTTAGCCCAAGTGAGAGTGCGCATGTGATGTACACATATGACTCACAGCATGAGTTTCTCTATTGCACAGACCCGGTGTACATCAAAGTACACCGACCTATGAGTAGTTATCAAACAGGGAAAGAGCATGTGATTGGCCTAAAGACTGTCAGTGACGTCATCATCCGAGGTATTAAAACCCCAAACACAGTGCTGTGTACTCAGATGCCCGCTGCCTCTTGATAACGCTACAGCAGTAGTGAAACATGTTGAGGGGGGCTGAGTAACAAGATTTTAATATTGTGCAACCAGCCTATGGAAGCAACTGAGTGTGTACTGCAGACACACTCAGAATTTATACAACTATACCTACAGCAGATGGGAATTATCCCACTCAGTTATATATATTCATTGCACATTAGCAATAGGCTATTGCACTGATGTTTTAATTTTAGGTGCTAAGTTTTCAATAAAGCTTTTGGGAATATTTTAAGTGTATGGGAAAAATGGGAACTATTGGATGATCCTGCGGGGAAATCTATTGGTAAACTTGACTTAATTAATTAACCCTCCATATACTGGTCTTAAAATTGGAAGTGCTTCAGGACCCTGAACACTGGCAACACCATCTCCCACGTCACTCTCCTCATCACTACTTGCCTGCCTAGCGGAGAAAGCGGCGGATGTCTCCTCCACTTCTTGGCTGAGCAGTAGCTGCTGACTGTCCTCTATTAGATCATCCTCACTGAATTGTGGAGCTGAACCCACAGCATTAGATACTTCTGTAGGGGAGGGAACAGCATAGGACATAGGCAATGGGAGGAAAGGGACTGCTCCCGGTCCATGTCAGTTGAGGGTTGTGTCTGAGAAACCCACCGACTGTTGACTGAGGGTATCATATGTCACTTATGATGATATGGATGATCGTATTAACCAATCAATGACAGCAGATGGGTTGCTGGGCGAGACACGACCGCTAGCTGATACCGGGAGATCCGGCCTCTTGCTGCAACTCCTGCTGCCACTCGCCCCTAGTCTGCTGCGAACTCTGCCTGCACCTGATGAATTTAGGCCATTGCCACTCCTCTATGCACATCCTGGCACTTCTCTACCTGTCTTACTTAGTGCGTACATGAGGGGAGTACAATATTCTTCACTACGCTTAAAACAGTATTTGTCTAGAACAGCAGCAGGTGTAGACTTTTGGCTGTCCTTTCACAGTATCTAGGCCCTTGAGACTTTAACAGGAACAAAATAGTACACCACTTAGATGTACGAATGTGCTATGCACTTATGAGGGCAGAAATATGCTCTACAGTATGCTTAAAAAAGTATTTGTGCACAACACCAGCAGTACACACCCGCTGTGTACTACAACCAAAATTGCACTTTCTCTCTCAGTCTCACTCCCTTCCCTATCAGTGCTTCTAGGATGGATTTGTGCTTGAGCTTAATCGCTGCTGTTCTTCTGTGCAACACACTGCTCTCTGTAATATAAGGTAAATCGCTGCTGGAAAAATCTTTTCTGTGCAACACACAGTGCTGTCTGTCCCTATCTATTTCTACAGTGAAAGGCTGAAGAAACTGGCCGCAATATGACTGCGGATTATATAGGGCTGTGACATCACAGGGGTGACTGGCAGCTGATAGGCTGCATCCTGCATGTGATTCAGGGTCATCCCACCTACCCTTGTTCCCACCTTCCCAGGATTCCTTGCCCAATGTCCTCACATGTGGATCCACCATTTTAGATACACTGGGGCTTGGACCACACTAAATGGAGTTTAATGAAGCAATTAGCACGAGAGAATCATGGCGATATTCGCATTCGTTGTGAATCGAATTTTTCCTGAAATTCGTAATGAATTTGGATTTGTCACATTTGATACGCATCATTCTAATCACAATTATGTGTACTATGTAAATAAAAGTTATTATCTATCCCTGCTTTCAGCTTGTGGTCTAAAGAAGGCAAATATGCGCATATGCAAAAATTTGCGTATATATCGGCACTTCCAGAAGACACTGATCCCTCCCTTCTTTTAGCATGTAAGCCAATGAGAAGGAGGCAAATACAGTTGTCAGAGGTTAGCAACATTCCTAGGAAAGTTTTTAAAATGCGCATGCAAAAATTTACGAGTATCGGCACTTCTAGAGGACACTGATCCCTCCCTTCTTTTAGCTTGTGGGCCAAAGAGAAGGATACAAATACAGTTGTCAGAGGTTAGCAACATCCCTAGCAATGAATAGGAAAGTACTCAGTTGAAAGATATAAACATGCATGCGCATTTTGTGAATTTCGCATTACATTAAAAAAGTGAACTAATTTGCGAAATTTGCGAATATAGGACGTATATTTGTTCATATATTCACAAAATATCACAAATTCAAACATGGCCTATGCCGCTCATCACTACTCACCAGTTTTTGTAAAAGAGGAGCCCCAAGAGTTCCTTCCCTGTCTTCAGCTATTAACTCTACTCCCACCCAATGCTTCAGTGCCCTCATAGCGATTTTTCTCTTCTGTGCATTAAGATGCCATTGAAGATAACTTAATCAGCTTTAAATACAACCTTAATTGTCCCAGCAATGCTATTAAAAATACACTTTAAGCTGTCAAGCTAAAATATATGGCAACTCTTTAAAAAAAATAACACATTCCTCTGCTGTGAATTGATATGTCTATTCAAAATAAATCTCGACACAATTTATCACCAGAGTTCAGCATCAAATATAAAAGGAAAAAGTAAGAAAGCCGGACATCTAACCTGTAGGTCAGCTACTGTACATCCGGCTTGTAGAGGCATTATAACAGGTTTTTCACATTATAATCAGAAAAGCCTGAAAGGTATTTCTATAGGTTTAGAAAAAAGATCAAAATTAGGTAGGGGCTAGTCAAGGTGGTGAACAGGTGGTAACATACACTAAATATATTAAAATATTTATTAATTTACTATTTATTTATTCATTTTTTACTTAATGTTGTTATTACGGTTAAACAGAAAAGAAAATGCATTGTGCCTTTCACTCTTAAACACTGCTAAACTGGCTGTGTCAACAACTGAAACATTTGAACATTGAGATATTCGTACCATTTAGTGACACTTTCAGTTTATTTTACATTTTATACCATTCAGAGGAAGGAATGACAACAGGGCACCCGAAGTCCTGCTTCAACTTGGTGGTTTATTTGCCGATAGCAGGGCGTAAAAGTGAGGATGCACTACAACAATAACGCTATTGTTTCACGTCACAGGGACGCTTTATCAAGGGGTGTTGGGAAAAGAGGGAAGTCCTCACAATTAACCCTTGAGTGCACACTTCAAACGAAAGCCATAAAAAAATATAACACATATCAAACACATAACAAACTGCATTAATGGAGATACATTATCAAAAATTCATAGAGGACCAATTCTACATTAATGATATTACATCAATGAAAAAATACACTATTACAGGAACGAGGACAAGTCATTTTGGTTGTTTAATCCCAATATGCTAGTGGCTCCCATCTGGATAATCCATCTGGCTTCTGCTTGAATTGTGCACTTAAGGGTTAAGTGGGAGGACTGCCCCCTTTTCCCAACACACCTTGATAAAGCATCCCTGTGACATGAAACAATAGCGTTGTTGGTGTAGTGCATACTCGCTTGTACGAACTGATATCGCCAAATAAAGCAGCGAGTTGAAGCAGAACTTTGGGTGCCGTGTCATCATTCCTTCTACTGAATGGTATTTGATGCATATTGTGCTATGGACTGGGGCACAAAGTGAGATGCGGAGCACCTATTTCTGTGGTTTAAGAGTGTGAACCTGTGATTTGAAAGTGTGGGTGGAGTGGTGCTGACAAGTATTTCTCAGGACTGTGTTATTTTACATTTTGTTGTGGCTTTGTGCTAAAATCACAGTAATTTAATATTCCCCCCCCATCAATCTACACTCAATACCCCATACTGAGAATGTAATTTTTTTTTTTTTGACATGTTTGCTAATTTATTAAAAAGGAAAAAGGAAACTTCTGCAAGTATGCAGCTCTGGGCCTTCTATTTATCTTAATCATTTCTGAGATATTTCTACATCTCGATTGGAGTCACCTGTGGTAAACTATGTTGATTGGTAAGGATTTTAAAAGATATACCCCTGTCTATATATTTCTCACAGCTGACAATACATATCAAAGCAAGAACCATGCCATTAGGCACAATAAGGGTTAGTAGAGCTCAAAGACAGGATTGTGGGGATCCACAGGTCTAAAGAAGGATACACAAAAATTCTGCTGCACTAAAAGTTTTACAAGAGCAAAGTGACCTCCATAATTCTTAAATGGAAAAGTTTCGAGCAACAAGAACACTACATAGAGCTTGCTGCCCCACCAAACTAAGTAATAGCAGAAGGACCTTGGTAAGAGTGATAAGAGTGAGAACCCAATGACCACTCTGGATGAACTCCAAGAACCTGTGTGCAGATGGCAGAAACTTCTAGAAGGTTACCAATCACTGCAGCACTCCATCATTCTTGACTTTATGACAGAGTAGCCAAAAAGAAACCTTTTCCACTTAGGTACAGACACATGAAAGCCCATATGAAGTTTGCAAGGGACTCACAGACTGTGAGAAACAAAATAACCTGGTCCGATGAAACACAGTACACACTTTTTGGCCTCAATTCTAACCATCATGTCTGGAGGAAACCAGCCACTCCTCATCACCTGCCCACTATCATCCCTACAGTACAGCATTGTGTTGGCACCATCATGATGTGGAGGAATTTTTTAGTGGTTGTTACAGAGAGAGACTGATAAGGGTTTAGGGAAAGCTGAACATAGCAATGAAAATATGATCCAGAGAACCTTCAGTCTGGGCTAACACAAGTACTCAGCCAAGACAATACAGGAGCAGCTTAGGGAATGTCATTTAAGGGTACTGAGTGCAAAATGATGAGGGCAAAACTTTTTTTTCTATTTTAGGGTCCAGTTTACTGATGATCTATCCTCAAAATGGGTCCTCGATACAAGATTGGTGAGTTGTGGCATGCACAGTGAAACAAAGCAGGAAGCAGATGGCTTCATATATTCTGCAGTTGCCTCAATAAGTTACTTCAATAAGAAGTGAACTGCAGTAATCCAGCACGACCACTACACAATATAAAGAGCCATCCACTTCCAGCTGTTTCACTGTGTACGCAACACCATTGCTCTGGGAAACAACTGATCGATAAGGGTGCTGGGTGTTGGTATGCCACTGATCTGAAATTGGTGACCACTCCTGAGAATAAGTTATCAATACATTTTGCAGGAAAGCCCTTTAAATCTTGTTTTAGACAAAAGAACCATAGTTATAGGAGGTTTAGAGGAACGTAGTTGTCATGCCTAGCCTCTGGAGCCTGAGAGGGCTCAAAAGCTTCTCTGCTACATAAGAAAACACTATTTTAAAGATTATGCATTGGCTGCAGCAAAAGACTTATTTATTTCTTCTAGGCTTTTGCACTGAAAAGAAGCCTTAGTCTCTGCTAGGGCTGAGTAGTAGATAGTCCTGAATATGGATGTCTAGAAGGACGACCACACCCTCTTGGTCTCATTTGAAGTGACAAGTGAGTAACTACTACACACAAGTTAAAGGGTTGTTTATGTTGTTTTAATCTTATGAGCCCTTTAATAAATTATACAGTTTTGATTAGTAAGTTGCAATATACATACAATTGGTTTGCATGCAGGAACACTATTAGGGAGGAGGTTAGCAGGTCTTTCTTGAGCTCATGTATTTTGTGCAATCCACCATTCTTTGTTATGAGTGTAGAAAAGCTTTCTTTCATGTAACTGTCAAACAATAAATGGCGGTGGAATCAAATGTCTCAAAAACTTTTGTGAAAATCCCAAATAATCTACTAGACAAATATACTTTAATTTAGATATGAACGGTGCCTCCATATAACATTGCAAATAGAAAAAATGTTTCCACTAGATACAATGAGGGAGATAACCAAAACATGTCTAGTTTTTAGCTAGTGCAGGCGTAGACTAGACAGTTTTAGAATGTTTGAAAATATGTCACATCTTTAGAGTGTCTAGTTTAAGGTTGCAAATCTAGAAATTATTTAACTTTTATGCCCAAAATGTTTTCAAAAAGTGGTTAATTTATGCTTCACACTCTTTTTTTTTTTTTTACAAAATTGTACCAGATTTTTGGCACAGAGAGTTTTGGTTATCTTCCCCAATGCTTAATAGGGGAGAGTGCCTCAGTTATTTAGGCATTCATGTATTATTATTATAACATGTGCAACTTTAGTTTTTTTTTTTCCCCCTGAACAGCACATTTGTGTGCACCAGGCACTGATGGTAGGTACTTATCAATCCCCTTTGGTAAATGTCAAGTAAGTTACACTAACTGATACACAACAGATGAACCCTGGCACTGCCACTCCACTAAAACAATCGCTGCTAAGTTTCTCTAGCCGGCAGACCCTTTCGGTGCTCACATATGAAGATCAAAGGTACATCCAACATAGGCATATGCAAAGAATGGAACACTCTAAGCGGTCTAAGCTGTGCAAGTAGTGTTCTTCTTTATTTTGTTACAGCATGATAGCGTCCAAACACATGCAGGAGAGCAGACAGAAACAGAGGGGTGGGGAAGTGGGTTGGGGCGACAGTATGTGTCACGCAATCAGCGCTTCATCAGGCCCCTAGCTTGATCACCAAAGGAGGTGTGCTTATAAAGACCAGGTAACCCATCACCATAGTTACTGTGTCACCAAAAAAGCAAATACATAGTGAAGGCTTTAAAAACAAACACCTTGTATGTGAATCGCTGGCAACAGCAGGTACTGGCTAATAGAAACCTCTTTTATTTCTCTCGTTTTAACCCTAGATGTTCTGTAGCGTCTAGTCTAGATATCCATCTAGATTATTTAGTGAGTAGCCGCTGATGTATGTTCTCTTTTGTTTCAGATTGTTCAATTCTTTCCAAGTCTGCAAACTTGAATGATTTGGGGGAGCCGCCATGTACTTCTGTGACGTGGACAATTAGTTTTTTTGCTCCAACTCCGGTTTTAAGGGACCTAATATGCTCCCTTATCCGGTGGAAAGTTGGCAGTGTCTAAATATTCGACAAACTCATTAAACTGGATTTCCTTACAACTCCAAACTATGAAGATGTTGTTGAAGTATATCGTTTTAATGCATTAGACGTATGGATTGCTGGGCGTAAAGATGTAGTTTCTTTAAAAAATTGCTAAGAAATAATTGGCAAAGGCACATGAGATGAGTGCCCATCGCTGTGCTATTCACTTGTTTGTACCAATTTCCATTGTGTTGAAAGATGTTGTTTGACAGAATGAATGCAACTGCCTCAATCACGAAGTTGATGAACTCGGGAGATTTAAGTTAGCCTCAATCAATGGTGAAATCTTATATACCCGCATCCCTTGGAATGTGGTTATACAAGCTTCAAGGGAGTTTCTTGCCTGTGCAGGAAAATCTCCTGAGTTCATCAACTTTGTGACTGAGGCAGTTGAATTCATTCTGTCAAACAACATCTTTCAACATAATGGGAATTGGTACAAACAAGTGAATGGCACAGTGATGGGCACTCCCATCTCATGTGCCTTTGCCAATATTTTCCTAGCAATTTTTGAAAGAAACTCTATCTTTACGCCGAGCAATCAATACATCCAATACATTAAAACGATATGGCGATACACAGTTATAGGGGGGGGGGGGGTGGGGGGGGGGAAAGAAAACGATATGATGGTACGTGGATGACATCTTCCTAATTTGGAGTGGTAATAAAATCCAGTTTAACAAGTTTGTTGAATATTTAAACAGTGCCAATACTGTGAACATGTCATTCCCGTCACATTTTGGAGGGACAATACTAGAATTTTTGGACGTACAAGTAGAAATTAGAAATGACAACATTGTAACATCAGGGTAGAGAAAACCAACATCAAAAAATGCCCTGTTACACTATAAATCACCACATCCAAATCACACCAAAAATAGTGTTCCCAAATTTTTTGCCAGAAGAGAATAAACAATTAGGAAAGTACTTACCGCAAACAGGTGACAGACTTAGAGAAAAGATTCCGCAGCCGAGAATATCCAGAAAGAGTCATCAGAACTGCTAGGGAAAGTGCAGACAAGGTTGAACATAGAGATTTGTTAAAACCGAAACCCAAGAAAACCACCAATGGATTTACTTTTTTGTTTACCAATACTCCCATGAATGAGATAATAAATAAAGCAATAAGAAACAATTGGTTCATATTGCAACAGGACAGAGATCTCTCTGAGGTCACTGCCAGTAACCCTATCGTTACTTACAAGAGAAGCACGACCATAAGCGATTACATAAAAAAAACTGGCTAAAAGGACAGAAAAGAAAAAAAATGCGCTGGCTGTCTGAACATAGACCAAACAGTAATTAAGCTTGTGGGTTGTGCTCCTTTTTTGGTTACGACTCGAAATCTAAGGAATTAAAAATAAGCGGTTACACTATCAAAATAAACCAATTTATAACATGTAAATCAGATTTTGTGGTCTATGCCATTTTCTGTGACTGTGGGTATTTTTATGTTGGCAAAACTATGCGCCTGCTATTCCACCGGATAAGGGAACATATTAGGTCCCTTAAACTGGAGTTGGAGCAACTAATTGCCCACGTCACAGAAGTACATGGCGGCTCCCCCAAATCACTCAAGTTCGCAGGCTTGGAAAGAATTTAAGAATCTTAAACAAAATAGAACAGACATCAGTGGCTACTCACAAAAGAATCTAGATGAATATCTTGACTAGATGCTACAGGACGTCTAGGGTTAAACAAGAGAAACGAAAGAGGTTTCTATTAGCCAGGACCCGCTGTTGCCAGCAATTTGCATACAATGTGTTTGTTTTTAAAGCCTTCACTATGTATTTACTCTTTTGTTGACACAGTAACTATGGTGATGGGTTACCTGGTCTTTATAAGCACACCTCCTTTCGTGATCAAGCTAGGGGCCTGATGAAGCGCTGATCCAGACCATCGCCCCAACCCACTCCCCACCCCTCTATTTCCGTTCGCACTCCTGCATGTGTTTATATGCTATCATGCTGTAACAAAATAAAGAAGAACGCTACTTGCACAGCTAAGACCAGGCGAGTGCTACATTTTTTGCAAATGCTTTTGTTGGATGTAAGTTACACTAACAATCTGTTAGTTTATGAAATATACTAAGAAGCAATTAGATCATAGTACAAGTTGTGGATTTGCGGCCATGTTCTGCATCTCTATTTTTAGTTATATTTGATTTCTGTCCCTCTTTTATTTTGTTTTTCCTGGCCAGCGCTCCCCTCCATCCATTCGGCCCAGGCATTTTAATCAGCAGGACATTGCATAAGGGTTTCCTCCTAGCATTCTCCCAGCCCTCTGGCAGGAAGCACATGGTAAGTGGTGATTTGCAGTGGCCATTGTTGCTGTGGTGTTTTTTCTGTGAATGGTGTTGCCCAGAGCCTGGGGCTTGGTCAGGCAGCAGTGAGGCTGTCTGCCCACTGGGTTATTCCCCTGTGGGATTGGTGTTGTGGTCACAGTGATCACAGTCTGGCGCTACACTGGTGTTCATTTAGGGACCCACTCTTTTTGGATGGCCTGGAGATGGTGAGTGGTCTTGCATGTTTTGATTAAAGGGTACACTAACAACCTGTTAGAAATAATGCTGTAAAGCAATTGAATCATAGTACAAGTTGTGGATATGTGACCATGTTCTGTTTCTCTATTATTGAGTTTGAAACGCTAGCTAATGTTTTTGCACAATTTGGAGCTAATGTGGAGCGCACTTGTCAATCATACAGATGCTGCTATCTGCACCTGGTCCCAGCTGGAGTGACCTTTGTGCGCAACTGTGGGACTTTTGCAAAAGTCACATATTAATAAATGTGTAAACTGTGCACCTAGGAAACCATGCCCAATCCATTCCCACATAATTCCCACTGGATTCACCAGTGCAGAAAGCCATATATGCCAGCAAAAATCACATTATAAATGCGAAACACAGCACAAATATATGGGTTGATTTGGGTCTTTAAAATTTGGGACCCCCCCCCCCCCCCCCCTTAGTTTTTGATGGAACTTAGCACACTTTTTTTTTCATCAGATTCAAATGAATTTAGACAAAAACACTTATTTTTTTATGCCTCCATATGAAGCATACAGAGTTTTTTTTTATGGCGTATAACACTTAATTGGTCCCCCATATCACAGAGCTGTAATATTGTCATGTACATAAAGCCTAACAATGATATGGTTCTACTGTGAACATATAGTTCAGTGTGGTACAAGTGCTTCTGGATTGGAGCCATATACTGAATATAACTTAATGATTCCATTAGGCTGAAGTATGACAATTGCCTCTAAATGTATATGTAAATCCAAATACAAGAAGATATCATACACTGCTCAAAAAATAAAGGGAACACTTAAACAACACAATGTAACTCCAAGTCAATCACACTTCTGTGAAATCACACTGTCCACTCTGTCCACTCTGATTGACAATCAATTTCACATGCTATGGAGCAAATTGAACAGACAACAGGTGGAAATAAAAGGGAATTAGCAAGACACCCCAATAAAGGAGTGGTTCTGAAGGTGGTGACCACAGACCACTACTCAGTTCCTATGCTTCCTGGCTGATGTTTTGGTCACTTTTGAATGCTGGTGGTGCTTTCATTCAAGTGGTAGCATGAGACGGAGTCTACAACCCACACAAGTGGCTCAGGTAGTGCAGTTCATCCAGGATGGCACATCAATGCGAGCTGTGGCAAGAAGGTTTGCTGTGTCTGTCAGCGTAGTGTCCAGAGCATGGAGGCGCTACCATGAGACAGGCCAGTACATCAGGAGACGTGGAGGAGGCCGTAGGAGGGCAACAACCCTGCAGCAGGACTGCTAGCTCCGCCTTTGTGCAAGGAGGAGCAGGAGGAACACTGCCAGAGCCCTGCAAAATCACCTCCATCAGGCCACAAACGTGCATGTGTCCACTCAAACAGACTTAATGAGGGTGGTATGAGGGCCCGATGTCCACAGGTGGGATTTGTGCTTACAGCCCAACTCGTTTGGCATTTGCCAGAGAACACCAAGATTTGGCAAATTCGCCACTGGCGCCCTGTGCTCTTCACAGATTAAAGCAGGTTCACACTGAGCACATGTGACAGAGGTGACAGAGTCGGGAGACGCTGTGGACAATGTTCTGCTGTCTGCAACATCCTCTAGCATGACCGGTTTGGTGGTGGGTCAGTATTGGTGTGGGGTGGCATTTCTTTGCGGGGCCGCACTGCACTCCATGTGCTTGCCAGAGGTAGCCTGACTGCCATTAGGTACCGAGATGAGATCCTCAGAACCCTTGTAAGACCATATACTGGTGCAGTTGGCCCTGGGTTTCTCCTATTGCAAGACAATGCTAGATCTCATGTGACTGGAGTGTGTCAGCAGTTCCTGCAAGAGGAAGGCATTGATGGTATGGACTGGCCCACCTGTTCCCCAGACCTGAATCCGATTGAGCACATCTGGGACATCATGTGTCGCTCCATCCACTAACGCCACGTTGCACCATAGTCATCAGGAGCATGCCCAGGTGTTGTAGGGAGGTCATACAGGCACATGGAGGCCAAGCACACTACTGAGCCTCATTTTGACTTGTTTTAAGGACAATACATCAAAGTTGGATCCACCTGTAGTGTGATTTTCCACTTTGATTTTGAGTGTGACTCCATATCCAGACCTCAATGGATTGATAAATTTGATTTGCATTGATAATTTGTGTGTGATTTTGTTGTCAGCACATTCAACTAAAGAGTGTAAAGACTAAAGTATTTCTCATGATTAGTTAAATAATTCAGATCTAGGATGTGTTATCTTAATGTTCTGATTATTTTCTTTGAGCAGTTCGATTTCTGGCCTTTAGAACTTGTACAGTGTGTGTGTGTGTGTGTGTGTGTGTGTGTGTATATATATATATATATATATATATATATATATATATATATATATCAATTATGTGAATGTAATAGTATGTTTTTTCCTTCATTTTCCTATTTATGTAATGCCAAAGGTGTAGGCAGCTGTTCTAGTACCACAATGCAGAAAATTATAGTGTAAAACTAGATCAGAAAACTCAGACAAAAGGACTGTGCTACAGAAAACACATGTTTAAGTTTATTTTCTTCAACCTATCTTTAGATATTCGGCATATAATCTAAATTTATTTTATTAAAGCTATTCAGGGTATAAAATCAGGCATCAAAGAGAGTAGGTGGTAAGGTGAATATTCTTTTTTCTCTTTAAATGTACAATATGCTCTCAGTTTTCACTATACTGAGAATATACTGGCAACTGGTCAAGTTTTCCTCTGCACAGGTGTTGCTAAATCTCCCCCATTGGCTATTTATTATATAAAAATATATATATTATTATTTTCCACGTGGTTCCTGTTCAGCCACTATGCGAGCTGGGTTGTGCCCTATAGCAAGCCCCTTAATACAGTTTTTCTCTGGATCCTCTTTGCCTTAACCCCTTAAGGACGTTTTTCATTTTTAACATTTTCGTTTTTTCCTCCTTACCTTTTAAAAATCATAACCCTTTCAATTTTCCAGCTAAAAATCCATAGTATGGCTTATTTTTTGCACCACCAATTCTACTTTGCAGTGATATTAGTCATTTTTCCCAAAAATCCACGTCGAAAGCAAAAAGAAAAAATTATTGTGCAACAAAATTGAAGAAAAAACACCATTTTGTAAGTTTTGGGGGCTTCCGTTTCCATGCAGTTCATTTTTCGGTACAAATTACCTTATCATAATTCTGTAGGTCCATACAATTAAAATGATACCCTACTTATATAGGAACTCCAAGCTTCTAACGTTTTTAAACGCATGAGATATATGCCAATCTAAGTGGGCTAACATATGTATTTCCCACTACTAATACATATGAGAGTGATGTTCCACCTGTTAGTATGATCAGAATGGGCATATACTACATGTAATTTTAAACCACTTTTGAGCACCAATTTTTTGATTCATTTAGTTTAAAGTCTAATAATAAAAGTTATGTTTTAGGGAATCCTACCATATAGGGATATCTGTACCCCATGCTATGTGCTCTGGGGTAATTGTGTTTTAATTCCCTACACTTTTTTTTCCACGATATTTACTACATGCTCTGATCTGTCAGGTTTTCCTCAGCTCAAATCCACCATATTTTATGTGGAAACCTTAGTAAATATGTTGTGTTTTTGTGAAAATGTTGGGAACACGCCCCTTTTTGGAGACGACGCCCCCTTTCCCCAGCAACCACGCCCCTTTTTCAGTTTTCTTTGCAAAATGGAGAGTTAGTTGGGGTTTTTTTCTATTCTGGCACAAATTCTGGTGCAGACAGAATTTCTGGCACACAACCCGACAAAATATGTCGGGTTTGCAATAGTAAATGAGGGCCATAGTTTAACTAGGATCTTGTTAAGATAGTTTGGTAGGATATTAAGGAGGAATATCGAAGGATCCATTGGAACCAGAAATTCAAGTATTTTGTTTATAATATTATGTACCCTTAACCAGAACGATGTCAGTGAGGGACATTCCCAAAATATATGTGGGAGAGTTCCCTTATCTTTCCCACATCTCCAACATGTTTTGGAAACTTGAGGGAAAAAACGGTGCAATACATCTGGTGTATGATACCACAACATAATTTTAAATTGATTTTCCTTGTGCGAAATACACGAAGAAGATGTGGCGGTATTAGACCAAATTACCAGCACTGTGATGTAATGGATTAACCTAAATAAGATTCCCACTTGGACATGTAGGAGTGAGGATGTAATTCCAGGTCAGTGGTTGTAGCCAGGATGTTGTACATTTGCTAAATAAGGCCTCTAATTGTCGCTGACTTTCTACAGATAGCTTCAAATGGCATTAAACGAGGAAGTGGTGTGTTTGTGGAAGAGGGGAAAAATGTATTGAAAATTTCCTTATAAAAGGGAATGGAGGATTCCGGGAGACTGTATTTTTCTTGGAGGGACTCAAAAGGGAATATGGTATGTCTAAGTGGATCAATTATGTCAATACATTTAAATAATCTTGCCTTCATCCAAGGAGAGACCCCCACAGTATCTGTACTCAAGGCAATGAGAGGGTTAAAGAGTAAAGGGGTTCACAGGGACTCAGGTGATTTCAAGAGAAACGTGGAAGAGGATTTCTCCCATATATTATTGGTAAGTTTCATGGAGCCTAGTAGGTTTTTGGAAGGCGTGGTTGGGTTCCAGGCCCATATTTGAGAACTGAGAGGGGTGGGTGTAATTGGAGATTTTCCTAGTGTTTATGACGGAAAATTTGGATTTTATTAAAGACAAGAGGCGAGTATTATAATGCCAAATCTTTCTTTTACTCAGAAACAGCAGCAAAAGAGTTAAGAACACACAAGAAGAAAAAACATAGGTGGATGCAGGTGATATCAGGTGTGCAATCACCAGATGTCCAACAATCAGCATACAGCATAGGTTATAATAGTGTAGGAATCTCTTCATCTTCCTCTTTCGTTGATGCCGTAAACCAGGAAGACAGGATCACCAAACCTCTCGAACAAAACCCATGATAGTCATCTGAGGAGCTTCTAGAAACCGATGATCTCTCTGAAGCGGTAGGGTCCTTTAGGCTGTCAAGAAGAAAATACACAAGATTATAGGGATGGGTAGTTAGGGAGGGATAATACTCGCCTCTTGTCTTTAATAAAATCCCAATTTTCCGTCATAAACACTAGGGAAATCTCCAATTTTATTACAAGCAAGAGGCTCCTATTATAATGCCAGTTCAAAGCTTGCAAACAATAGTGTTGAGCGGCATAGGCCATATTCGAATTCGCAAATATTCACGAATATATGGACGAATATTCGTCATATATTCGCGAATATTCGCATGTTCGTTATATTCTCGTTTTATTTTCGCATATGCGAAAATGCGCATATGCGAAAATTCGTGTATACGAAAATTAACATATGTGAAAATTAGCATACACAAAATTGACATACGCGAAAATTCGCATATGCGAAAATTAGCATATGCTAATTTTCGCATATGCGAATTTTAGCACGCCAATCTCACACAGTAGTATTACAGCCTTCTTTACACCACACAAGCTGGAAGCAGAGAGGGGTGATCACTGTGATGTGTACTGTGAAGAAAAAAAAACAAAAAAAAAAGAATATTCGTAATTACGACTATATAGCGTTATATTCGCGAAATTTGCGAATTCGCGAATATGTGATATTCGTGAATAATATTCGATTTGCGAATATTCGCGAGCAACACTAGCAAACAATATATATACAATAAAACAGGTAGAGCTACAATCTATATACATGGTTAAATAATGTTCATAGAAACATGTGAGTCTGGTCTAAAATAAAAAGTTTTAAAGGTGGATTCTGATGACCAATCCGCGGTTCTAAGAATGTCGGAGAGGGAACAACCTGATTGGAAGGCTTTAGTAGCCGTGGCCCCTCTGATAGAGTGGGCTCCGAAATGGGAAATGTCAATACCGGCAAGATGCATAGTATTTTTAACCCAACGAGCCAGAGTGGTAGAAGAAACCGGGAGGTGAGGCTTGCAGAAAGAAATAAGCAATTGAGAAGCAGAAGGGGGTCTAAGAATAGCTGTCTTAGATTCGTAAGATTTTAAGCAACGTAAGACACATAATTTATCATGGAAAGGAAAAGCGGGGTAAAATATAGATTGGAGATTCGTCTTGGTGCGACGATGGATGAAAAAGATTACGCCTTGAGGAGAGAATTGGCGATGGGAGATGTCTAGAGCCCTGACATCCGATACTCTCTTGACTGAAATAAGGCAAAGAAGAACTGTAAGTTTAAACGAGAGAAGTTTAAGGGATAGTAGATCATTGTCTTCCCAGGATTTGAACATATTAAGGATCACAGAAACATCCCAAGTGGTTTGGTATTTGGGTTGTGGAGGTTTCTTGAAACGCATGCCTTTAAGGAGCCTACACACGAGGGGATGTTTTCCCAAAAATTCAATGGGAGAATGGTTTGCGGAGATGGCCGAACGGTAGACGTTAATAGTGCGGTAGGCTTTACCCTGATCGAAAGAAGAAGAGAGAAAATTCAGGATGTGGGCGAGAGGTGCTTGAACGGGATCCAGGTCCCGTTGTGAGCACCAACGAAGCCAAAGTTTCCAGGCAGCTCTATAAGCCGACTTGGTGCCCGGAGCCCAAGCGTCGGCCAGGATATCTCTAGTTGATTGAGAAAGTTCTGGGTTAGATTGAAGTGAATCGATATCAACCATGCCACTAGGGAGAGATTGCCTGACAAAACGAGGGGATGGGGATTCCCGTAGGGGTCCAGAAGAATGTCCGGAGAGGACGAAATGATGTGTGGAAAATCGATAGACATTTCCAGGATTTGGGGAAACCAGGACTGGGAGGGCCACCAAGGAGTGATGACCACTAAGGTTGCTTTCTGGATTTTGGTTTGGGTAAGGGTCCTCGAAATGAGGGAGAAAGGAGAAAAAGCGTAGAGAATTCCGTCTGGCCAAGATTGTAGAAAAGCGTCTACTCCCCGAGCTTCCGGGTCGGGACGCCAACTGAAGAATGTGGAAACTTGACGATTCAGACGAGACGCAAAGAAATCCACTGTCACGGGGCCCCAAAGAGAATTGATTTGTTGGAAAATATCCGGATCGAGTTTCCAGTCGCTGGAATCTGCAAGATATCGCGAATTCCAATCCGCTACAAAGTTGGATAAGCCTGGGAGATACTCCGCCTTGATAACTATGTTCTTGCTCAGGCAAAAGTGCCAAAATTCTTTGGCGATGTTGGCCAGGGTTTCTGACTTCATGCCTCCTAGGCGGTTGACATATTGCACTGCTGAGATGTTGTCCATCCTCAGCAAGATGCAACAATGAGATTTCCTCTTGGCGAAACTCTTTAGGGCGAATGACCCTGCCAAGAGTTCGAGGCAGTTTATGTGAAGCAGGGATTCTTCCTCCGACCACTTGCCTCCGGTAGATAAATCTCCGCAGCGAGCTCCCCAACCCAGACGACTTGCATCTGATTCTATAATCAGATCTGGGAAGGTGTTGAAGATAGTCTTCCCGTTCCACTCCTGAATGTGGTCTAGCCACCAGAGAAGTTCTTCTCTGGTGTCCGGAGTTAGCGGGACCTCGTCCGAGTAACCCAGACCGTTCCTCAAATGTTGAGCCTTGAGGCGTTGAAGGGCTCTGTAGTGAAGGGGAGCCGGGAAGACTGCCTGAATCGAGGCAGAGAGAAGACCCACTATCCGAGCAATGGATCTCAAGGATACTACCTGTTTGTTCAGAACTGAACGGATTTCTTTTTTGATAAGATTTAATTTCTTTAATGGTAAGCTTAAGAGAGCTGAGTGGGAGTCGATTGTAAATCCTAGGAATTCCATTTCCTTGGAAGGGGTTAAGATCGATTTTTTGAGATTTATTAGAAAACCCAAATCTTGAAGAAGGGATAGAGTCCACTGGGAATGGAGGTGAATGAGGGACAGAGATTGAGCCATGATGAGTATATCGTCCAGATATATTATTAGACGAACTCCGCGGCTTCGGAGAGAGGCTACCACTGGTTTCAGGAGCTTGGTGAAACACCAGGGAGCTGAGGAGAGGCCGAAGGGTAGGCAAGTAAACTGCCACTTCTGATTTTCCCATATGAACTGGAAGTAAGGTTGGTGATTGGGGTCTATTGGAACCGTTAGATAGGCATCCTTCAGGTCTATTTTGACCATCCAGTCCTCTTGGATCAGAAGATCTTTCAACAGATGAAGCCCTTCCATTTTGAAATGTTGATACTGGACAAATGTGTTCAGTAGTTTCAAATTTATGACAGGCCTGAAGCTGCCATCCTTCTTTTTTACCAAAAAGAGGTTGCTCATGAAGCCTGGGGATTCTAGAGGAACTGGGATGATAGCCCTTTTGGCATGAAGATCCCTGATCTCTGCCGTTATTGCATAATGATCTGCCTTTGCGAACATTATAGGATGAGGGAGTAACAGCTGGGTTGGAGGAGAGAGGAAATCTATTAGATATCCTCTGACTGTGTTCAGAATCCAAACATCTGAAGTGATTGTATTCCAAGCGGGGAAAAAATGTTTGAGTCTTCCTCCTAATGGAAAGGGGGAAGAAAACTGGATTAGTGGACTTACCTGTAGATGGGCGAGACTTGGAATAACTGCGCTGACCTCGTGCCCTCCATGGACGGCCTCTCGATGGGAAGAAAGGGGACTGTTGGTATGAAGTCGAACCTCGTTGGTCATCGTACTGGAATTGGGCCTTGTCATTTTGTCTGTCTTGGGAGCGACGGCCAGGAAAGCGGCCCTTTCCTCTCCTGGCCTTCCCCAAAATTTTGTCCTGAAATACTTTTTTGAGAGATGTCTGGGCCTTACTGAGGGAGGAGAACAGTCCTACGTATTTACTGATCTCTTTGATGAATGAATCCCCGAAAAGCAGACCTTCTGTAGTGGACTCAGGTTCTGTGTTAGCTAAATGCATTAGCTGGGGATCGAGTTTCAATAATATGGCCCTGCGCCTTTCGCTGCAGAAAGCAGCATTAATGCTGCCGAATAGGCAAGCTAATCTCTGGGCCCAACCCCTGAGGGTATCTGTATCCACGGGCTGGCCAGATACGTATGCCTCCTCTGACAGGTTTAATATTTTAGTGATAGGTCCTAGAAGATCTAGGAATTTATCCTGGCAATACCTAAAGGATCTGTCGATCCCCTGTTTAGGGTTCTTGCCGGTTTTCTGTAAATACTTCACTAGTATTGGGTCAATATCAGGAGTGACAAAGGCTTTGTGAGCCAAGGCTGGCCTGGGGCATTCCGCCTTCAGTTTACTCCTAGAAGCCTTATCTAAGGGCTTGCAGATCCAGGCGCTCAAAAACTCAGCAATTTGAGGGTTAGGCACCCATTCACCCGAACGTGGATGTTTTATAAGTTCAGGGTTAAAAAAGGGTTTGCCCTTACTGTCCAATATGGTAGGGTTCTCAGTCGGTATTTGGGACTCTTCTACATGGTCAGAGATATCCTCATACTCAGAATTGGATGATTGAGGGTCCGCATCCGAATCTGATTTCTCTGAAGACTCATGGCTAAAAGATGTATTGTAAGAGTCCGGTTTTTGCCTGTTAGCTGACTTTTTAACCTGTTTCTTATTTGTCTCCTCACGGGTGGAGGGTATGTGGTGCAATTTCTGAACACCTTTAGAAGTGCTGCCTTGGTCAGGCGCATCAGTAGTCGTGGCCTGATCCTTATGAGATGTCCTCGCCTTTTTTGAGGCGGGAGGATCGGTAATGCAGAAATGTCTCTTCTGAGAATGCTTCCCCGATTTTTTAAAACCTTTTGCTAAGGCCGAAACTGATTCCTCCGCCGACCAAAAGGACTCGGACGGGGTAACGGGGAGTTTACTATGTATATTGGCAGCCGAGGCCTGGGAGATGGCTAAAACCACAGAATTGGTCAGGGCCTCCTGCATGGTACCCATGGCTGACTGTACTGCTGACCTGACTGAGATGGAGACAGATTCGTCAACCAAATTTTTAATATGGTCTTCTAAAGAGATTTCAAAATCCTTATCCTCTCCAGGAGAAGCAGGGTTAATCAGCTTTTTTGTCACACTTTCCTCAGTCATGTTCACTAACTGTATAGTTGACACTGGGAGAGACTGAGTTAATAAAGGTAGTGACTGAGAATTATAAATTCTGGGTAATAAGGGGTTAAGGGAGGTCTGAGGGGATGTACAGGTTAAAAGAGGTACCGATATTTGAAAAAATGCTACGGGGTATGAAGGTACAAGTTGCGTCGTTTGGAGTCACAGCTGACTGACACTCTGTGAGGTAACTTGCGCGTGCGCAGTAAGGCACATAGCAGGGAAAGGGGAGTCTCGTGAGGTCTGATGAGATCGCGTCAGAGCGAGACGGCCGGGCGCGAACCCGGGATGCGATTGCAGGTTAGAAGGAAGAAGGGGGGAAAGGTGGCGCCGCGATAGAGAAAACGGAAAAGACCGGTAGTAGTATGGTGGGAAAGTGAAAAATACCGAGACCAATAAGGTGAAAAAGCGGTAAGTCCGCAGCGAAATACCACTAACAATGAGTGAGTAAATGTACCAAAGTATGCTGCTGCACTACAGAGATATACAATATGGTATTACTATAACAGTTAAACCAGGGACATGTATACTTATCTGAGAGCATCAAAAGAAAGAGGAAGATGAAGAGATTCCCACACTATTATAACCTATGCTGTATGCTGATTGGTGGACACCTGGTGATTGCACACCTGATATCACCTGCATCCACCTATGTTTTTTCTTCTTGTGTGTTGTTAACTCTTTTGCTGCTGTTTCTGAGTAAAAGAAAGATTTGGCATTATAATAGGAGCCTCTTGCTTGTAATAAAATCCACTTTTGTTCAATTTTGCACCACCTTTGAAAGACTGAGTAAGATGACCAAGCAGGTAGTCTACATAAGTGGGTGGCTACAAAATACTTATAGAGGTCAGGGAATGCCAGGCCTCCAGAGTCTTTTGGTGATGCCAAAACTGAAAAAGGGATTCTATGACATCCCCCTTTCCAAACAAATTTTAATAGTGATGATTGGAGGTTTTGTAAGGTTTTTTTGGGAACAGGAATAGGTAAGGTCTCGAAAAGGTAGAGGACATTGGGTAACACAGTCATCTTGACTGCTGCAATCCTGCCCAATAATGATAGGGGTAGGGGAGACCATTTAGATAGTAGGGAGTTGATCTCCTGGATGAGCGGGGGAAAATTATGTTTAAATAATGCAGAGTGAGTTTGATCCCAAGATATTTGAGTGAGGTGTCTCGCCATCTAAAATTGTAATTTATTTTAGGTTCTGAGTATCTGATCCTGCAATGTTTATGGTTAGCGCTTCTGTCTTAGCAGAATTGATTTTGTAGCCTGACATTTTAGAGTATGTTTAAATAGTGGAAAGGAGGTTAGGTAGCGAAGTGTGGGGGCTAGTCAATGTGAGGAGTACATCGTCTGCAAATAAAGATATTTTGAACTTTGAGGAGTTCAAACTAACTCCCTTTATGTCATAGTTGTTTCTAATACTAATTGCTAGGGGTTCAATACTTAACATAAATAGTAGGGGGGATAGAGGACACCCTTGTCTCGTCCCATTAGAGATCTTAGACTGGATTGCTTTTTAATTACCAATAGATTTCAGCTGTTGTCTTGCATTTCCATGCCTTTTTGCACCTCTCTTCCATGTGTTCAATACTTCTTTCATGTGTCACTTAAAGAGGTATTACGGGCAAAAATATTTTATCCCCTATCCAAAGGATAGGGGATAAGGTGTCTGATCGTGGGAGGCCTGCTGCTGAGACCCCCCGTGATCTCCCTGCAATAGAATTCGGGTGCTGCAGGGAGATCGTGGGGAGTCTCAGCAGCGGGCCCCCTGCGATCAGACATCTTATCCCCTATCCCCTATTTGAATTGTTTAATATCTATTTCACCTGCTGTGTGTGTGTGTGTGTGTGTGTGTGTATATATATATATATATATATATATATATATATATATATATATATATACACACACACACACACACACACACATTTTTATATTCATATTTCATGACTCCTGTCAAAAATGCATACACTTTAGGAAAACTTTGTTATCCACTGGAATGGTTGCTAAAAAAATCGGCCCTCCCTGTGGTCTACTACTCAATACCTCTTATTCTTTCCCCTCAATACTCTTCCTTCTCCTTTTTTATTTATTGTCCTTATTTTTTACTGTTATTTTTCTGTTGATATGATTTTTGTATAACTGTTTCCCTTTGTTATGGAAATTTTCAAAATTGTGAAAATAAACAATTATAAAAAATAAAAAAAAATCGGATTAACTACTATAGATATAAATAATATCTCAACCAATCAAACAACACAAGTGTAATTTACACATCACTCAATATGAAACTCCAAACTGAGTGAAAGCATAGAAGGAGTCCAATGAAGCATGAAATACTTTGGTTTTCAATTCAGAAACATAAAAAAAAATAGTTTCAAGATCTAGAGATTGCTAAAAGTAGTAGTAGTAAAATAAAACATTGATTCCCCATCTTTCATGTTTTTTTTTTTTTGTTTTTTTTATAATGACAGGGGTAAAATATATCTTGTATGTATTTATCTTAGATTTTGAAATAGCTTTTCTTGGTTTTTAAAACATCATTTTTACTGTGCACTCTTGTCTTTCAGTGAGAGCTTTCATGAACAACAGTCTACAGCTAGTAGTGTACTTTCCTTGCAATAAGTAATGGTGACATGGTATGAAGATGTATACTGTGGTATAAGAAGGACAGGTTAGTTGACCAAACATAGTCTTATAGGGGGAGATTCATCAATACCTGTGAAAAGGAAAAGTTGCCCAGTTACCCATAGCAACCAATCAGATTGCTACTTTCATTTTTAACAAGGCCTCTACATAATGATTGAAGGTGATCTGATTGATTGCTATGGGCAACTGGGCAATTTTTCCTCTGCACAGGTTTTGATAAATCTCCCCCATGGTGACCATATTCAATCTAAATATATACCTGTTTTGCAAGTCTCACAAGTGTAGTAGACTACACTTTGGTATAGTAGGAGAAAATCCCCATAGCAAACCTCTCCTGCACTGGAAAGTTCCTGACACAGAGAAAGGGGTTAGCAGAGAGCATTGTGGTCAGACTGGACAGAACTACATCACTGGAGCATTCAGCAGCTGATAAATACTGGAAGGATTACAATTTTTAAATAGAATTAATTTACAAATCTGTTTACCTTTCAGGCACCAGTTGATTTAAAAAAAAAACAAATTCCACTGAAGTACCCCTTCAACCCGGACCATGGGCGTACATGTACTCCCTGACAACCTGGTACTTAAGGACCTGTATGCCCGTGGAAATTTCCATCCCCGCAGCGCACTTGGCAAGGATCAGACAGGGATGATTGCTGAAATCATTCAGCAGGCATCCTATGAAAATGCCCAGGGGGGTCCTGACACCCCCCTCCCTATTGTGGTCCTGGTCATACAGGTCTCTGGTGACCCGGTGACTCAGAAAATAAGGGGGATCGGGGTTGTCCAAGACACCCACAATCCGCCTGAAGGGATAGGAGTGAGGTGGAAGAGGTGCCACCCCTCCTATCACTGCTATTGGTTAGTCAGAAGCGACCGACCAATAGCAGATCAGGGCCAGGGGGGATTAAAGTTCAATTTCCTCGCTATGCCCACCCACTGTAGTCTGGGCAGAGCTGGGGAACCGGCAGTGACCAGCGCCGGAGGTCCATTTACCATCGGCGATTGGCGGCGGGTGGCAGAGGATGTCGATGCGGCTCCCTGGGGAGGCGATCCTACGGAATCCCGTGAGTTGTTGCCTAGCAACATCTGGAGGGCTACAGTTTGGAGACCACTATACAGTGGTCTCTAAACTGTAGCCCTCCAGATGTTGCAAAACTAAAACTCCAAGCATGCCCAGAAAGCTGTTTGCTGTTTGGGCATACTGGGATTTGCAGTTTTGCAACAGCTGGAGGGCTACAGTTTGGAGATCACTGTGCAGAGATATCTAAACTTTGGCCCTCTAGATCTTGCAAAACTACAACTCCCAGCATGTCCAAATAGCAAACAGCTGTCTCGGCATGCTGGGAGTTGTAGTTGCGTACCTCCAGCTGTTGCATAACTACATCTCCCAGCATGCATTTCGGCGATCAGTACATGCTGGTAGTTGTAGTTTTGCAACAGCTGGAGGCACACTGGTTGGAAAATACAGAGTTAGGCAACAGAACCTAACTGAAGGTTTTCCAACCAGTGTGCCTCCAGCTGCAAAAGTACAACTGCCAGCATGCACGGCATGTCAGTGTATGCTGGGAGTTTTACTTTTGAAACAGCTGGAGGTTTTCTCATCCCATGTGAATGTACAGGGTACATTTACACGGGTGAGTTTACACTGAGTTTCCTGCTTCAAGTTTGAGCTGCGGCAAATTTTCCGCCGCAGCACAAACTCCTAGCAGGAAACTAGCCGTAAACCCTCCCCAGTGCGAATGTACCCTAAAAACACTACACTACACTACACTAACACATAATTAAGGGTAAAACACTACATATATACCCCCTTACATTGTCCCCCCCAATAAAAATGAAAAACGTATTGTACGGCAGCATTTCCAAAATGGAGCCTCCAGCTGTTGCAAAACAACAATTCCCAGCATTTCTGGATAGCCATTGACTGTCCAGGCATGCTGGGAGTTTAGCGACAGCTGGAAGAACCCTGTTTGGGAATCACTGGCGTAGAATACCCCTATATCCACCCCTATGCAATGCCTAATCCAGTCCTCAAATGGGCATGGCACTCTCTCACTTTGGAGCCCTGACATATTTCAAGGAAAAAGTTTAGAGCCACATATGGGGTATTTCTGTACTCGGGAGCAATTGCACTATAAATTTTGATGGGCTTTTTCTCCCTTTACCCCTTATGAAAAGGAAAAGTTGGGGTCCACACCAGCCTGTTATTGTAAAAAAACAAAACAAATGTTACACTAACATGCTGGTGTTGCCCCCATACTTTTTATTTTCACAAGAGGTAAAAGGAAAAAAAAGACCGACAAAATTTGTAACACACTTTCTCCTCAGTATGGAAATACCCCAAATGTGGGCGTAAAATGCTTTGCGGACGCACAACAAGGCTCAGGAGTGAGAGCGCATTTGAGGCCTAAATTGGTGATTTGCACAGGGATGGCTGATTTTACAGCGGTTCTGACTTAAACGCAAAAAAAAAAAAATACCCACATGTGACCCCATTTTGGAAACTACACACCTCACGGAACGTAATAAGGGGTGTAGTGAGCCTTAACATCCCACAGGTGTTTGACGGATTTTCATTAATGTTGGTTGGGAAAATGAGAAAACATTTTTTTTTTGGTGTTACGCCAATATTTTTTTTTTCACAAGGAAAAATAGGAAAAAAGCCCCCCAAAATTTGTAACCCCATTTCTTCTGAGTAAGAAAATACCCCATATGTGGATATAAAGTGCTCTGTGGGTATACTACAATGCTCAGAAGAGAAGGAGTGCCATTGGGATTTTGAAGAGAAAATTTGTCCGGAATTGAAGGCCACGTGTGTTTACAAAGCCCCCATAGTGCCAGAACATGTGACCCCATTTTGTAAACTACACCCCTCACGTAATGTTATAAAGTGTGCAGTGAGCATTTAGGTGTAATTTATTTGTATTTTTTTCATTTGCACAGCCCACTGTTCCAAAGATCTTTCAAATGCCAGTGGGGTGTAAATGCTTCCTGCACCCCGTATTAAATTCTGTGAAGGGTGTAGTTTCCAAAATGGGGTCACATGTTGGGGGGGGGGGGTCCACTGTTCTGGCACCATGGGGGCTTTGTAAATGCACATGGCCCCTGACTTCCATTCCAAACAAATTCTCTCTGTAAAAGCGCAATGGCGCTCCTCCTCTTCTGAGCATTGTAGTGCACCAGCAGAGTACTTGACGGCCACACATGGGGTATTTCCATACTCAGAAGAAATGGGGTTACACATTTTGGGGGGCATTTTCTTCTATTACCCCTTGTAAAATGTAAAATTTGGGGAAAACCCGCATTTTAGTGAAGAATTTTTTTTTTCATTTACATATCCAACTTCAAACACCTGTGGGGTGTTAAGGCTCACTGTACCCCTTGTTACGTGCCTTAAAGGGTGTAGTTTCCAAAATAGTATGCCATGTGGGGATTTTTGCTATTCTGGCACAATAGGGGCTTCCTAAATGCAGCATGCCCCCCAAAAACCATTTCAGCAAAATTCACTCTCCAAAATCCCATTGTTGCTCCTTCCCTTCTGAGCCCTCTACTGCGCCCGCCGAACACTTCACATACACATATGAGGTATTTCCTTACTGGAGAGAAATTGGGTTACAAATTTTGGGGGGCTTTTTCTCCTATTACCCTTTGTAAAAATTCAAAAACTGGGTCTACAAGAACATGTGAGTGTAAAAATGAAGATATTGAATTTTCTCCTTCATTTTGCTGCTATTCCTGTGAAACACCTAAAGGGTTATCAAACTTTCTGTATGTCATTTTGAATACTGTGAAGGGTAGTTTCTATAATGGGGTCATTTATGGGGTATTTCTTATATGAAGGCCCTTCAAATCCACTTCAAATTTGAACTGGTCCCTGAAAAATTTCAGATTTTGAAATTTTTTTGAAAAATTTGAAAATTGCTACAGAATTTTGAAGCCCTGTGATGTCTTCCAAAAGTAAAAACATGTCAACTTTATGATGTCAACATAAAATAGACATATATTATATGTGAATCAATATAAAAAGTATTTGGAATGTCTATTTTCCTTACAAGCAGAGAGCTTCAAAGTTAGAAAAATGCTAAATGTTCAAATTTTTCATGAAATTTTGGAATTTTTCAAGTATCGATGAAATGAAATGATGCAAGTATCGACGGAAATTTACCACTTTGTTAAAGTAGAATATATCACGAAAAAACTATCTCGGAATCAAATTCATAAATAAAAGCATCCCAGAGTTATTAATGCTTAAAGTTGCAGTGGTCAGATGTGCAAAAAATGCTCTGGTCATTAAGGTGAAAATGGGCTTGTCCTTAAAGCGTTAAGAAGTTAAAAACAACATTTAAATTTTTAAACATGTAACCATAATGACCTGAGGAATAAAGGGGACATGTCAGTTTTACCATTAAGTGCACTGCGTGAAAATGAAAGCCTCTCAAAAAATTTAGATTTCACTCCACTATTAATTTTTTTTTTATTGTGGCTTCTTCATACATCTTATGGTATCAAAAAGGTGTCATTACAAAGTACAGTTGGTTCCAGAAAAAATATAGCCCTCATATGGTTCTGTAGATAAAAAAAATTAAATAATTAAGGCTCTTAGAATGAGGAATGGTATAAATAAAAATGCAAAAATGAAAATTGTCTGCATCCTCAGGCGGCCAAAGTTGCACCAATCATTTTTTATTAATTTTATTTAGCCCTGGTCAGAGAATCATGAAAATCAGTAGGCATGAAGTGGTTAATTCTAAAGAAACACAAAGGAAGAGACAGAAATACATTGTCTTAGCATGTTTTTAGAGTCAAAGGTGCACATAAAACACTTGATAAACAGCTCTATAAGGACTTTAATCACAGATGCAAATGCATCATCTCCTTTGGGTACTCTTGGAAGTGAGGTTGATACTAACTTACAGACCAATAATGAATAAGTTTGCATACTGTTGTTTTTGCATCTGCCATCTGCTCCTTGCTTCTCTTTCTCATTCTTGTCAGTTCCTGGCTGCAGCATGCTACATACAGGGTTGACTTAAAGGGGTACTCCGCGCCTAGACATCTTATCCCCTATCCTAAGGATAGGGGATAAGATGTCAGATCGCCGGGGTACCGCTGTGCGTAATGACGGGCAATACAGGGGATGGAGCAGCGTGATGTCATGGCTCCGCCCATCATGACATCATGGTCCGCCCCCTTAATCCAAGTCTATGGCAGGGGGTGTGACGAACGCCACGCCCCCTCCCATAGACTTGTATTGAGGGGGTGGGCCGTGACATCACAAGGTGCGGAGCCATGACGTAACAATGCTCCGGCCCCTGTATTACCCGTCATTATGCACAGAGCAAACACGCGCTGCCACAGCGGCGATCCCGGGGGTCCCCAGTAGCGGGACCTTGGCGATCTGACATCTTATCCCCTATCCTTAGGATAGGGATAAGATGTCTAGGGGCAGAGTACCCCTTTAAGATTGATAGTGGCCCTGGGTAAAATGAAACATGTTGTCATAAATTCTGAAATGGGATATCAACAACATGATCACAAACACTATCCTATGTCAGTCACTATATAAAGGTTGGTGTTACCAAAAATACCACTACATAACACTCAAATAATATACCAGGAACACTACCATTACAACTAAAAAAATGTTCTAGGCTCTTTCTTCCAGCACCTTATTCTCCTTGTTTTCTCCATGTAGTTTCCCAAACCGTTACAATGTCCTCCTTGATATTTCACACAGTAAAAGTTCTCCCCTTTTATACCTCATATAAGTCCACATATCCTCCCCATTATAAATATATGTACAAAAAAAAAGTCTGGTGCTCCAGATCCTCAGGGGGTGGGAAGGTGTCACTTTGGGACAGAGCTAGACCATTCATTTTCCAGTCCCCCCCCATCCCTAATGCTGGCTTTGACTACATAGCCACATAGTTAACCTGTTAAGGACCAAGGGCGTACAGGTATGCCTTTGCTCCCTGGTACTTAAGGACCAAGGGCATACCTGTACGCCCGTGGGAATTTCGGTCCCTGCCGTGCACCCGGACCGGGGTGACTGCTGATATCGATCAGCAGGCACCCCGCGCAAATGCCCAGGGGGGTCATCAGACCCCCCCCCCCCCATGTAGGCGATTGCAGAAAACCGCAAGTGAATTCACACTTGCGATTTTCGGCTATTCCGGTGATGCGGGTCACATGTGTAGGATCAGGGGTGTAGGATCAGGGGTGTAGGATACATCTCCTATCACCCACTGTATCTATGGGGAGGTGATGATTTTGTCACCCCCCCCCCCCCCCCCAGAATCGCTGCTATTGTCCGGACAATAGCAGCTGGCAGGGAAGGGTTTAACGGCATCCTCCTGCAGCTCCCACCGCTGGCTGGGTTCAGTCAGTGGTCAGAGCTGCTGGAAGAAGCCAGGGACCCCCCCTCTGCAAGATCGGAACCCCCTCCGGACCGATGATCCCCCTTAGAGCAGGGACAGATTAACCTCAGGGACAGGTAGGTATTAAAAATTAATAAAAGTTTTTAAAAAGTTTTAAAAAATCCCCCCCCCCCCCGACTCCCTAACAGGTCCCCAAGGGTCCTCTGGAGTTTTAAGTGTGACCCGGGACCTATTAGGGGTTCAGGGCGCTGCATTTGGCCCCCCATTTTTTTTTGTCTGCATCACTTTTTTCCCCATATAACGGTGTGTGATTTCTAATCACACACCGTTATATAATAGTTACACCAAGCACACAACACTACATACTCCCCCCCCACACACGCACCCTCCCCCCGCCACCACCACCCCCGCCACCGTAGAAAAAAGGCAATGGCTCGCCAGGCATTTTCGGCAGCGGAGGCATACGCTTTTCTTTCCTCCAACTCCGAATCTGTCAGTGAGGACGATGAAGATCCTACATTTCTGTGTTCTTCATCGTCCTCCTCATCATCTAGTACTGATGATGAGTCACCTGTACGGTGGCGGAGACGCCCATGATAGTGGCCCAGTGGTCGGCACTAGTGCGAGTGGTGATGCTGCTCGTACTAGGAGTCTGACCCCCCAGTCAAGTTTACCAAAGCCCCCTTCCGGTGAACCTGTCTGGAGACCCCCAGAGGGTTATCAGCCATGGGTTCCGGAGTTTATTGGTGACTCCAGAATCCGGATTGACAATTCTGGATTCACTGAAATTGACTATTTCAGTTATTTTTTCAGTGACAGTTTTGTCAATCTAATGGTGGAGCAGACAAATCTGTATGCCCAGCAGTTCATCGCCCACCACCCTGATTCCATTTTGGCCAAGCCCAATGAATGGTACGCCATTGATGCAGCAGAAATGAGGACATTATGGGGCTTCTTGCTGCATATGGGCCTGGTCAAAAAACCAAGTGTCAGACAGTACTGGAGCGGGGACGTCCTATACAAGACCCCGCTTTACAGTATGGTCATGACACAGAGGCGGTTCGAGGCCATTCGGAAATGCCTGCATTATGCAGATAATGCGACATGTCCCCCCCGAAGTGATCCCACCTATGACCGGCTTTTCAAAGTGAGGCCGCTCATCGATCACTTTTGGGGCCAAATTTTTGGAGGCCTATGTACCCCTCATGTAGCTCTCGGTCGATGAGTCTCTTATCAGTTTTAAGCGGAGACTCATCTTCCGCCAGTATATTCCCTCGAAGCGGGCGTGGTATGGTGTGAAGCTCTATAAACTTTCTGAGAGTACCTCCGGGTACACTCTCAAGTATAGGGTGTATGAGGGACAAGATTCCCGTATTGAACCCCCAGATTGTTTCCCCACTCTGGGTGTTAGCGGGAAAATTGTTTGGGAGCTTGTGCACCCATTGCTGGATAAGGGTTACCACCTTTACGTGGACAACTTTTATATCAGCATCCCTCTCTTCACATCCCTTGCCACCAGATCCACGTCCGCTTGTGGGACCGTGTGGAAAAAAACTGAGAGGCCTCCCTCTAAATTTGATACAGACACCTATGCCCAAGGGTGAGTCCCGTGCCCTTACCCATGAAAACCTGTTGCTGGTCAGGTATAAGGATAAGAGGGATGTCCTTATGCTGACCACTATTCATGGTAACGGCAGCTCGCCTGTCCCTGTGCGAGGTACCACTACACCGGTCCTCAAGCCCAATTGTATTCTGGACTACAATCGGTATATGGGGGGAGTTGATCTTTCTGATCAAGTCCTCAAGTCATACATGGCCATGCGGAAAACACGGATATGGTACAAGTTGCGGTCTACATGGTACAGGTTGCCATGTACAACTCTTTTGTACTGTCCCAGTACGCTGGCAACACAGGGACATTCCTCCAGTTCCAAGAAGAATCCGAAAGGTCCTTATTTTTGGTGACCGGGAAAGAGCAGGCCGGACTTTCCAAGGAACTGAAGTAATAGTTGCCAGGATCGTCCCAGGCCAACACTTTCCAGGTGAAGTCCCCCACACTGGAAAGAAAGGATGAACCCAGAAAAAATGCAGAGTGTGTAACAGGAGGGGGATTCGGAAGGACACAACCTATCAATGTGACACTTGCCCTGATCATCCAGGCCTCTGCATTAAAATCTGCTTCAGGGAGTATCACACTTCCATGCAGTACTAAATTTTCCCTTTTCATTTGGATTTTCCATAATTTGACCACAATGTACCAAGTCCAGAGTACATTGCAACACCATAAAACCACTAAATTGCCCAAAAAACTCTTATCTAAAAAAAAACAAAAAAAAAAATGAAAAGACCTCTGGGGGTATTTTTTTCTCTGGGTCATGGGTCACTGAGTCACTATCATCGGGGACTTTTTATGTTGCCTCAAATGTGCAGCGCTCTCTCTCCACCTGAGCGGGGTGCGCATTTGAGGCAATAGGTTAGGGACGGCCACACACGTTACATTCCCAGAATGATGATTCAGAGCATAGGGTTTGGGGCGGGCATATTTTTTCATTTTGGCTATGCTCTGGGTCATCATTCTGGGAACATAATCTGTTTAATAATTTTATGTCCCACTGTACCCCATTTTAGTTATTTAGTGTACCCCAGTTATTTACCCCATGTTATTCCCCTTGAGGGGGGGTCCCACTGTTCTGGCTCCATAGGAGAAAGCCAAAGCTCAAGGACCCTGACTGATCTCCGGCACCTCTGAGACCGGTGTGCAAGCTGTTTACACCCAGACATGAGGTATGTCCTTACTCCAAAGAAATGTATTTACACATTTACAGTGACATTTTCTCATTTTACCACTTGTGAAAATGAAAAATTTCGGGTAACCCCAGCATTTTAGTGAGTGTAAAAAAAATTAAATTTTTCATTTTCACATTCCACTTCATGAATATTTATCAAACACCTATGGGGTGTTAAGACTCACTGTACCCCTTGTTATGTTCCTTGAGGGGTGTAGTTTCCAAAATAGTATGCCATGTGTTTTTTTTTTTTTTTTTTGCTGTCCTGGCACCATAGGGGCTTCCTACATGCGACATGCCCCCCCCCCCCATTTCAGCAACATTTGAAATTGTGACTCCTTCCTCTTGTAGTGCACCGAAAGTGCACTTGACATCCATGGGGTACTTCCATACTCAGAAGAGATGGGCCTACAAATTTTGGGGGGCATTTTCTACTATTACCCCTTGTAAAAAATGTTAAATTTTGTTAAAAACCAGCATTTTTGTAAAAAAAAATAAATTCCTATACATATCCAAAGTCGTCAAACACCTGTAGGGTGTCAAGGCTCAGCGGACCCCTTGTTACGTTCCTTGAGGCATGTAGTTTCCAAAATAGTATTTTTTTTTGCTGTTCTGGCACCATAGGGGCTTCCTAAATGGGACATGCCCCCCAAAAACCATTACAGCAAAATGTGCTTTCCAAAAGCCAAATGTGACTCCTTCTCTTCTGAGCATTGTAGTGCGCCCACAGTGCACTTGACACCCACACATGGGGTATTTTCATACTCAGAAGAGATGGGGTTACAAATTATGGGGGGCATTTTCTACTATTACCCCTTGTAAAAATGTAAAATTTGGTGGAAAACCAGCATTTTAGTGAACAAAAAACATAATTCACACATCCAACTTTAACGAAAAGTCGTCAAACACCTGTGTGGTGTTAAGGCTCAGCGAACCCCTTGTTATGTTCCTTGAGGGGTGTAGTTTCCAAAATAGTATGCCATGTGTTTTTTTTTTTTGCTGTCCTGGCACCATAGGGGCTTCCTAAATGGGACATGCCCCCCAAAAACCATTTCAGAAAAAATCACTCTCCAAAATCCCACTTTCGCTCCTTCCCTTCTGAGCCCACTACTGTGCCCGCCGGACACTTGACATACACATATGAGGTATTTCCTTACTCGAGAGAAATTGGGTTACAAATTTTAGGAAGATTTCTCTCCTTTTACCCCTTGTAAAAAATCAAAAACTGGGTCTACATGAACATGCGAGTGAAAAAATTAAGATTTTGAATTCTCTCCTTCACTTTGCTGCTATTCCTGTGAAACACCTAAAGGGCTAACACACTTACTGAATGTCATTTTGAATACTTTGGGGGGGGGTGCAGTTTTTATAATGGGGTCATTTGTGGGGTATTTTTTTTAAAAAAAGGCCCTTTAAATCCACTTCAAAACTGAACTGGTCCCTGAAAAATTCCGCTTTTGAAAATTTTGTGAAAAATTGGAAAATTGCTGCTATACTTTGAAGCCCTCTGATGTTTTCCAAAAGTAAAAACATGTCAACTTTATGATGCAAATATAAAGTAGACATATTGTATATGTGAATCAAGATATAATTTATTTGGAACATTCATTTTCCTTACAAGCAGAGAGCTTCAAAGTTAGAAGAATGCAAAATTTTCAATTTTTTCATAAAATTTGGGAATTTTTCACCATGAAATGATGCAAGTATTGACAAAAATTTACCACTAACATAAAGTAAAATATGTCACGAAAAAACAATCTCGGAATCAGAATGAAAGGTAAAAAACATCACAGAGGTATTAATGCTTAAAGAGCACCTGTCATCAACTAAACTTTCCCTAATCCCCCTGCCCATCTGTCCCTAACTCTAACTAAGCCTATCCCTGTGTTTATTGCGGTTGTAAACCGCATGTAAATACCTTTATATATTCATCTTCGGTAGCTCAGGAGCGCTCTTTCACAGAGGAGCGGAAGGAGGCGTGTCCCGGCAGGCGCGACGTCACATGAAGCCTGGCCGGGACTGCTTCCGCCCTCTTCTTGTATTCTGCGCTCCCTCCCATACAAGCAATGTACAGGGGAGGGACAGCAGCCGATCAGAGCCAACAAAAGTAGTTCCACACTCTCTGCTCAGACCATCAGCGCTGCACTAAAAAGTCAATGCTGATGGCTTGACAAATATAACGTGAGGGGCGGGTAGAAGAACCAGGGGAAGGAGCTATTACAGTGAGAGAAGTAAGATGACACGGGAACACAGAGTAGGGAGTGCAGTGAGAGGATACAATGTATAAGATAACAGGTGCTGAGGGGCGGGGGAGGTGACTGGGCTCTGAGAGGCACATGCAGGCTTCTAGCTCACAGTGCTGCTCATGCATGATTGACAGGCACTGAACTTCCTGTGGAAGGACCAGTGCCCTTCAGCATTTAGTCCTAAGAGCTGTACGTTTACTATGCAAAGCATAGGATGCTGCCTGCAGACCAGGCATAGAAGAGTGACCTCTAGTGGCCAAAAGTATAAAATGAAAAAACTGGTATAAATATTAATATTTTTTAATGAAGATATATTACAATATGTCTTCATTAATGATTAGGAACAACATATTAAAAGTTTTTGTTGATGACAGGTGCTCTTTAAAGTGAAAGTGGTCAGATGTGCAAAAAAACGCTCTGGTCCTACAGTGGAAATTGCCCTGGTCCTTAAGGGGTTAAAGGGGTTATCCAGGAAAAACTTTCTGAAGTTGAGTTGTTCTTTTCTGTCTAAGTGCTCTCTGATGACACGTGTCTTGAGAACCGCCAGTTTAGAAGCAAATCCCCATAGCAAACCTCTTCTACTCTGTGCAGTTCCTGAAACAAGAAGAGATGTCAGCAGAGAGCACTGTTGCCAGACAGAAAACATCAACTCAACTTCAGCAGCTGATAATTGTTGAAATGATTAAGATTTTTTAATTGAAGTAATTTACAAATCTATTTAACTTTCTGGAGCCAGTTTATATAAAAAAAAAAGTTTTTTTTCCTGGATAACCCCTTTAAATGTCCTGATTCAAGTTGTGGTAATTTTTATTTGTTTCTTCTGCTCCTTTTTACTGATCTCTGGTCTGTACATGTGCCAACACAGTTTAAGCCCTTCACAACCAAGTCTATTTTAGCATAAAATATGATATATATATATATATATATATATATATATATATATATATATATATATATATATAGGGGAATATGTAAAGCAGCTCATTACACAACCTTTTCAGGTAGTGTTCCCCGGTATCAGCTTAGCTCCTGTTAAGGAATATAAAAGGCTGAACGGGATATATGCCAAGCCAGACTACTCCCCAAAAGGGGAGTTTCGACCCATCTGCAGACAGCTGTTTCGGGGTTTTTGCCCCTCGTCAGTACAGAGCAGGGTGATCTGGCTTGGCTGTGGTGAGAGGCCTGAGGCTTTAAAAGGGGTTAGTACTTTCCTCAGGGAGAGGACACCTCTTCAGGTGTAACGGAGATTCAGGTTAGGCCATTTAGCACTCCGCAGGCATTCTGGGTAGGGGAATATGTAAAGCAGCTCATTACACAACCTTTTCAGGTAGTGTTCCCTGGTATCAGCTTAGCTCCTGTTAAGGAATATAAAAGGCTGAACGGGATATATGCCAAGCCTGGCTTGGCATATATCCCGTTCAGCCTTTTATATTCCTTAACAGGAGCTAAGCTGATACCAGGGAACACTACCTGAAAAGGTTGTGTAATGAGCTGCTTTACATATTCCCCTACCCAGAATGCCTGCGGAGTGCTAAATGGCCTAACCTGAATCTCCGTTACACCTGAAGAGGTGTCCTCTCCCTGAGGAAAGTACTAACCCCTTTTAAAGCCTCAGGCCTCTCACCACAGCCAAGCCAGATCACCCTGCTCTGTACTGACGAGGGGCAAAAACCCCGAAACAGCTGTCTGCAGATGGGTCGAAACTCCCCTTTTGGGGGAGTAGTCTGGCTTGGCATATATCCCGTTCAGCCTTTTATATTCCTTAACAGGAGCTAAGCTGATACCAGGGAACACTACCTGAAAAGGTTGTGTAATGAGCTGCTTTACATATTCCCCTACCCAGAATGCCTGCGGAGTGCTAAATGGCCTAACCTGAATCTCCGTTACACCTGAAGAGGTGTCCTCTCCCTGAGGAAAGTACTAACCCCTTTTATATATATATATATATATATATATATATATAATTATTATTATTGTGTTGCCATATAACTGCCATATTTTTCCATCAGTTGCTGTACAAGGATCTTTCTTTTTTTTTTTGCATGATTAGGACATCCAGTAGTAAAACTTCTCGATTAACTTTTATTAATCTTTAAAAAAAAAAAAAAAAATTCCATTATGTTTTTTTTTCTTTTTTTTTATCTATAATGTGGCAGAACGATGACGGCAATAACATACCGTATATGGATTTTTTATGTTTTACTCATTTTCCACATTAATAGCATATTTGATGAAAAAATAGCTTTATGTTACCTCATTTCAAGATCAATAACATTTTTATCTTTCTGTTGATGTAGCCATATGTGGGCTTGTTTTGCTTTTGTTTCTTTTCTTAGCAGACAGTCATATTTTTTTAAATATTCTTATTATTTATTTATATAGCACCTACAGATTCCGCAGCGCTTACAATTATGAGGTACAAACAAAGACAAGTATCAGACATAAAAATTACACAATAACTATTCAAACAAGAGGTGTGGGGATATGTTGAGGATATGTTGAGGCCAATTAGAGAATGTTATGGCCTGTCTGAAGAGATGTGTTTTTAGGCCACGTTTGAAACTATGGATGTTGTTGTTGAGTCTGAGGGATTGAGGGATAGCATTCCAGAGAACCGGTGCAGCACGAGTGAAGTCTTGGAGACAGGAGTGAGAAGTTCGGATTATAGAAGATGTTAGTGTGAGATCATTAGCAGATCGGAGAGAACGTGTAGGATGGTAGACAGGGATGAGAGAGGAGATGTAGGGAGGTGCAGCATTGTGGAGAGCTTTGTGTGTGAGACTGAGGATTTTGTACTGTATTCCCGACTGAATTGGTAACCAGTGTAGTGACTGGCACAGGGAGGAGGCGTCGGTGTAGCGGCTGGGGAGGAAGATGAGTCTGGCTGCGGCATTAAGGATGGACTGGAGAGGAGAGTGTTTGGACAAAGGAAGGCCTATTAGTAAAGAGTTACAGCAGTCGAGGTGGGAGTGAATCAAAGCAATAATGAGAGTTTTAGCAGTTTCAGTAGTGAGAAACGGGTGGATTCTTGAAATGTTTTTGAGATGCAGGTGACAAGAACATGAAAGAGACTGAATATGGGGTTAATAGAATAATAGAAACATTTTGGAGCACATATAAATTATGGACAAAAACATCTTGTCCTTTCCTGCTAGGCTCTGTTCACACTGCTATTAAGCTTTCTGTTTTCTCTTCTAGCAACAAAAATAACAGCAACAACAACAGCACCTGATGGAGCACACTGACTGATAATGGGGGTCTGTCAGGTCCTTTCACAGTGACAATAATTTTGCTAAACATAATAGCACTCCATGCTGCACAATCTTTCCCATCATATTTCAGGCAAAGTTTTATCTAGTTCTGTATGTACAAATTTTAAAATTCAAATTGTTCTCTTTGCTTTACCCTATGATATAAGGTGCTACCTGATTTCCTCTCAAATGTTATATGAATTTGGTCCCCCCCCCCCTCGAAATACTGTTTTAATTGACTGCTGCTTTGTCTAAAAGTTTTGCACCTTGAATAGCTTTAGCTACCCGGGACTATTTTGGTACGCCAACCGTATCCCATTACCCGCTCTATTGTCACGTGGCAGTAATGTTGCAGTGGGTTTAACGTCTTAATGACACATGACGTAAATGTATGTCCTAATGTGGTGGCACCAGGACGTACATTTACATCCTGTACACCGGTGCTCGCATCATGCGTGGCAGGTCACGGCTGCTATCAGCAGCCAGGGACCTGCCAGTAATGGCGGACAACTCATACATGATTAAGGGTTTCCTCCCCGAAATGTAGCGTCAGGTTCGGCTACGGACGTGTGTGCAATGGCTCTGTGCTCCTAATGATTTTAACATGCTATAAGCTTACCGAATGCAAGAATAAAGGAAAGAAAAACTGCTGAAACAGGTCTGTGAATTCCTCTTACTTACTACATGTAATATTGAACCCTCTGTTGCTTTGAATAAAAGTGCATGATCCGGAGGCATATATTGGAACTCCGTAGAAAGAGTTGGATAGGCTTTGCATGAAGTGGATTTAAGTCTGGATGGCCGTATTGAGGGACAGCTGATGTCCGCCATTAACCCCTCAGATGCCGTGATCAATACAGATCATGGCATCTGTGGCAATGCGGTATATTGGATGATCAGATCGCCCATGGCGCTGCTGCGGGGATTCGATCATCTAAAACGGAGGATGGAGGTCCCCTTACCTGCCTCTGTCCATCTCCAGGGGTCTTCTGCTCTGGTCTGAGATTGTGCAGACCGGGGCAGAAGATCACCCATAACACTGATCAGTGCTATGCCTATGCATAGCAATTAACAGTCTTAGCAATCAAATTATATAGCAAATTATATAGCAATTATAATTTGTAAGCATCTTTGGTATTGCCTCATGGGTAAATGTCCAAACTATCATAATATAATGTTAATGATCCTGTACGGTAAAAAAATAAAATAAAACACTATTTAAAAGTTTCATTTAAGCAAATGTAGTATATATATATATATATATATATATATATATATATATATATATATATAGTATATATAAAAAGTAGTATAGTATAGTATAGTATATATAAAAAGTACAGATCACAGCACAAAATATAAGCCCCCATACAACCGCGTATACGGAAAAATCAGAAAGTTATAGGTCGTCAAAACAGAGGGATTTTGAACATACTAATTTAGATAAAAAGTTTGAGATTTTTTTGTAAGCAGTACAATAATAGTAAGGTATGTAGTCATGGCTATCATTTTAGTCATATTGACCCACAGAATAAAGAAAACATTTTTACCGTAATGTGTACAGTGTGAAAACCAAACCTTCCAAAATTTGCTAAATTGTGTTTTTTTTTTCCATTTCCCCACACAAATAATATTTTTTGGGTTGCACCATACATTTTATGGTAAAATGAGTGATGTTGTTACAAAGGAAAACTGGTTGCACAAAAAACAAGCCCTCATTCTCGTCTGTGGATGAAAATATAAAAGAGTTATGATTTTTAGAAGGCGAGGAGGAAAAAACAAAAATGCAAAAATAAAATTGGCTGTGTCCTTAACCCCTTAAGGACCCAGCCATTTTACACCTTAGGACCCGGCCATTTTTTGAACATCTGACCACTGTCACTTTAAACATTAATAACTCTGGAATGCTTTTACTTATCAATCTGATTCCGAGATTGTTTTTTCGTGACATATTCTACTTTAACATAGTGGTAAAATTTTGTGGTAACTTGCATCCTTTCTTGGTGAAAAATCCCAAAATTTGATGAAAAATTTGAAAATTTAGCATTTTTCTAACTTTGAAGCTCTCTGCTTGTAAGGAAAATGGATATTCCAAATATTTATTTTATTTTATTCACAAATACAATATGTCTACTTTATGTTTGCATCATAAAATTGACGTGTTTTTACTTTTGGAAGACACCAGAGGGCTTCAAAGTTCAGCAGCAATTTTCCAATTTTTCACAAAATTTTCAAACTCACTATTTTTCAGGGACCAGTTCAGGTTTGAAGTGGATTTGAAGGGTCTTCATATTAGAAATACCCCACAAATGACCCCATTATAAAAACCGCACCCCCCAAAGTATTCAAAATGACATTCAGTCAGAGTTTTAACCCTTTAGGTGTTTCACAGGAATAGCAGCAAAGTGAAGGAGAAAATTCACAATCTTCATTTTTTACACTTGCATTTTCTTGTAGACCCAATTTTTGAATTTTTACAAGGGGTAAAAGGAGAAAATGTATACTTTTATTTGTAGCCCAATTTCTCTCGAGTAAGCACATACCTCATATGTCTATGTAAAGTGTTCGGCGGGCGCAGTAGAGGGCTCAGAAGGGAAGGAGCGACAAGGGGATTTTGGAGAGTACGTTTTTCAGAAATGGTTTTTGGGGGGCATGTTGCATTTAGGAAGCCCCTATGGTGCCAGAACAGCAAAAAAAAACACATGCCATACCATTTTGGAAACTAGACCCCATGAGGAACGTAACAAGGAATTAAGTGAGCCTTAATACCCCACAGGTGTTTCACGACTTTTGCATATGTAAAAAAATAAAAATACATTTTCACTAAAATGTGTGTTTCCCCCCAAATTTCACATTTTTGCAAGGGTTAATAGCAGAAAATACCCCCCAAAATTTGTAACCCCATCTCTTCTGAGTATGGAGGTACCCCATAAGTTGGCATGAAGTGCATTACGGGCGAACTACAATGCTCAGAAGAGAAGGAGTCATATTTGGCTTTTTGAGAGCAAATTTTGCTCGGGGGCATGTCGCATTTAGGAAGCCCCTATGGTGCCAGGACAGCAAAATAACCCCCACATGGCACACCATTTTGGAAACTAGACCTCTTGAGGAACGTAACAAGGGGTACAGTGAGCATTTACCCCCCACTGGTGTCTGTCAGATCTTTGGAACAGTGGGCTGTACAACATTTTTTATTTGCACAGCCCATTGTTCCAAAGATCTGTCAGACACCAGTGGGGTGTAAATTCTCACTGCACCCCTCATTACATTCCGTGAGGGGTGTAGTTTCCGAAATGGGGTCACATGTGTTTTTTTTTTCTTTTTTTGCGTTTGTCAAAACCGCTGTAACAATCAGCCACCCCTGTGCAAATCACCTCATGTACATGGCGCACTCTCCCTTCTGAGCCTTGTTGTGCGCCCCCAGAGTACTTTGCGCCCACATATGGGGTATCTCCGTACTTGGGAGAAATTGCATTACAAATTTTGGGGGGCTTTTTTCCCCTTTACCTCTTGTCAAAATGAAAAGTATAGGGCAACACCAGCATGTTAGTGTAAAAAATATTTTTTTTTTACACCAACATGCTGGTGTAGACCCCAACTTCCCCTTTTCATAAGGGGTGAAAAGAGAAAAAGCCCCCCAAAATTTGTTAGGCAATTTCTCCCAAGTACGGCGATACCCCATATGTGACCCTAAACTGTTTCCTTGAAATACGACAGGGCTCCGAAGTGAGAGCGCCATGCGCATTTGAGGCCTGAATTAGGGATTTGCATAGGGGTGGACATAGGGGTATTCTACGCCAGTGATTCCCAAACAGGGTGCCTCCAGCTGTTGCAAAACTCCCAGCATGCTTGGACAGTCAACGGCTGTCCGGCAATACTGGGAGTTGTTGTTTTGCAACAGCTGGAGGCTCCATTTTGGAAACAGTGGCGTACCAGACGTTTTTCATTTTTATTGGGGAGGGGAGGGGGGCTGTGTAGGGGTATGTGTATATGTAGCGTTTTTTACTTTTTATTTTATTTTGTGTTAGTGTAGTGTAGTGTTTTTAGGAGACAGTCACGCGGGCGGGGGATTACAGCGAGTTTCCCGCTGCGAGTTTGAGCTGCCGCGCAAAATTTGCTGCATCGCAAACTTGCAGCCTGATACTCACTGTAAGCCCCTGCCCATGTGAATGTACCCTGTACATTCACAAGGGGGGGGGACCTCCAGCTGTTGCAAAACTACAACTCCCAGCATGCACAGTCTATCAGTGCATGCTGGCAGTTATAGTTTTGCAACAGCTGGAGGCACAAGGGTTGGGAAACACTGAGTTAGGAAACAGACAATGTTTCCCAACCAGTGTGCCTCCAGTTGTTGCAAAACCACAACTCCCAGCATGCCCAGGCAGCCGAAGGGCATATTGGGAGTAGTGGTTACGTAACAGCTGGAGGAGAACAGTTTGGGGACCACTGTGTAGTGGTGTCCAAGCTGCAGCCCTCCAGATGTTGCAAAACTACAACTCCCAGTATGCCAAAACTGTCCAGGCATGCTGGGAGTTGTAGTTCTGCAACATCTGAAGGGCCAGATGTTACAGCACTACAACTCCCAGCATGCCTGGACAGTAAGGGCATGCTGAGGATGTGTAGTTTTGCAACATCTGGAAGGGCACAGTGGTCTCCAAACTGTGGACCTCCAGATGTTGCAAAACTGCAACTCCCAGCATGCCCAGACGCCAAGGGCTGTCTGGGCATGCTGGGAGTTGTAGTTTACAGGGTCCCATTACAGCAATGCATGTCGCTTTACGGCGACGTGCATTGCTGTAAAGGGCCCGACCGCGGCTGAAGATCTACTCACCTGTCGCCACCGCCGCCATCTTCCTCGCCGGGATCCGGGTCTTCAGGGACGAGGTAAGTACCGGGGCCGGTCCCCAGCACTCCCCCGTCCCCGCCGCGTCCTGCGGTCTTCCTTCCGTCCTCTCCGGACTTCAAGGGGCCGGGCAGGACGGGAGGAAGTAACCGCCCCCCTCCTGCGATTGGTCGGTTAACTAACCGACAGATCGCAGGGTATAGGAGGAGGTGGCAGGTTTGCCACCTCGCTCCTATACGTTAGCATGGTCCTGGCTGTCTGTGACAGCCGGGATCATGCGAAATTACCGGGCGGTCGGGTCCCAGAGACCCGATCAGCCCGGTATCGCCGCAGATCGCAAGGGCGATTTCCCTTGCGATTTGCGGCGATCGCCGACATGGGGGGCCTACATGGCCCCCCTCGGCGTTTGCCCTGGATGCCTGCTGAAGCATTTCAGCAGGCATCCGCTTCCGATCTCTGCCCGGGGCGCGGCAGAGACCGGAGAAACACCAGGACGTACTAGTACGTCCTGGGTCCTTAAAGCCCAGGGTGCCAGGACGTTCTAGTACGTCCTGGGTCCTTAAGGGGTTAAGGCCAAAATGGGCTTAAGGGGTTAAAGGGGTTATCCAGCTAATAACACATATTCCCTTTCTATAGGATAATGTATAAGTGTCTGATCATGGGGAGGGGGTGCTGACCACTTGGACCCCCCCTTTGGTCACAAGGGCCTGTCTCTTACCTCTGAGCACACCGGCCTCACCTTCTGAGATGAACTGCTTTAGGCAATGATAGTTTGCTCAGCTAATCAGCAGCTGAGATGGGGCATCACCACAGTGGGCTCTCACTGCCAAGACTAGTTCTTGGAAGGTGGAGGTTGAAGCACTCAGAAGTTAAAGATGGACCCCATTTTGAAGATTGTGTGGGGTCCCAGCTGTCAGACAATTATCCCTTTGCTGTGGATAGGGGATATGTTTTTCATAACCAGACAACCCATTTGATCTCTTTGGGTACAGAGTGTAATGTACATTTCTGTGTTTTTGCATTTTTCTGTTTTAGGTTCTGTTCAGACTTTGTTTTTGTTTGATCAGTTTTTGTGCTAATTCTTCCCTGGGTTGGAAGAGTTAATGCTCTCAGCCTATGACAGCGTGGGTGGGGTTTTAAAACCCGAGCTCTGCTGTTACTCTCTGCTGGTGATTAGTTCTACTCTGACTACGACTGTTTTATGATTCACCATTGCTATGTCACTCTGAGTTTTAACCATGGTTATATTCCTGTTATAATATAGATTTTAGTCTGCTTGGTTTTTATACATATGTCTTCTTTTAGTATTGTGTCTGACCATTCTGCTTTAACCTTGTTATATCTTAGTCTGTGTGCACACTGTTAGTCTTGTGCCTGTACCCGTGCTCGGTATTTAGAATTTCTGTTTAGAGTCCTGACCCCTATTCCTCTATGTCATGGAGTTTTGTTTTTGTATTTTCCTGTTTTGTCTGTTCAGACTCATCCGGTTCTCAGTCTAGTGTTCCGTGTATTATAATTTTGTTTCCTTCTAGGACAGTATCCTGATCACACGGTGGAGTGTGCCCGCTTGTTAGGAGTCTATTTGGCTATGGTATTGATGTTCCTCCATGTTCATGTTCATTATTTCTAATCTTTTGTGTTTTTAGTACATGCACTGATCATAGTGTAAAAGATTACTGTGTAGAGTATCCTCTGTACATTCCATTGGTCTATAGTGTCCTCTGTACTTAACACTGATCTGTGTCCTCTGAACTTTTATCTGTTTGTGCAGAGTGTTCTGTGCCCAGTGTGAACTGTGTTCTATGTTTCCTGACTTGTTTAGTGTTTGACATTCAGTTTATCTGTTCATCCCCTGCATCTCCTGGTTTTTGCTGAATACTTATTCCATGTCTAGTCTTGTTTATTTATTCATATCTGCCATTAATCTTGATTCCGGTTTCTGAACTGTATGTTAGTACGCTTTATTCTGCTAAAAATATAAACAGTGATCCCTCAACTTACAATGGCTTCAACATACAATAGTTTCAACATACAATAGTCTTTTGTGGACCATTGTAACTTGAAACCAGACTCAACATACAATGCTACAGACAGTCCAGATCTGCAAAACATGTCAATGGATGGAAGATCTGACCAATCAGAATGGACATTCACTGGTAAAACCTCTCTATTACTAAAGTGCATTCACTGACTGGCTGTCTGGTAGCACCTCCTACAGTATAGGGAGGTATTACATATTCTGTACCACTCATTACATATGCCACAGTCAGCTGCGCCTTTGGACACCAGGTGAGGGCAGCTCCATGTTACTTTTTTTAGGACATTGCATGTAATGTACAAGACCCTGAAGAAGCTCCTGTCCTCTATCTAGACATTGATTTGCAGCTCCCAGCAGATCTTTATTACTTTTATATGTAAGGACTTGCTTTATCTATATTAGTTTTCTACTTATTTTTCTTTAATTCTCACTTTTTCCTATTTTAGGATGACATTCAGAACCAATTACCAGGTTCCCATAGAGTTATGGTCTCAATGTACAATGGTTTCAACATACAATTGTCGTCCTGGAACCAATTATTGTTGTACCTTGAGGGATATATCTGTTCTAGTTTTGGTATCCCTGTTACATTTCTGATCTGCCCCCGACTATGTACTGTATTATTTGTGTACCTTTACGCCCATTACACTTTAGCGCAGGACGGGACCGACTCCAAGTTGTCGATCCGCTGTTTAGGGAGGATAGGCAAGTAGGCAGGGAGAGTGTTTCTAGGGACAGCTTAGGGCTCACTCTCCCTGTCATGCCCCATCCCCCCGGTCATGACACTGAGACAGACATGGAACGTACTGATTGCTATGTACAAACATTGTGTATATGTAATGTGCTATGCTGTGCATGCTGTTCTAATGTATAAGCTACTAGAAATATACAATTACAACTCCCTAGTCCAGCCCTCTCTTACCAAAGGGCAGGAATAAACCATTTAATGTTAGACCATAGTGAGAATAGAACCAGTGTCCTGGTCTACACTTCAAGCAAACCCTAAAGATTCAAAGGGATTTGTTTGGCTGTCTAATCCTGTCTGAGATGTGCACAGTAGATTTCTAAAGGCATTGCTAGTGCTACAACACCTAGCAACTACTTCCACACTGAATCAACACCTCCAATCTATATAGTCACATATGAGAGAAAGATAATTTCATTAAAAGCCATAAGGGATATAGTATACAAGGCTCTAAAAGGGCCTCCAACCAGAGACAATACAATGTGACTACCATTCAGGGCTGTAGCTCCCACAAGGAGATTGAGGCATTTGCCCCAGTTGCGCAGTTGAAAGGGGGCGCATTGGCCAGAGACGTCCGGCACACATTACACTGGGCAGTGATTCTCAATCAGGGTGTCCTGGCAGGGGGGCCAGGACACTCGGCTGGTTAAAAGTGACACAAATTTTGTTGAATTTTCCACCACGATCTTTGCACCTGTGACCCACTCACAACATGGCAGGATCTGACAGACAAGTCTGTGCGCACTGCCGGGACGGGATGCTGCAGCTCTATAAGGTATTCTTCTGGAGTGTCCTTCTCCTGTGGACATCTTTGGACTCCAGATTTTCTCTGGTCCCTTAGCAAAATGATGGGAATAGAGGGAAGGAGCAGGGGCGGCTCTGACAGAGGCCTACTTAGCTTCAGGCAGTGGCGGATCCGGGGGGGAGCACCATTGAGCCCCCACCCCATCCAGGACACAGGAAAAGGTGGAGTGGAAGCTCTCAGCTCCCGCTCCACCATTAACTTTTACTCACATGCGGCAGGCACTTCTTGCTTGCAGCATGTGAGCCGTGAGGACGTGATCCCTGCCAAGCCTGCCCTTAGATCCCATCCCTGCTGCTCACACACTGCAAGTATGAGGAGAGGGAGAGAGCTGCTCGTGGGAACGAGAGTTAGGTAAGTAGAATTGTTGTTTGTTTGTTTGTTTTTTTACTATTTTTGGGGCACTATAGTACAGGGGGCTTTATTAAAACTTGGGGCCACAGGATGGGGCATCATATGTAAGTGGCACAGAATGAGGGGGCATTATTGGTGAGGGGTACAGAACAGGGGGAAACTATGTGAGGGGCACAGCACAGGGTGCATGTTATGTGAGAAGCATAGGACAGGGGACATTTTATGTGAGGGGCACAGAACAGGGTGCCCTGCAAAAATATAATTTCCGCAGGGTGCCCTGAGCTAAAATGGGGGAAGGGATGGGGGGGGGGGGGGGTTTGAGGCGCAACCTTCTGTTCTTGCCTCGGGCTCAAAAGGAGCTGGCTACAGCTCTGCTATCATGGCATAAGTTCTACAGCCCTACACTCTGCGATAGGGAACTGCAGTTACAAATTGATAGTTCCTCAGAGTGTCCTTGGGCTAACCTATTAATATTTCCTAGTACCAAGTATCACTCCTTGGAGAAGTCATTGAGATAGCTATATAATTACTGAGTAGCTTAACTTGTAAACACACTGATGGCATGGCACAGAGACATGTTAGACATTTGTGTCAATGGAGACCCCAATACTCAGACCCCTACCAATCACTAGAATGAAGGGGCAGCAGCATTAGGCTGAGAACTATGCCCCTCGGTCTTTGCTTGACTTTTAACAGAAGACTGAGCAAGTGGTGTATGAACACAATAAAAGTTCATAGACTTTCAGTCAATAACCAAGTTGTGATATTTTCCTTACAACATCTGCTCTTGAAAACAAATGAATATGTTCATGTGACAGAAACTCTTTGTGTGCACTGTGGGGTGCTGTAAGTCAGAAATATATTCTACTATAAATAATGCTTCTAATAGAAAATATCTTAGTTATATGGCATCTAATAGATTATAGTATTATTTATTTCTGTCAGATTTGTCCATGTGTGTCCTATTATGGCTCTGTACAACTCGACTTCTTTATAGACTGAAATTATACTATCTAATAGACAGACAATACATTACTGAAATCTAGATTTCCATAGACTCTAAATTAAATATAAAATGACATCCTTATACTAAATTATGTTTTTTGTGTTATTGTTATTTATGTCTGCTTTTCTGGTTTTTGTTTTTTTTTTAGTTTTTCAGTGATCTGAATTTCAGCATTATTGGTAGAAATGAAGCAAATATAGGAAAAGGATTCTTTTTTTTTTTTTTTTACAATAAGTCATGCATGCAACATTGTAGACTTTAAAATGATCCTTCCGCTTCCAAAAGTACTCATTAATCAGCATTGTAATTAGGACCGATCAGATCCCCCCCCCTCCAATCATAGCATCACCTAGTGCCTGCTACAACAAATTTTGCCTCAGTTGGTTGTATTGATCACTACTCACAACCAGTTTCATTGTAGAATAATCCTACAGATAGGCCAGGACTTGCCACCGTAATATGGACATCAAAATATGTTCATATTGTATTAGTGTAGAATCTGCCTAAATATGTACACAACAATGAAAATTTATTTGTCGCAAAGATCAAATTTGTCACCAAGTATTCACAAGCTAAAACCAACCAAGCACCAAAACCGCCACATAAGTGGTCAGATATCAGTTGCACACAGGTCTATCACAGTCTACAATTGGTATTACTGTGGTGTTCCACTAGGGTGAGTGGCAGGGCCACGGGTGTTGCGGTGATGAGTGTTGGGATCAGATGTTATTAACCCCCGGGGTTGGATGGTATTAACCCCTATGTGTTTGTGACGCCAGTGTGGTTTTCGGGTTCCGGAACACCACACGCCCCGATTCTCTACTATCCCACGGGCTAGTAGTGAATAAAGAGTCCACAACCAGTTGAGGGTAAACTGAGGCTTTACTGAATAGCTATAGCTGTGTAATTATCTTCACAGCTATAGCCAGAATTCCCAGAGAGTTGACCAGTACCCAGAGGACCTCGCAGCTTGCTGGACCAATATTTGTAATAAACTTGACTTTGACTTGTAATTTAGACTTGACTTGTACTATGTGCAGGACTTGACTAACTTCAGTGACAGCAGACATACACTTGTAGACTTACTGGAGAGTTGCAGCTTTGTGGTACTCCAGATGCTGAACACTTGACTCTAAGGCCTCTGGTACTTACTACCTCAGCAAAGACTTTGATGTTACTCACAAAAGAGTCTGAGGAAAGAGAGCCTGAATTAAGATGGCTGCCCTTTTACACAGTGGGGGGCTGGACTAAAGCCCATTGGTCAAGCTGTGGGTCATAGGTTAAAGCTGGTGCTCTCTGGGAGTGCATGTTAAAACCAATCACATAACCTCATAACATAACATGTGACAGGATTACTCACACAGGTCCTTGAGTCCTCCACAGGCCCTGTATACTATCTAGACATTAGGATCCTGCCTATGCTCTTAAAGATACACATACCACATTTAATACATTAACAAGAGAACAAGGGGAGTCCCTGCAGGTGAGCCCCCAGGTCACTGAGGGACTCAACCTGACAGGATCCACAGGTAGTACAGGAACGTGTACCTGTACTGGGACATCACAAACCCCTTTGCTTAACAAAAGTCGTCCTCAACGTAAGGTTCTGTCAGGCTTGAGGAACAAAGTGGCCCCCACGGCCATATGCAGTCCTGAGGCATTTTATGCACAAACGTCCATTTCAGGCTGGTGAAATAACAGATAATATTAGAGTCCTTGTATAATAGTCTATACACTCTTTTGTAGTTTACCAGAACTGGATTTATGAATCAGACTACGAACAAGATTGTTGTTTATAGATAACTTGTACATATACACATTTACTATGCACTTTATATCTGGACTATGCATTTTATAACTGGACTATGCAGAACTGGTTACTAGACATGACATGACATTTTTGACTATGCATGTGACATACTATGCATGTGATATACTGTACACGACTAGACGTTGTATACATGACTAGACTGATGACTGTAGACTTATAGTTGCGGATTGGGTTGCCGGAGGCTTTCTGCCCAATGCCTTTGCTACTGGGGTCCCTTGGCATAAAACATTTCTCCCCAGAACATTATTATTATTTTATGCTAGACATTTGATACAGATAACACTTTGACATTCATGTTACCTTTACTGTGTACGTGCTTTAGGTTTGTTTCAGGAATACTTACTGGCGAGGAAAGTTTCCTGTGCACAAACAGGATGATATATGACATAAGATACATTAGACATGTTACTGTTAGTAGACTGTGTAATGTGAGTGATACAGCTCTACTTTATGTGACTGCAGTATACTTGATTTGTGTATACTGGACTATGTGTACTGTAGTATACTTACACATACTGTTTACATTTGTCTGTACTTTAGTCCTTGTATCTAGCGGGTATGTGGACCGTTGGGACCTACGCAGCACCATTTCTGGAGACTCGGGAACAGCAACCTCTTCAGGAGCTCTTGACTCTGCTAGGCTGACAGCAGGTTCTTCTATTTCAACATTTGGAACAGGTGATGACTCTTCACTCACAGGATGGATACTTTGAGTTTAGGATTCTGACATGGGTGAGGCCACTATGGTGAGAGCATACAAATACCTGGACCGGGTAAGAGACAATTTGACATGGTAAAGCGAGACCAACTGGTTAGGTCTTTCACTCTGGATGGAATGCAGGGGCGCTCTGACATCCTTGTGACCATTCTTGGTGACATTGCAGACTGCACATTTGCTGCACCATTTTTCGATGTCACTTCGCATTCCAACCCAGTAGAACCGTCGTCTGACAGTGGCCTCGGTCTTGAGGACCCCAAAGTGTCTTGACTGATCATAGTAGGCATTAAGGACCATCGCCGTGTGCCTTCGGGGAACTAGTATCTGATGAAGTCTTTCACCCGACCCAGGATCTAAAGAGTGTCGGTACAACAGTACTTTGTGCACAAACAGCTGTTTCCTTTGTCGCCACAGACGCTTCAATTCATAGTCGCTTTGAGCCAGGGGTAGACGGGTTGGAACCTTTCTCATTAGCAGGTAGTCCAACAGATCCCCCATGACTCGACTCTCTTCTTGCAGAGTCCTCCAGGTGTATAAGTCTTCCTGGAATTTCTTGGATCTAGACTTGTTCTCTTTGAGGACGGTTGCAGCATTCTGACCCACAAATCTCTGGTAAAATAGGGGCATCTCCATGTCTTCCCACTCGTCTTCGACAGGTGGTTCCTCGCCAGGGGTCATCCAAGACAATACATCTGCATTGACATTTGACTTGCCACTTCTGTACTTGATAGTGAAGTCATAATTGGCTAGTCTTGAGGCCCACCACTGTTCAATGGCACCCAGTTTGGCAGTGTTCAGGTGGCCCAGTGGATTATTGTCAATATAGACAGTGAACAGGGTGGCAGCCAAATAATCCTTAAACTTTTCTGTCATACAAGGGCTAGGAGCTCCAGCTTGAGTGAGCTGTAGTTTGCATCGTTCTTCTCAGCTCATCACAGATTATGACTCGTTCCTGTCCTCCTTGGACTTGGGATAGGACTGCCCCTTATGCTTCAAAGCTGGCATCCGTATACAACCTGAATGACTGAATGTAGTCTGGATACGCCAGGATGGGGGGTTCTGTCAACAGTTGCTTCAGGGCTTGGAATGCCGTTTCTTGTTCCTTGGTCCATTCCACAGGTAGCTTCCCACTGTAGTTTTCCTTCACTGTGCCTCACAGGAGAGAGGTTAGGGGCTCGGTAATCTGAGTGAAGTGAGGAATGAAGCGGCAGGAATAGCCAGAAAATTCAGGAAACTCCTTACATACTTCACCGTGCCAGTTCTTGGCAATTTCCACCTTGTCAGGATTAGGCTGGACTTCAGCGCTGAAAACATAACCAAGGTAGTGTACTTGCGGCTTGGGCAGATGGCACTTGGACGGCTTGACCTTCAGTCCGTGCTTGATTAACACGTGGAAGACATCGGACAGTGTTCCTGGTAAGACTTGGAGTATACAATTACATGGTCAGGGTACAGTAGGACACTCTGGATGTTTAAATGTCCCAAGCATCGCTTCATTAGCCGCTGGAAAGTCACAGGGGCATTGCACAGCCCAAACGGCATACTTTTAAACTCAAGAAAACCCTTGGGTACTTGCCAATAGCTGCTCGTCAGATCCAAGGTGGAGAAGTAGGCTGCCCATCCCAGGGCGGTGAGTGACTTATTGATCCTTGGGAGAGGATAAGCATCTTTGTAATATCATTCAACTTTCGATAATCGACACAGAAATGAATTGTCCCGTCCTTCTTCATGACTAGAACCATGGGCGAAGCCCATGGACTCTGACTTTCCTGGATAACTTCTGCGTCCTTCATCTCGAATAACATTTTTTTTACGGTCAGGTACATGTCCTTTGGATGTTTGCTAAAGGCATCTTGATATTTTTTCGCCACATTGTTGACTCCTCTGACATGTTCTTGTGGGGTAGTTTTTGGCAGCAAGGTCACTGACCTGATATCTTGAATCCGAACTTAATAGACTTCTCGTGGATTAACAAACTTTTGCTCCGTCTGGAGAACTTTTAGGTGGTGCTGCGCAGCCCGCTGGCCTAAAGGGAACATGTAGGTCATGAAGCAGTGTCTCATAATGTTCATCCCCAATATGAATTCTTTTGACCCCTTTTCAGATACATCAGTAACAATTACTCCTTGCCCCCTAAGCACATGGTTCCCCAGCTGAATAGTGGGCTCCCAGTATCCATATCTGTGGACTGGTTTCCCATTGCCTGCCATTACCCTGAAATCTACATCAACAGGTCCACACAATGAATCAACATTCCAATATTTGTAGAAAAGACTCTTAGATATAGTAGACACCTGCGACCCTGTGTCAATTATTGCCTGTAGTTGAATGCCATCTATAATGACAGTTACTTAGGGGCATGAGGCAATGTATTATGAGAGTCCTGATTTAGGTTGTTTTGCTGGGGGACCTGAGATCTGCTCTCCTGAGGGCCGGTCCTCAAACTCAGGGGAAACCCATTTAAATCCCAACATTGCATCTTCCAATGTCCGGATTTGTTACAATAAGTGCAAAAGGGCCTTGAAGTCCCTGGAGGCCCATTTTGACGGGGAGGAGGAGCAGATACAGTCAATTGTATAATGTCTTGTTTGAATTTCTGAGGCTGTGGAGGAGGGCAGAGTGTTGGCCACTGGTGCTGCAGATGGTATGGGGCTGGCTGCTACACCCAGTGGTTCTGACATAGGGGCAATACTTTCTCCAGAATCTGTCCCGGGCTCTATAACTTGGATAGACAATCTTTTAAAGGCAGAAAAGGACCATATTGGGGTTCTGCATTGCAAACATTCTTAACTGAGCTTTGTCCCATTTGTTGTGAGCCCCGTCTATGAACCTATCCATTAAGACTTTATTACTGTGATTGATAGTTATACTATCTAATCACCTCAAGGGCATTTTGTAGGGCCACTGCATATGCTCTCAGTGTCTCACCTGGCCTTTGTTGCCTCTAGTACAACCGGAGGTGTACCTCTAAGGGAGAGTGTGATTCAAATACCTGGTATAACCCCCTGAAGATCTGGTCCACTGTTGCCTTCTCTGAGGCGGGCCAGGTGCGGACTTCCTCAAGTGCTGGTCCTTGTAGCTGTCAGGTAAGCAAGGGCACCTGTTGATTAGGGGGAAGAAAATAGAAAACAAACAAGCTCTGGATGCTCTGTTTGAAATACCCCAGGGTTAAGGGATCTCCACTTTAGGCAGGAAGGACAGGCTTCCCCAGGAATAGTGGGGGAGCCACAGGAGCTCCTAAGCTATGGTGCTGAACTGGAGGTGAAGGGGATAGAAGTTTCCACAGCAGGAGGTGATCCAGCCGCTAGAATTGAAGAAGCACCCTTGCCCGGTGATCCTGGAGAACTGGGTGCTGACATCTTGCTGGCTAGATTGGGTGCGCTGGCCCTTTAAGAAGACTTGAGTACGTTGTCTCCACAGGAATTGAGTGTGTTGTCTCTGCAGGAATTGAGTGTGCTGTTTCTTTAAGCTGCCCAGCAATAAACTGGAATAAGTACCTGCGGCCTTGACTGGGCACCAAGGGGTTACTGCTGGCAACCACTGGCTCTGGAAACTTTCTACAGCAATTTCTGCAACGTTAAGCAAAGTCTGTGCTGCCGCGGGTACTTGCCGGTATTCTTAGTCGGGTGCTGCCACCGGAATCATTGCGATGGCTGCACCCAGGGAACTTCCTGTTTGGTCCAGTTGGTAAATGCTTCCCCTGTGCAACACAGGGCGAATTCTTAGTTCCGGCTTGTACACTGAAGAGGTGTCAACGCTGGGGACTGACTGGGCGGAGCTGCGACCGCTCCCGCGTGCGGGAAACACTGGACTTGGTTTAACCCCTTCAGGTACGGACTTTACACAGTTAGCAATGGCAGTTAACAGTTCTTCTTTCACCTTCCCCACTACTTTTATCCGTGCCACAGTAAAACAAACTTTTATAACACAGTCCCGTACACTTTGTTGATGCACACTTTTCCGCGAAGCACTTGTGGCCACTTGCCTTTGGCACACACTTTTACACAATTTATAGGTGGCCGGACTAAACTGGGTGACTGAATGGTTAAGGCATACACCGGTATCCTGTTCGTGACACCAAAATATGTATTGTGCGACTAGGGTGAGTGTTGGGTTCAGATGTTATTCTCCGCTATCCCACAAGCTAGTAGTGAATAAAGATTCATAGTACCTACTACAGCTACTGACTGATTTTAAGATGAGTGATAGCTGTAGTATACAAGATTACATGCGACTCAATGGTTATGTTTTTGTACTATAGCTGTAGCTCTATAGTATATACGGTATTAAAAATTCACATAAAATCTTCATGTAGAGCATGTGTCATGTCCATGGTAGGGAGGAGTGCAAACCCTGATGCTAGATCCAACCGCTGCTCCTACCTACTTGAATGATCCACCCTACACTGCTGCTCCAAACTGGGCAACAGTCCCGACACTGGATAAAGTTGCAGAGGCATCAGGCGACCCACTGGGAATCTGTTCTCTTGGGCAGATTGCCAGTCCTGATTGTAATAGTTTGAGGGTCACACAATGTACAAAGCCTATAAATATTAGCCTAAAAGGTTGAGATCATTACAGATGCCAGCCGGATAAAAAATTAAAATTTGCATTAAATTATTAGTTTTTATATAAGAAAATAATTAAATACTTACAGTCACATGTTGCTTGAAATAAAACCACATCACAGAATGCTGTTTTTAATATTAAATATAAAGGTTTTTACATTATATGGGTTTCCATGGAGAGAAGAATATGAAGGTGAAATGTACAGTTCTATATCACAGCATATTATTTCACGGGAATTACTTGGAATAATTACAGTACTGTATTACAAGCTGGTGTTTGCTAGAGAGAAAAGCCGAATTGCTATGGAAACCAGTTTAGAATTACAGGAATGGATGATTATTACCAGATCACATGTATCTGTGTATTTTCAAGATATTGAACATGTTTTTAAAGAAAGTGTTAAGGCTGCGGTTTTCCATTATGTTGTTGAGGAATATTGTGTAACAATTTATCTGGTATCCCCTATGGCTAAATATGATCTGCAGTGTTACATCCCTTCCCCTTTGAGTATTATTAAAAATAATGTATCAATTGACTCATTTCCAATCTCTTCATAAAACATCAGACCCAATATCACCAACTGGGTACAATGGCTACTTCTGTATCCCCTGTAGCCATGCTTTATTAACAACCCCCCCCCCCCCCCCAACAAAAATAAGAGATTTTTTACATGTTTTTAACAGTTCCACAAGCAACTCTATGGTTACAGCTTTGTATTATAGCTGTAGCTTTATAGTTAATTGGGCACTGAAAAATCCAAAAACTTTTTATATGTTGTTACTGATGAAAATTAACCCCAACAACATTAGATGTAAATGTAAGTCCTGGTGCGGTGGTATCACAGAAATCACTTAAACTTTAAATTTATTGGATTCCTATAAAATACAAGTCCACACCACCATCAAGTGGAAATATAAGTCAATCCAACAATCTACTGTAGACCAGTAATCCAACAGTCCACTATGGACCGGCAAAAAAACTATTAATGTTCAGAAAGAAAAAAATACGGATGAAAAGTCACCCACAATAGTCGTCATGGACACCAGAGCGCAAGATGATTACTTATAATCCTATAATAGGAAGATAGGAATGTGAATGAAATCTAAGGGAATGGTGGGAGAGGAAAGACGGGGGAATGTACTTGGGGAGGGGAGGGCCTGTCGATAATGGCCCCTGCCTGTACACCCTATATGTATAATCTCTGTCTATCCCTATTCCTAGGCAGGGTGGGTGCCCTCATAAGGGCATTCCTGCTCTGGAACCTACCCCTAGGAAACCTAACTCGACCCTAGATAAAGACAACAAGGGAGTGTAGGAACTCTCTGTCTCACTAAGGGGTGGTGCCTGTCTGGCTCATTGGATAGGAGAAAGGACGGTACTCTAACGAGCCTATTGCTCGGTAACCTGGAGAAGAAAAAAAATGCCACATAGTAGTGGTATATGAATCATTTCATACTGGTAAAATGTTCCTATACTAGATATATTATTGTGGTACATAAATATGCAAATGATAAAGAAAGGGGGAAATAGTTAAGCAAAAAACTTGTGTCCACTATAGATTCACATGAATACATAAATACCACATTGCATCATGTAACCACTATAGATTCATATGAATACATAGATACCACATTTTATCATGTCCATATGTCATGGAAAAATACACAAAATGCCCCAAAAAAGCCAGTGTGAAACATAGCAACATCTTATCTGCTCTGGACAGCTGTAATCTTAGTGGTTCCAACGCATTTCTGGCCCCATCTCTTCAGGGGACAATTAGGGGCAAAGATGCAGTAAATAATCCAGCAATAGGATGATGACGGTTTGCACAACCTGCATGGGGTGAGGCAGGGAGGGCCATGCCGGACTCATGTTCGGTCTCCAATAAATATGGTGGATCAATCCCTCCTATCTGCCCTGATTGGTTTTTGTTAAACTAGTCAATAGACCTACCATGTACTGACTGGATGTATGCAACGTTCATCATGGCTAGGTCCTGCACATTAGAGGGGTATTGATGACCGCTTCCGGGTATGTGCCCAAAACTGCAATATGTTAGGGTTCATGTAGCTGAGGCCGGTCATGTTATACCGATGTGGTTACATGACCGCACTCGATCAGGTGACAAAGTAACCGAGAAGTCTGTCATATGAGCACAGGCGCAAAAGATACAGGTCTAGATAGAAGGTATTTGCGCACTCGCAAATCTGACAGGCTCGCTCCTGACAGCGCAGGTGTACTAGTTGGTATAATGTGAGCGCAGTTGGTACAAGCTGAAATAGAAACTGCTTCAGATATTGTGGACGCATCAGTAGATGTAATGCGCCTGTGTAGAGTAGCTGGGACTGGGAGAGCATGGTAAGTGAGCTATTACACCTTGTTCACACTGGTGTGGTGCTGTGCGGCGTCCGTTGCTGCCGTGGCGCCGTGTCTGCGGGGAGGTGCAACCCATGGACTGGTTTGAGTGGCATTGGGGCCGCTCTGCCAGTGGGTCATTTCCCCCCGTGGGCACTGGTGTCGCGGCGGTGGTGGTCGCCCACTCTAAATAGGTGGCCTTGACGTGGCGAGTGAGCTTGTACTTTTTGATCAAAAATGTATACTAACAACCTGTTAGTCTTTGATATTATGCTGAAAAGCAATCAGATCATTATACAAGATTGTAGATGTGCACCATGTCTGTTTTCTACCCGAATTCACACTGTGTTTTCTATCCCCTCCTTTTTTTTGTTTGAACATGTGCTGCACTCATCCCCACCCCCTCAGCCCAACCCTATATAAGTAGTAGTTAGCTACTCAAGGGCCATTTCTTTACTAGCAGCCTCCCAGTCTGACTGGGAGAGCATGGTAAGTGAGCTATTACACCTTGTTCACACTGGTGTGGTGCTGTGCGGCGTCCGTTGCTGCCGTGGCACCGTGTCTGCGGGGAGGTGCGACCCATGGACTGATTTGAGTGGCATTGGGGCCGCTCTGCCTGTGGGTTGTTTCCCCCCCGTGGGCACTGGTGTCAAGGCGGTGGTGGTCGCCACCTAGTGCTACGCCATTTTATGCTAGGGACGTTAGGGACCCACTCTAAATAGGTGGCCTTGACGTGGCGAGTGGGCTTGTACTTTTTGATCAAAAATTTATACTAACAACCTGTTAGTTTTTTATATTATGCTGAGAAGCAATCAGATCATTATACAAGATTGTAGATGTGCACCATGTCTGTTTTCTACCCGAATTCATAGACCAAGCCATATCCCCCTTATCCCTGCACAGAAAACGGAATTAGATAAAATGACAAGAACAATATAGTCCAAGTCCCCATCCTAATGTATCCCACTAATATCATGATACAAAAATGGATACACTAAAATATTGATATTGTACAAGACAGAATATGTCTCATAGATAAAAGTTTTTTTAACACACTCTTGTGTCAATGTGGTCAGAAGGGGACACCATCTCAAGGATTTTGTATGCAAGTATAACTAAGATATGGCTACCCCCTGCCCTTGCAATTATAGAGCCATGGCCAGATATATGCAAAGAGCTAAAAGAAAATTTAAATAAAGCATGTAAAAGACGGAACCTCATTCAGTCCATGAGGTGTGGAGGACCAAAAGTGGTAAATCTACTGTGTTTCTTTTTGTAATAATCGTTTGTCCACATGACCCCCTCTTTGGGATGGACAAATTACTTTCAGTGCGGAAAAGGTGTAACTGGTGCGTTGATATTTAGCGCACCATGGTGTATATTTACGTCATGTACATGACCGCAAGCACTGGACCAGTGCTCACATCATGCATGGCAGGTCCCAGCTGCAGTCAGTAGCCAGGGACCCACTGGTAATGGCAGACATCGGCGACTGGGCTGATGTCTGCCATTAACCCCTCAGATGCCGTAATCAATACAGATGACGGCATCTGCCGCAGTGCAGCACTTAAAATGGAGAATCGCCCGTAGTGCTGCCACGGGGATCCGATCATCCAGCATGGTGGCCGGAGGTCCCCTCACCTGCCTCCAGCCATCTCCGTGCGTCTTCTGCTCTGATTTGCCTTCCAGCAGACCAGAGCAGAAAATCGCTGATAACACTGATCAGTGCTATACCTATACATAGCACTGAACAGTATTAGCAATCTAATGATTGATATAAATAGTCCCCTATGGGGACATAAAAATAGCAAAAAAATAAGTTACAAAATGTTTAAAAAAAAAGTAAAAAAAAATAAAATATATCCCCTCCCCCAATAAAAATATAAATGCCCTTTTTTCCCATTTTACCCTCAAAAAGCGTAAAAAATAATTTATAAACATATTTGGTATTGTGGCATGTGTAAATGTCCGATCTATCAAACTATAATGCTAATTATAAAAATATAAGCAAAAGTGGTACTGATAAAACTGCAAATCACGGCACAAAAAAAATTAGCCCTCATATTGCCCCATGTACAGAAAAAGGAAAAAGTTATAGGTGGTCAAAATAGGGCAATTTCATACATACTCATTTTGTTAAAATAGTTTGAGATTTTTTTTAAAGTGGTACAATTATTAAAAAAACTGAGCTAACACTGAGCTAATTAAAAAATTTATTTTATATAATAAATATAGGTTATAGAGGCATAAATATTAGATGTACATGTTCAGGTTTTGGTACTGAATAACATGTTAATATTATTTTTTGTAGGATCTGACTGGTAAGTTTTAATATTAACCCCTTCCTGACCCATGACATACCTGTACATCATGACTGGGAAGGTTTTCCCGACCTATGACGTACATGTTCCTCATGCAGATACTGGCCGCTACTCATGGCATCCTACCGCGCCCGGTAAGATGGTGGCTATCACTAATAGCCAGCCATCTTGCCTTGATACCTAGGGGGGTTTATTCCCCCCCCCCCCCCCCCCACAGCGATCGCTCCTATCAGCTAGTCAAATCTGACTAGCTGATGACAGCATTTTGCACATAAAAATCCTGAGCAGCGCGATGTGTGTGTCCCGATCACGGAGATCGTGACACACACAATACTCTACTTGCAGTCTCCAGTGTCCCTTACCTGTCCCCCTTCCCCTCACTTCCGGGTGAAGCAAGGGCAAGTATTCTCCTTAGGGAGGAGCACCGCTTCCACAGGCCTCTTCCCACATCCAAGCCAGAACACTCTGCTCTCTACTAACGAGGGGCAAGCAACCAAAAACATCTGTCTGCTGATGGGCCTTCTTCCCTTCTGGGGAGAATTCTGGCTTGGCATAAATCCCAATCAGTTTCTAAGACTTCGTAACTCATGCCAAAGCTGGTCTTAGGGAATGATACCTGAGAATGTGGTGTGATGAGCTGCTTTGCATATTCCTTACATATATATATATATATATATATATATATATATATATATATATATGTACAATATGTCTCGAAAAAACTATCTCTGAATCACTTTGCTAGGTAAAAGAAGTTATTACCACTTAAAGAGGCACATGTCAGATTTGAAAAAACAGACTGGGTCGTGGAGGCCAAAACTAGCTGGGTCATGAAGGGTTAAAAAGTAGCCTAAAATCTTCATGTACACCAGGTGTCACATCCAGGGTAGGGAGCAGTGCAGCCCTGACACTAGACCCAACTCATGCCCCTACCTACAATCCATCCTAAACTGCGTCAGTCCCTATATTGGATAAAGGTGCAAGGACATCAAGAATTGTCAGTCAGTCCTGGTGAGCAATGGTTGGGCAAAAAGATACCAAGTCAGCAAACATAGACATAATCAGAGAAAGGCCAAAGTAAAAAAAAAAAAAAAAAAGTGCAGAACATAGAGCAAGAGAAAGTCAAGTAACAGGTGGAAAGTCAAATTCACAGATAGGTCAGGCTCAGCAATATACAGTACAAATGTGAATGCAGTCCATATTTACTACCCCACCCATAACAAAAACAGATTTTTTTTTTGTTTCTTTACAGTTCCATTATGGTACGTTAACCCTTGTTAAAAGGTGGCATTGTATCACCAAGTAGCTTTGACAATTACAAACATCATATTGTTTAATTAGGTTAAAAGTAATACTAGACGCCACCATTACTTCTCATTCTCTGCTGGAGGACTTTATATTAGAGCACTAAGCTGACCTGATTCTTGCAAGGCTCTCTGAGAATTGTCTAAGAACCTTGTTTCCTTGGCATATGTCATCTATTTCCAGTCAATTTGCCCGAGTGTAAAGCATTGACACCAAGGAGAATGATTAATAGGGCATTATGATGGGTCATGATCACCTATAGACCTCCCAGTCTTGTCACAGTTTACTGAATGTGTTCCACATTATTGATCGGTGCACTAACCACTTCACAGCTTACAGGCTTGGTCTACTGCTTCTCGACCCTAATTGATTTATTGCAGAGCGATGTCATTGTGTGTACACTCTGAAAATCATGCACAGCTGAACCAGCAAATGGTATAATGGGGACAATTGCCACATTCCTATTATTTTAGATATATCTGCTCTGCTATTATTAGTAGAATAAATAGAATTAGTGACAGGGCTGTGCAGAAGAGCATGAGAACTGAAGCATATATCCTATTTCTTACAGAGCTTGGGATTTCATCTGCACACAACAATAAAATATGTTTTTCTGTGTAAATAAAATATTTATTAACAAATGTTACATTGCTTTATACAATGGTACAGTTCATTAAAGCTATTTGTATATGACTGCATCTGGGTGACTGTAATGGAACAGCTGCAACATTTTACTTCTTCTAATTATAAATCTGATCTGTAATTTGGGGTGAAGAGTTAAAGTGTGCCTGTTTTGTAGTTGCCATATTCTAAGGAAATATGCATCTAAAAGTGGTAAAAATTTGAAAAAAAAAAATATGTATATATATATATATATATATATATATATATATATGGATGTAGAGGGTAGGCAGCACAACCACGTATTCAGACGGAATCTTGGGGTGCAGGCAAGGATAGCAGTCCCAATCGCAGACGGCTCGAATAATCCAAGATGCAGAAAATATAGCAGCACACCCAGTAGTAAAGTGCAAAAATTGGGATTTATTGACCCATATCAAATGCGACGTTTCGACGGCATCCCGCCATCTTTTTCATGCATGCTTGAAAAAGATGGCGGGATGCCGTCGAAACGTCGCATTTGATATGGGTCAATAAATCCCAATTTTTGCACTTTACTACTGGGTGTGCTGCTATATTTTCTGCATCTTATATATATATATACATATATATATATATATATATATATATATATATATATATATATATATACACACACACACACACACAGTAGAATAAATAATGTATCCCACAGCACTTAAGTTCAGTGAAAACACATGAAGGTTTACTGCCTCATAAGAGGTGATACAACATTTCGATTGTCTCCCCAACCTTTATCAAGCATATTGCTTGATAAAGACTGTGGAGGCAGACAAAATGTTGCATCACCTCTTATGAGGCAGTAAATCTTCATGTTTTTTCACTGAACTGGAGTGTTGTGGGATACATAATTAATCCTACCTACTACTGCTGCCACCAGCCAGGGCTGCGATTGGGCCCCCTTTGCACCCGATGAATTGTGGACACTAACTGGTTTTGCTGCTCTCACTTGTTTCTTTATATAAGATATATATATATATATATATATATATATATATATATATATATATATATGTGTGTGTGTTTCTAAATTGAACCCCCATATCCCCCATAAACAGCCTTTGAATATCCAGCTAAAAGCTGTTAAAGACTAAACAAACTATGAGCCCCTGTGTTTGCTTCCTGTGTGAGCTGCCAGCAGAGCTGAGCAGGTCGCATGGTTAGAGAAGCGGTAAATATTCATGAGGAAGGTGTGGATGCCTCAGACAATCAGGGACAATCACATACTGCACACTGAAGTGCTGCTTTCTGATCTGAGGAGAAGGAAGTGTGACAGTGCCAAGTAAAGTGTCGGACCCAGAAAACTGGTGCCTGACAGTCATCATGTGTCATAGGAACTACTGGACTTTCTACTTGGGAACTTTGTTTTCATTTTAGGTGCACTGGCACGAGATTACTAAAGGTTAAAAATGTAGACTAAAGGCCCTTTTACATAGGCTGACAACTGCACAATAATATGTGCTGATCATTTAGATAGGTGCTCGATTAATGAGCCTTTACAGGTTTCAGCTGATTGATGGGTAAACCAACCAAATGATCACTACAGATGATTTTAGGAGATCAAATTAGGGTACCGTATATACTTGAGTATAAGCCGACCCGAGTATAAGCCGAGACCCCTAATTTCAACCCAAAACCCCAGGAAAAGTTATTGACTCGAGTATAAGCCTAGGGTGGGAAATACATCATCCCCCCCTGTCATCATCCAGACCCATCATTAACATCCTCATCCCCCCCCCTTCATCATCCTCTTCTCATCATTCGCCCTCAGTGGTCTTCAACCTGCGGACCTCCAGAGGTTTCAAAACTACAACTCCCAGCAAGCCCGGGCAGCCATCGGCTGTCCGGGCTTGCTGGGAGTTGTAGTTTTGAAACCTCCGGAGGTCCGCAGGTTGAAGACCACTGCGGCCTTCGACATCATCCAGCCCCCTCTCACCCCCTTTAGTTCTGAGTACTCACCTCCGCTCGGCGCTGGTCCGGTCCTGCAGGGCTGTCCGGTGAGGAAGTGGTCCGGTGGGATAGTGGTTCCGGGCTGCTATCTTCACCGAGGGCGCCTCTTCTCCGCGCTTCCGGCCCGGAATAGAGGCGTTGCCTTGACAACGACGCAGAAGTACGTTGGCAATGAACGCACCTCTGCGTCATTGTCAAGGCAACGTGACTATTCTGAGGCCGGGCCCGAAGCGCTTAGAAGAGGTTTCCCCGGTGAAGATAGCAGCCCGGAACCACTATCCCACCGGACCACCTCCTCACCGGACAGTCCTGCAGGACCGGACCAGCGCCGAGCGGAGGTGAGTACTGTACAGAACTAAAGGGGGGTGAGAGGGGGCTGGATGATGTCGAAGGCCGCAGTGGTCTTCAACCTGCGGACCTCCGGAGGTTTCAAAACTACAACTCCCAGGAAGCCCGGACAGCCGATGGCTGCCCGGGCTTGCTGGGAGTTGTAGTTTTGAAACCTCTGGAGGTCCGCAGGTTGAAGACCACTGCGGGTGGGGGAGTTCACTCGAGTAGAAGCCGAGGGGGGTGTTTTCAGCACGAAAAATCGTGCTGAAAAACTCGGCTTATACTCGAGTATATACGGTATGTTCCCACGGCGGAATTTCTGCACAGAAGAATTCTGCTGTAATTTACTGCCTGCTCATTTAGGCCGGGTCTCCACTTAGTAATTTTTCGCAAAAACGCTGTTAAAAATGCCCATTTTGCCGCATTGCGTTTATTTTGCTAAAAAACGCTGCAGCCAGATGTTACCTGTAAGTCTATAGGAAACTCTTATCCACTTGGCATTTTCGAGTTTGGCATTTTGAAAATCCTTTTGGCGTTTTTTAGTGATTTTGGTCAAAAACGTTGGATTTCAAAAATGTCTGCTTGCTGAGGGTCTGGCGTTTTTTCCGCAAAAACGTTGTGTTTTTCCCCCATACAAATGTGGAGAACTATACTGCACCTAATGTGGGGAACTATACTGCACCTTATGTGGGGAACTATACTGCACCTAATGTCCCCCACATTAGGTGCAGTATAGTTCCCCCACATTCCCCCAACTATACTGCATCTGATTAAGGGGGGCAGGGGACTGGTGAAGAGGGACATGGGACTGATTAAGGGGGCAGAGGAATGATTAAATATTAAAAAAAATATTTGTTACAAAGATTTTTTTCCTCTTTGTGTATGTTTATGGGGTAATGGGTTTGTGGGGGGGGGGGGGTTGGGTGCCACAGGGTCAGCTCGCACAGGGCGCCTGAACACCTAAGGCCAGCCCTGTGTATACAGAACAGGAGGTCCACTTACCTTCCTCGCTCCCTGTCCTCGTTGGGTCAGTGTAGCTCCGCCCCCTAGTAATGACATCATTAGGGGGCAGAGCTACAGATGGGAGTCAGGCTAGTAAGGCTCTGTGAACCTCTGTTCACATTGTCCGTTTTGTAAAATGTGAACAGACCCTTCTGGCAATGTCTTAACAGATAGGGAGACTCCAGCTGTTGCTAAACTACAACTCCCAGCATGCCCAAACAGCCAAAGGCTGTCTGGGCATGCTGGGAGTTGTAGTTTTGCAACAATTGGAGGCTCGCTGTTTGGGAAGACATTGCAATATGGGCGCTCTACCCAGCGGACAGCGACAAAAATGTCTTCTTGTTTCAGATCCGTGTATGCAGAGAATTACGGTGGATTCGATGGATTACGGCGGATGAACATTTTTTTTTTCCTTTAATTAAATGGTTAACAAGGGCTGTGGGGGAGTGTTTTTTAAAATAAAATAATTTTTCCAAAGTGTTGTATTTTATTTTTTTATTGAATTATCAGGCTTAGTAGTGGAAGCCGGTCTTATTGACGGAATCCATTACTAAGCCAGGGCTTAGCGTTAGCCCCCAAAACAGCTAGCGCTAACCCCCAATTATTACCCCGGTACCCACTGCCACAGGGGTGCCGGGAAGAGCCGGTACCAACAGGCCCAGAGCATCAAAAATGGCGCTCCTGGGCCTAGGCGGTAACAGGCTGGCTTATTTAGGCTGGGGAGGGCCAGTATCAATGGTCCTCGCCCACCCTGGTAACGCCAGGCTGTTGCTGTTTGGTTGGTATTGTGCTGAAAATGAAAATACGGGGAGCCCTATGCATTTTTTTTAAATAAATACATTTAAAAAAAACGTATAGGGTTCCCCGTATTTTCATTCACAGTACAATACCAACTAAACAGCAACAGCCTGACGTTACCAGGGTGGACGGGGACCATTTTTACTGGCCCTCCCCAGCCTAAATAACACCAGCCTGTTATCGCCTAGGCCCAGGGGTGCCATTTTTGACACTCCGGGCCTGTTGGTGCCGGCTCTTCTGGGGGTGGGTAAAGGGGTAATAATTGGGGGTTAGCGCTATGCCCTGGCATAGTAATGGATTCCATCTATTAGACAGCTTCCACTACTAAGCCTGAAAATTAAATTTAAAAAAAAACACAACACATTGGAAAAAATATTTTATTTAAAAAAAACACTACCCCACAGCCCTCGTTAACCATTTTATAAAAAAAAAAAAATCCAGTTCATCCGTAGTAATCCATCGAATCCGCCGTAATCCTCTGCATACATGGATCTGAAAGGAGAAAAAAAAAACACCAACAAAATGGGTTAGGACAATTTTTTTCGCTCTCCGCAGGGGAGAGCGCCCATAATGCAATGTCTTCCCAAACAGGGAGCCTCCAATTGGTGCAAAACTACAACTCCCAGGATGCCAAGACAGCCTTTGGCTGTCTGGGCATGCTGGGAGTTGTAGTTTAGCAACAGCTGGAGTCTCCCTATCTGGTAAGACACTGGCAGATGGGTCTGTTCACATTATACAAAATGGACAATGTTAACAGAGCCTTATAACCTTACCAGCTTGGATGCTGTCTGTAGCTCCACCCCTAATGACATCATCACTAGGGGCGGAGCTACACAGACCCGTGGAGACTGGAGGGAGGTAAGGGGACTTCTTCATCTTCTGTATACACTATATACAGTTATCTATAGATAGCTGTATATACTGTATACCACCCAAAGGGTTAACCTACACTGTCCAGCAGTGTAAGTTAACTCTTTCCTTGCCGGGCTTGTGCATAGCGCACAGCTCATTAAGAGGTTAAGTGAGCCAGCATGTGTATACTGTATCTTACTGCTCAGGATCAGCTGTTCTCCCGGCTCTGTAGCGGTGAGAACAGCTGAGTCCCCACAGTCACTTCAGGAGGATCGCAGCGGGTGTCAGGAGAAGTGACATCCGCTGTGATCTGTCCCTTACTGCAGGTACTACTGCTCCCAACATGGAGCGCACACTGCTCCATGTTGGGAGCTGTAGTACCTGCATTAATAGACAGATGGCAGCGAGTGAAACTCCTGACACCAGCTGTGATCCTCCTGTATAATGTAAAGATACGGTCGGCTGCTCCTCTATGGTCCCCTGCACTGATGTACATACTTGATGGACATATGTCTTTTTTCGACCGTACTAACTATGTAACATATACACATATTCCTATTTCCCACAGTGTTGTGATTGGCTGGAACCATCTGACCAATCACAGCTCTCTGCGGGAAATATGAATATGTGTATATATACTGCAGTGCAGGGACCATAGAAGAGCGGCCGCAGCATCTATACATTATACAGGATGATCGCAAAGGGGCGATCTGTCATTTAGTACAGGTACTACAACTCCCATCATGGAACAGTGTGTTCCATGCTGTGAGTAGTAGTACTACCTAAAAAATTTATTAAAAAGTTAAAAACACGCACACACTACATTTTTATTATTGTCGGCTACATTTTTAGGTGCCCACCCATGCACATAAATTGATCCCTCTTTAAAAATGAATTAAAATTTCATTCTAAAAAAGATAAATTTTGTTAAATACAATTTTTCCATTACTACTGTATCTTTTTTATTATTTATTATTTAATAGTACCCTACAAAATTTTAAGAAAAAAGGTATCTCCATCACATTTTGGGATGGCTAAAGTCCAAAAAAGAATAAAAATTCCTGAAAAAACGCCAAAGTTAAAACCCACATGGCGTTTTTCTTGGTGTTTTTTCACTCCCATAGACTTCTATGGGAGAAAAACGCCAAAGTCTCGACAAGAGGTTGTTTTTTTAAAACTGCCAAGGAGCCCAAAAATGCCAAAAGGATTTAAAAAACGCCAAAGTTAAAAACACCAAGTGGATATCGCATTTTGCAGTTTACTATTGACTTGCAGCTAACATCTGGCAGCAGCGTTTCACAAAAAAAAACGCCATGCGACAGAATGGGTGTTTTTATTGGCGTTTTTGTAAAAAAAAAAAATTAAAAAAGCAAGTGGAAATCTAGGTTAAAAGTGTTCAAAAGGGGTCTGGATAGATTTTTGGTGAGTAATAACATTATAGATCATGTATACTAGATCTATATGGACAGAACACAGAACGTTGATCCAGGGATTTCTTCTGATTATCATATTGGATTTCGGAAGGAAGCTCTCCCCCTGGTATCGGGCAATGGGCATTAGCCTCATAGTTTAATGCCTTTCTCTGGATTCACACAATAGGGGCACAACTGGGATATGGATTTTTGTCTTTTTTCAACCTCAATGTTTCTATGAACACTTGTTCCGCCTATAATCGGCTTATGTAAAAGGCTCATAGCCTTTATGGGTCAGCGGAAATTTCATGTTAACTGTTTTTTGCATGGCAAACCCTTCAGCAGAATACAGACTGCTACTTTTGGTGCCTACCATTCTGTCAACACTTCCCATCAACAAATGCAAGCAGTTCTATGACAATTCACATTTCCCTAGAAACAAGAAAAGGAAATATTCCAATAACAATTGTTTATATATTAACACAACTAATTAAATAGAGTTTTAATGCAGTTATTTTTATGGAGCTTTCCTTCAGTTCCATAGTCATTATAATTAATAGTACAAATTCTCTATGCAACATTAAAGTCTATCAAAGGTTATAAAACTACTGTGTGCTAACAATGAGTAGCCCATAGAAGGAAACTGTGTTATTTCACTGTAACAATTGATGTACATTCAGATATCAAAGGGAACGCTGTCAGAAATGAAGGCAGCAATTTAACGGCAGACTATGTTCTTTCCTCACTGGAATTAGTCCTAAGGGTGTTACATACAGACAGCCTTGATGGCATCAAGCAGATGGTTTTAATTGAAAGCTGTGCACTCTAAAATGTATGCCCTCTTTACAAAAGGAATCAATAAGCAGATATTTTCTGTATCCCATTTAGGAATGAGAGTGCCAATAAGTGCTATAATTATATATTATTAGAGAACGAGTGGCCACTATATTGTTGATCTATTCTACCTGTCCTAAAAATGATATCATACATTACATAGCTTTTAGTGGTATTAACCTTCTGGTATCTAAGCAACATATTTTTGTGTACATTATTTCTATCTAGTTTTCTCCTGCTATTAATGTGTTTTTATTTATTTATTTATTACAGGTACTGAAGATAATGTTTGCACTTTATTTGTCAGTGCCAAAGGGTTTGTCACATTTTTTATTTAAATTTTTTTTAAGCATAGTTTAGGCTTTTGTTTGGGTAACATATGCTGTAATTATAATTTGCATGTAAATAACTGTTCAGTGACCTCAATAATAACTTTAAGATGAAACACAACAGCAGCAAAGACAAAGCTGAAAGTGATCTTCTGGTCATACCATCCTTGCCTGTACACTGTACAAATGCCATATTCTTATTTATCACCTTGAGAAGGAAAAACATCTATAAGAAAACTCCACTTATATATTTTCAGCAAATATACAGTCATGGCCGTAAATGTTGGCACACCTGAAATTTTTCTAGAAAATGTAGTATTTCTCACAAAAAAGGACTGCAGTAACTAATGTTTTGCTATACACATGTTTATTACCTTTGTGTGTATTGGAACTAAACCAAAAAAGGGAGGAAAAAAAGCAAATTGGACATAATGTCACACCAAAATCCACAAATGGGTGGACAAAATTACTGGCACCCTTAACTTAATATTTGGTTGCACACCCTTTGGAAAAAAATTACTGAAATCAGTGGCTTCCTATAACCATCAATAAGCTTCTTACACCTCTGAGCCGGAATGTTGGACCACTCTTCCTTTGAAAACTGCTCCAGGTCTCTCTTATTTGAAGGCGCCTTTTCCCAACAGCAATTTTAAGATCTCTCCACAGATGTTCGATGGGATTTAGATCTGGACTCATTGCTGGTCACCTCAGAACTCTCCTGCGCTTTGTTGCCATCCATTTCTGTGTGCTTTTTGACGTATGTTTGGGGTTGTTGTCCTGCTGGAAGACCCAAGATCTCGGACACAAACCCAGCTTTCTGAAACTTGGCTGTACAGTGCAAACCAAAATTCTTTGGTAATCCTCATATTTCATGATGCCTTGTACAAATTCAAGGCAACCAGTGCCAGAGGCAGAAAAACCACCCTAAAACATTATTGAACCTCCACCATATTTCACTGTAGGTACTGTGTTCTTTTCTTTGTAAGCCTCATTCCATTTTCGGTAAACAGTAGAATGATGTGCCTTACCAAAAAGCTCTATCTTGGTCTCATCTGTCCACAAGATGTTTTCCCAGAAGGATTTTAGCTTACTCAAGTTCATTTTGTAAAAAATGTAGTCTTGCTTTTAATGTTTCTGTGTCAGTAGTGAGGTCCTCCTGGGTCTCCCACCATAGCGTTTCATTTCATTTAAATGTCGTTGAATAGTTCGCGCTGACACTGATGCTCCCTGAGCCTGCAGGACAGCTTGAATATCTCTGGAACTTGTTTGAAGCTGCTTATCCACCATCTGGACTATCCTGCGTTGAAAACTTTCATCAATTTTTCTCTTTGGTCGACGCCCAGAAAGATTAGCTACAGTGCCATGGGTTGCAAACTTCTTGATAATGTTGCACACTGTTGACAAAGGCAAATCTAGATCTCTGGAGATTGACTTATAACCTTGAGATTGTTGATATTTTTTCACAATTTTGGTTCTTAAGTCCTCAGACAGTTCTTTTCTCCTCTTTCTGTTGTCCATGCTTACACACAGACACACAATGCAAAGACTAAGTGAACTTCTCTCCTTTTTATCTGCTTTCGGGTGTGATTTTTTTATATTGCCCACACCTGTTACTTGTCCCAGGTGAGTTTAAAAGAGCAATTTTGAAAGGGTGCCAATAATTTTGTCCAGCCCATTTTTGGAGTTTGGTGTGACATTGTATCCAATTTTCTTTTTTCCTCCCTTTTTTGGTTTAGTTCCAATATACACAAAGGGAATAAACATGTGTATAGCACAACATGTGTTACTGCAATCCATGTCTGTGAGAAATACTTAATTTTCTAGAAAAATGTCAGGGGTGCCAACATTTACGGCCATGACTGTATATTTGGATACATCTTTTGGAATTTTCTGGAGTTCTGCATTGATAATAGTCTAATTTTTATGTAAGGCACAATTATAGATAAACAAAATGTAACTAAACTAATAATACACAAGCAAAACTTGAGAACTTTTCATGTATTTCATTTAACACATTAATGTAAACAACCACAGTGCAGAGATAAAACCTAATAGATTTTTACTTCCTGTAACTACAAATAAGATTTCCACAATGTTGAGGAAGAAGTTTGAACCATCCCATCCTAAATAATTAAGTTCATCAATAAGTCTTGGATGTCTTGAGTGCATACCCCATGTTATCTTGATGGAGTTAGGGTCATAACCATGAGCCATTTCAAAACACTAATATAACTTCTTTTTTATCATTATTTTCTTATTTTTCGTACTTTGGGTTATTGCCTAGTTTCATCTTCAATGTCTCTTTAGCCTGAGGCCATGGACCCAGGACCCACCCTTACATTCTCATGTAAAAAGATGTGATGCATCTTTAAATACATTGATCCCTTAATGGCAGCAAGGTATTCAAACCTAGATGCAACCAAATAGCTGTGTATCTTACACTATGCTGACCATTTTTGCTGCCATTTGGTGTTGGTGTACAGAGTTTTTTTTCCTCAAAATTAAGTGTTGTGCATTGGTGCTAAAAAGTTCCACATGTTTGTCTCACCTTGTTTGTTTGGGCAGCAGTAATTTCCTTTGCTGTGTAATTTGATGAACACCATTCTTCAATGTTTTTCCCACCAATTTTAAAATAGCTGTTTTACTCTACAAGTGATCTTCACAGTATGCTCACACGCAGGGAAAGTGGAAATTGCCCTGAAATTTCTCAGTTTGATGTATGATAGATATACATTCAGCTCTTTAGCCATGCTTTTGTAGCCTATTCCAGTTTCTATACCATGCCTTTTGAGGTCTTCTGAAACCAGTTTGCACTGAGGTAAAGTTCACAATAATCAATCTTTCTTGAGAAAAACAGATTCATCAGTAACAACATTTTATAAATCAGCTCTTGGAAAAATAATTATCAGAGTGGTGAATATACTTTTTCTCCCTGCATTATGGATGTTTACTCAATGTGCTCATTAAAATATATAAATAGCACATCAGTTTGTACGTTACTATTTTATTTAAATTCTGTTTGTCTATAATTGTGGCTTAAATATCAATATTATTATGCAACCCAGCCTATATTAGACTAGGTAAAGTGCCCACGTTTTAGCCCTCACTATAGTTTATTAAAACGTAACTTTTATTATTAAATCCTTATCATGTGAGCTAAAGGTACAGAGTGTAAAGTACAAACCCAGCACTTATTACCACCTATGCTGGGATTGGTTCATGTTGCTGTAATACATAAGTAAACACGTTACCAGGGCACAACTGCAGTGTTTGCCGAGGCTATGAGGTTCCTGCTGAACTTAAAAACTCTTTCAAATTGCCCCTAATATGTTTCGTCACTATATGTGACGTCCTCAGAGGTTATGGGGCAAATGTTATGGACAGAGCCATCTGCCCTATGACCTCTGAGGACATCACATATAGAAACAATGAATGATGGATGCCATACAACTGATGACAACTTGTCATCACTTGTGGCATCAGTTGCATCCAGATCTAGGCCAGATGCAGGACATATGTGAACCCAGTCTTACATTATATGTAGATTTTACACCATAGTTCAACTCAGATTTGCTAAATGTTTTACAGTTTATACTGCAAAGGGAGAAATCTAAATCATTCTGCACGTCCTGAAATCCACATAGAGTTTTAACGCTACATGTGAATTTGTTACATGTGTACTTTGTTATCAAGATTCTGCTAAAATATCATGACAAATTATTGTGTCTGATCATGGCCTTATCAACAAATTATTACTTTTCCTTGGTTAGTCTCTATGTTGACAGATATAGGTTTGCATATTGAGTTGTTACACAGAATATATTATAAAGGGTACGCACTTACAGTAATGAACTATGTTTGTCTCATAAAATTAATTTAATAGCAAAATATCTCTACAATGTTCCTGAAAGCTGCTATGTTTAATTAATACACAAGAGGCCATTCATTATACAATGCTTTTCTTTTACCAAGCCTATGAGTATCTAATTCCTTTTTAATAATATATTCTTTTTTTTTTTTTTTTTACATATTTTATTCCCAATTTATCTTATTCCCAACAGATTTTCAACTTGTTTGAAAGGAACAAAAGGTTTTTCGAGCTGGCCTCTCTTGTGATAATAAAAAATAAATAATACAAATAGATAAATAATAAAAAAAAGTAAATCATAAGAAACAATATCAACAATATTATTAAATCCTGTACATGACACACTAATTATTATTCTTGTGTCAATTGTATTTATTTACGAATAATTATGGTCTTCTCTCTCTATGTTCCCCTAGTTATTCAAGAAGCACCTCTCTGAATCAAGATAAATGTCCATGATAACCCTGTAAGACGCGGTTGTTGCATCAGAAGGGTGGTAACTATTGGCAATGGCGATAGCACCAATCTAGAAGCTGACAGAAGAAACATGAATCCCATGGAGGGAAGCATCTTTAACAATATAGTTTTAACAATATATCTCTAACATTGTTTGCAGTTATGTATAGATAATGTTCATGAACCCGATCCTGATTCAAGTTAATCCGTTTGCCAGTATTTTCAAGCCACCCACCTGATTGCAAGCAACACGTCTCTTTAAAGTTTCTCCATGTTTTCTAAGTATTTGTGTAATTTTAACTAATTGATGACGTATCATGTCATGTGACCTGGCACTCTTGTATTTTAACTTGTATGATCTGCACAATATGTCGTCTACGATTAAGCACTTATGTGTGAAACGCGTCAGACATTGTCCTCTGTCGAGTGATCTCTGTTAATTTTCCGATAAAGAACAAGCTTTTATCCGCAAGCCTTGCGCTGGACAATCCTTTTCTTCTGGCATTGCTTTGGGCCGAGGGCGGGACCGGCGTGTCCGTGCGCAGGTGTGGTGGATTAGACCGGTGTAGTGAGTGACACTGAAGTTTGCTATCACACTTTTGTTTTTGTCCGGAAATATAAGAAATTCACATAACCTGAAAATACACCAATATGAAGGCAGTAAGTGTACCTTATTCTAGTTTGTGCTTGTTTGGTAAACTAACATGTAATACTGCAATACTGCACATCAAAATCAGGGGCTGTCAAATCATAAAGGGTAGTCTTACCTGGGACATTTTTAATACACATGAATTGTCCCTAACCACATAAGTGGTGCAAGTTGACTATATTTAAGCAAAAAAAAAAAAAATATATATATAATAATAATAATATATAAATATATATATATATATAATAATAATATATAAATATATATATATATATATATACATATATATATATATATATATATATATATATATATATATATATATATGGTCATTCATTTTTTGAGGAAAATGATCAAATATCACATATCTGTGATCGGCAAAAGTATGTGAATCTTTAATATTAATAAACACTTCGAATATGAAATTAGAGTCAGCTGTTTTCAATAGGATGAAAATCAGGTGTGAGTGGTTAACTTGTTTTGTTTAAAGAACAGGGATCTATTACAATGGGGATAATGTTAAAGGGGTACTCTGGAGGGAAAATATGCTTTAAAATCAATTGGTGCCAGAAAGTTATACATATTTGTTATTTACTTCTGTGTAAAAATCTTAAAGGGGTTATCCAGGAAAAAAACTTTTTTTATATACATCAACTGGCTCCAGAAAGTTAAACAGATATGTAAATTACCTCTATTAAAAAATCATAATCCTTTCAGTACTTATGAGCTTCTGAAGTTGAGTTGTTCTTTTCTGTCTAAGTGCTCTCTGATGACATGTGTCTCGGGAACCGCCCAGTTTAGAAGCAAATCCTCATAGCAAACCTCTTCTAAACTGGGCAGTTCCCGGGGCACGTGTCATCAGAGAGCACTTAGAAAAGAACAACTCAACTTCAGAAGCTCATAAGTACTGAATGGATTACATTTTTTTATTGAAGTAATTTACAAATCTGAGTAATTTTCTGGAGCCAGTTGATATATATATATATATATATATATATATATATATATATATATATATATAAACATTTTTTCCTGGATAACCCCTTTAAGCCTTCATATACTTTCTTTTATATGCTCCAGAAGAAGCTGTACAGTTATTTTCAGTCTGACCACAGTGCTTTTAAAATTTAAATTGAAGATTCATGGTAGGTAGCCCTACCATAAAAATGTTTTGTCAATGTCCCAGGCCCAGCAGCATCAGTAAACCATATAGTGGCTGAATGGCACAGCCTGGAGTTCGCAGCAGCATGACTAGAACATATAGTGGCTGAATGGCAGAGTGTGGAGTTGGTGGAAGCATGAGTAGAACATATTGTGGCTGAATGGCACAGCCTAGAGTTGGCAGCAGCATGAATAGAACATATGTTGGCTGAATGGCACAGCTTGGAGTTGGCGGCAGCATGAGTAGAACATATAGTGGCTGAATGGCACAGCCTGGAGTTGGCGGCAGCATGAGTAGAACATATAGTGGCTGAATGGCACAGCCTGGAGTTGTCGGCAGCATGAGTAGAACATATAGTGGCTGAATGGCAGAGCCTGGAGTTGGTGGCAGCATGAGTAGAACATATGGTGGCTGAATGGCACCGCATGGAGTTGGCATCAGCATGAGTAGAACATATAGTGGCTGAATGGCACAGCCTGGAGTTGGTGGCAGCATGAGTAGAACATATCATGGCTGAATGGCACAGCCTGGAGTTGTCAGCAGCATGACTAGTACATATAGTGGCTGAATGGCAGAGCGTGGAGTTGGTGGCAGCATGAGTAGAACATATTGTGGCTGAATAGCACAGCCTGGAGTTGGCAGCAGCATGAGTAGAACATATGTTGGCTGAATGGCACAGCTTGAAGTTGGCGGCAGCATGAGTAGAACATATAGTGGCTGAATGGCACAGCCTGGAGTTGGCGGCAGCATGAGTAGAACATGTAGTGGCTGAATGGCACAGCCTGGAGTTGGCGGCAGCATGAGTAGAACATATAGTGGCTGAATGGCACCACATGTAGTTGGTGGCAGCATGAGTAGAACATATAGTGGCTGAATGGCACCGCATGGATTTGGCATCAGCTTGAGTAGAACATATAGTGGCTGAATGGCACAGCCTGGAGTTGGGGGCAGCATGAGTAGAACATATAGTGGCTGAATGGCACAGCCTGGAGTTGGCGGCAGAATGAGTAGAACATATAGTGGCTGAATGGCACAGCCTGGAGTTGGCGGCAGCATGAGTAGAACATATCATGGCTGAATGGCACAGCCTGGAGTTGGCGGCCGCATGAGTAGAACAAATAGTGGCTGAATGGCACAGCCTGGAGTTGGCAGAAGCATGAGGAAAACATATAGTGGCTGAATGGCACAGCCTGGAGTTTGCTGCAGCATGAGTAGAACGTATCATGGCTGAATAGCACAGCCTGGAGTTGGCGGCAGCATGAGTAGAACATATAGTGGCTGAATGGCACAGCCTGGAGTTGGTGGCAGCATGAGTAGAACATATCATGGCTGAATGGCACAGCCTGGAGTTGGCGGCAGCATGAGTAGAACAAATAGTGGCTGAATGGCACAGCCTGGAGTTGGCAGAAGCTTGAGGAAAACATATTGTGGCTTAATGGCACAGCCTGGAGTTGGCAGCAGCAAGAGTAGACCATATAGTGGCTGAATGGCACAGCCTGGAGTTGTCGGCAGCAGGAGGAGAACATATAGTGGCTGAATGGCACAGCCTGGAGTTGGCAGCAGCATGAGTAGAACATACAGTTGCTGAATGGCACAGCCTGGAGTTGGCAGAAGCATGAGGAAAACATATAGTGGCTGAATGGCACAGCCTGGAGTTTGCGGCAGCATGAGTAGAACGTATCATGGCTGAATAGCACAGCCTGGAGTTGGCGGCAGCATGAGTAGAACAAATAGTGGCTGAATGGCACAGCCTGGAGTTGGCAGAAGCATGAGGAGAACATATAGTGGCTGAATAGCACAGCCTGGAGTTGTCGGCAGCATGAGTAGAACATATAGTGGCTGAATGGCAGAGCCTGGAGTTGGTGGCAGCATGAGTAGAACATATAGTGGCTGAATGGCACCGCATGGAGTTGGCATCAGCATGAGTAGAACATATAGTGGCTGAATGGCACAGCCTGGAGTTGGTGGCAGCATGAGTAGAACATATCATGGCTGAATGGCACAGCCTGGAGTTGTCAGCAGCATGACTAGAACATATAGTGGCTGAATGGCAGAGCGTGGAGTTGGTGGCAGCATGAGTAGAACATATTGTGGCTGAATAGCACAGCCTGGAGTTGGCAGCAGCATGAGTAGAACATATGTTGGCTGAATGGCACAGCTTGAAGTTGGCGGTAGCATGAGTAGAACATATAGTGGCTGAATGGCACAGCCTGGAGTTGGCGGCAGCATGAGTAGAACATATAGTGGCTGAATGGCACCGCATGTAGTTGGTGGCAGCATGAATAGAACATATAGTGGCTGAATGGCACCGCATGGATTTGGCATCAGCTTGAGTAGAACATATAGTGGCTGAATGGCACAGCCTGGAGTTGGGGGCAGCATGAGTAGAACATATCATGGCTGAATGGCACAGCCTGGAGTTGGCGGCAGCATGAGTAGAACAAATAGTGGCTGAATGGCACAGCCTGGAGTTGGCAGAAGCTTGAGGAAAACATATTGTGGCTTAATGGCACAGCCTGGAGTTGGCAGCAGCATGAGTAGAACATACAGTGGCTGAATGGCACAGCCTGGAGTTGGCAGAAGCATGAGGAAAACATATAGTGGCTGAATGGCACAGCCTGGAGTTTGCGGCAGCATGAGTAGAACGTATCATGGCTGAATAGCACAGCCTGGAGTTGGCAGAAGCATGAGGAGAACATATAGTGGCTGAATAGCACAACCTGAAGTTGGCGGCAGCATGAGTAGACCATGTAGTGGCTGAATGGCACAGCCTGGAGTAGGCGGTGGCATGAGTAGAACATACAGTGGCTGAATGGCACAGCCTGGAGTTGGCATCAGCATGAGTAGAACATATAGTGGCTGAATGGCACAGCCTGGAGTTAGCGGCAGCATGAGTAGAACATATCGTGGCTGAATGGCACAGCCTGGAGTTGGCGGCAGCATGAGCAGAACAAATAGTGGCTGAATGGCACAGCCTGGAGTTGGCAGAAACATGAGGAAAACATATAGTGGCTGAATTGCACAACCTGGAGTTGGCAGCAGCAAGAGTAGAGCATATAGTGGCTGAATGGCACAGCCTGGAATTGTCGGCAGCATGAGTAGAACATATAGTGGCTGAATGGCACAGCCTGGAGTTGGCGGCAGCATGAGTATAACATATCATGGCTGAATGACACAGCCTGGAGTTGGCGGCAGCATGAGTAGAACATATCCTGGCTGAATGACATAGCCTGGAGTTGGCGGCAGCATGAGTAGAACAAATAGTGGCTGAATGGCACAGCCTGGAGTTGGCAGAAGCATGAGGAAAACATATAGTGGCTGAATTGCACAACCTGGAGTTGGCAGCAGCAAGAGTAGAGCATATAGTGGCTGAATGGTACAGCCTGGAGTTTTCGGCAGCATGAGTAGAACATATGGTGGCTGAATGGCACAGCCTGGAGTTTGCAGAAGCATGAGGAGAACATATAGTGGCTGAATAGCACAGCCTGGAGTTGGCGGCAGCATGAATAGAACATATAGTGGCTGAATGGAACAGCCTGGAGTTGGCGGCAGCATTAATAGAACATATAGTGGCTGAATGGAACAGCCTGGAGTTGGCGGCAGCATGAATAGAACATATAGTGGCTGAATGGAACAGCCTGGAGTTGGCGGCAGCATTAATAGAACATATAGTTGCTGAATGGCACAGCCTGGAGTTGGCAAAAGCATGTGGAGACCACATGGTGGCAGAATGAGAAAGCCTGGAGGTGGCAGCAGCAGCATCAGGAGCCCTGAAAGTGACCCGGTGACAGAGTGGTGCGGTGGGTGGCAATGAGGAATGTTTGTAACTTGGGAGGAGCACCTTAAATCTGTTTGGCACTACACATATTTGTGAAGTGTTGGTGTGGCACCATGGTCAATCTACTCCGATGCATCAGGCAATGGTGGGGAGAAATCATGGTTGATTCATGCCTGATTCATCTTCATGTCAGATAGGTTTCTGGTCGAGACATGACCACTAGCTGATACCGGGAGCTCAGGCCTCTGTATGCGAGTTCTGCTGCCACTTGCCCCTAGTCTGCTGCGACCTCTGCCTGATGAATATAGGCCTCTGCCATTCCTCTGTGCACATCATGGCTCTTCTCTGCTTGTCATACTTAGTGCGTACATGAGGGGAGTACAATACGCTTCACTACGCTTAAAACAGTATTTTTCTAGTTCAGCAGCAGGTGTGTACTTTTGGCTGCCCTTTCACAATATCTAGGCCCTTGACAGTATCTAGACCCTTGATAGATTAACAGGTACATAGTATACTACTTAGATTTAGGCATGTGGTATGCACTTATGAGGTCAGAAAAATGTGCTACAGTACGCTAAAAAAAAGTATTTGAGTATAACACCAGGCGTTGAGTACTTTTGCCTTTGCCTTTCGCAGTATCTAGGCCCTTGACAGATTAACAGGTACAAAATAGTAGTGTTGCTCGCAAATATTCGCAATTCGAATTTTATTCGCGAATATCGCATATTCGCAAATTCGCGAATATTCGCGAATATAGCGCTATATATTCGTAATTACGAATATTCGTGTTTTTTTTTTTTTTTCATTTTTTTTCACAATACACATCACAGTGATCATCCCTCTCTGCTTCCAGCTTGTGTGGTGTAAAGAAGGCTCTAATACTACTATGTGAGACCGGCGTGCGAATTTTCGCATATGCGAAAATTTGCATATGCTAATGTTCGCATATGCGAATTTTCGCTTATGTTAATTTTTGTACATGTAAATTTTCGTATATGTTAATTTTCGCACATAGAAAATTCGCATATGCGAAAATAAAACAAGAATATTACGAATATGCGAATATTCGCGAATATGACGAATATTCGTCCACATATTCGCGAATATTCGCGAATTCGAATATGGCCTATGCCGCTCAACACTACAAAATAGTACACTATTTAGATGTAGGTATGTGGTATGCACTTATGAGGGCAGAAATATGTGCTACAGTACACTTAAAAAAACTTTTTGGAGTAAAATACCAGCCGGTGAGTACTTTTGCCTTTCCTTTTACAGTATCTAGGCCCTTGACAGATTAACATGTACAAAATAGTACACATTGTAGATGTAGATATGTAGTATGCACTTATGTGGGCTCAAAAAGGCGCTACAGTACACTTAAAAACGTATTGGAGTGAAACACCAGAGAGTGATAACTTTTGCCTGGCCTTTCACATTATCTAGGCCCTTGACAGATCAACAGGTAAAAAATAGTACACTACTTAGATGAGGGCAAATAAGTGTGCTACAGTACGCTTAAAAATCTTATTTGTGCACAACACCAGCAGTACACCACAGTGTTGCAGCACACAATCGCTGTGTACTAAACCCAAAAAATCACTCTCTCTGCTGGGTGTTATACAGTCTACAGACTAGTATAACTAGCAGACCATTTGTTGTGAAACAAAGCCATATAGTTGCTCTGAAATATTATTCCTCCATCCTCTGCTGTTGTATGTATGAGGCAACACACAGCTGTCTGCCCCTCTTTGCAATACACTGCTGTAGAAAGTGACTGGGAAGTTAATGGCTGCAGTAAAAATATTTTTTTGTGAAAAATGCACTGCTCTCTGTCTACCAGAATGCTGATGTGACTATGAGCTAAAACACTGCTGTAAAAAGCTTGTCTGTGTAACACGCAGCACTGTCCTATCTCTTTGCAGTGAAAGGATGAAGTGAAGAGCCGGAATATGGCTGCTGATTATATAGGGCTGTGACATCACAGGGGTGACTGGCTGCTGATAGGCTGCATCCTGCATGTGATTCAGAGTCATCCCGCCTACCCACCTTTCCTCCTTGCCTTCCCACCTTCCCAGAGTTCCTTGCCCCATGTTCTCACATGTGGATCCACCATTTTCGACGCCATCAGCATAATGCACCATGTCACAAAGCTCACGTCACCTCATACATGACAATGAGTTCACTGTACTCCAATGGCCTCCACAGTCACCAGATCTCAATCAAATAGAACACATTTTCATGTGGTAGAATATAAGATTCGTATCATGGATGTACAGCCGACACGACAAATCTGGAGCAGCTGCGTGATGCCAATGACTTCATGTCCATTTGGAGCAAAATCTCTGAGAAATGTTTCCAGTATGCCACGAAGAATGAAAGCAGTTCTGAGTCCATCCCTAGGTGTACCTAATAAAGTGACCAGTGAGCATGTGAGCCACTTTTCTAGATTAATTAATGTATTAGAAAATTATCTGAAAGACAATATCCCCTTTCTTTACTATATGGAAAAATATAACAGGCCATGTACTGAGCATCTGAATCGGATATGACTTTGCGTGTTTTATGCTTGATTTAAGCATAATGCAGCCTGTATCCTTACACAGTATTCTGAGCTGAATTTTCTATCAAGCAGAGATTTGTGCATTTAATAACTTTGTGATTTCAGAAGCTGACCCATTAACAAGCAAAACAAAATTACATTAATTTTGTCATTGAACTGTTTATTAAGACAACTGGAGTGGATGATAGCGTAGTCACATTACTTACCTTTATGGCGTAGAATGTACTTTATCAGAGGAAAACACACTGGCAAATAATTTATCTATCAGAAAACACAATTTCCATAAGTGCTGCTCTATCAGCTGATACAAGATGCAGAAGCGCTGTACTGGGGTTACAAACATCTTACTCGGCTTCCGGTTTCCCAGAGATATTTCTAATTTACAGCCATAAAAGTTTTCAAGTTGCCACATAAATGTGAGCTATATATTACACTATATAATAAAATGGAAATTCTATGTACAGCAAGGCTTATAGTCCAGGGATATCTAATTTAAAGGCTTTTGTGCCAGATCCGGTCAAAATGTTTCTTTATTAGATTTTTTAAAAATTTTTATGGAACATTAAATTGAACATACCTTCATCAAACATGTATATAAAAGGCCTAAGTCCAAGAAGCCAGGTATGTTCAGACTCAGACTATGTTGAGAGTTATGAACAACAGTTGTCTGGTATTCAAGTAAATCTACTATTATAAAATAGCACAAGTTTTAAATTGGATTTTATTAGAAACATATATGTAATTTTACTTTTTGTGATATTTATAAAATACATATCTTGTATTGCAGGAATTCGGATTTCACATCGTCCATTAGAGCAGTCAAAATGAACTGACTTTTCCTGTTGTCTATAGCTCATGTTAATTTTGCTGTATAGACTGGGGCAGGATCAGCAGAGGCTGATGGATGTAATGACGAAGGACTGTCTATATATTGTCACAGAGCTTAATAAGCAGGTTAGTAACAGTATAAAATGATATATATATATATATATATATAGAGAGAGAGAGAGAGAGAGAGAGAAAGAGAGAGAGAGAGAGAGAGAGAGAGAGAAAGCTCTGTTTATATCTTAACTGTAATCTAACAGTTTCTATGGAAGGGTTTGTGCTCTATCACTTCTTGGAGACTGTAACAGTCTATGACTAGGCCTGCTAGAAGTATGCAGATACTAATATATACCGGTAACATGTGCGCAAATTGTACAGTGGGTTGGCCAAAATAAAGTTTAAAATATTTGACAAAATGTTGAAACTGCTTTTAGGGACTGATTTTAATTACAAAAGAGTACCTTAAAGGGGTACTCCCAGGGACAAACTTTTTTTTTTTAAATCAACTGGTGCCAGAAAGTTAAACAGATTTGTAAATTACTTCTATCAAAAAATCTTAATCCCTCCAGTACTTTTTAGGGGCAGTTTACTAAAGAGAAATCCAAAAAAGAAATGCATTTCCTCTGATGTCATGACCACAGTGCTCTCTGCTGACCTCTGCTGTCCATTTTAGGAACTGTCCAGAGCAGGAGAAAATCCCCATAGCAAACATATGCTTCTCTGGACAGTTCCTAAAATGGACAGCAGAGGTCAGCAGAGAGCACTGTGGTCATGACATCAGAGGAAATGCATTTCTTTTTTGGATTTCTCTTTAGTATACAGCCACTAAAAAGTATAATTTTCACTGGAGTACCCCTTTAATATCTCTTGCAGTATTCTAAGTTATTTACCCAGCGGGACTGAATTTGCTGAAGAACAATCCATCTGGTTCGGCTTTGAAGATCTTGTTTCTTCAAATCAACACAATCTAAATATTTAATGCTAACATTAATAATACTTGCATCCATTTTTGGAGAGCATTGAATTTGCTGATTTACATTTTATTTCCACAGTGTTTGTTGTATTAAACCTAATTATTTAGCAGCAGATACAGTGCTGGTTCTGGAGTGATGCCGTAAATTCTTCCTCTGATTACCGCTGACAAGTGAAGTCACAACAATTTATTGTTTTAATTCTGCTTTTGTTTAGACAAAGAAAACGACAGCAGATTTTTTTTTCTGTTTGAATAAATTCTCTCCTGCATTTTAATTATAAAGTCAGTTGTAGACTCTGGGTCTTGTCTGGGCCGATTTAATAAAGCAGTGTGGTCTGTAAGTTAATATTTCGTAAATGACTTTGTAAATAATAATTTGACTCTGCACTGGGTGACGGTAAGAATTTATAAGAAAATATATGTGAATAAAGCTGGGGAATTTGTAGCAAATATGATTGATGTTTGCTGAGATTAACATGTCCATAACTATGCTAATCTAATTTATTGAAGGAAAATTGTGTCTGTTATCTCCTAAGAATAGATATAGAGTGAACTTTTTCAAAAATTTGGTTCAGCAAGTTTGCCAAATTTCAACCAAAAGTTCACCAATAGCCTTAAAATGTGTTCAACACTGTCTAAGAGCCCTAAAAAACATGTATAACACTATTAGGTCACATAAGAATATATCTTATCATTTTATGCTGTTTTTTTAAAGCAAAGTTAATGTCCACATTATAACAACATATCTGGCTATGGCTAACAGACTAACAACTTGTTTAAAATTATCTCTTTTTTGCCTGCCAAATATTACACACACAGTTGTATCAGATGAAGCAAATGCTTTTATAAAGCGGTCCAAAAGTAAGATTTTTTTGGTGAAGTAGCAAGAGGATTGGTGTCATAGAAAGTGCATGATAGCGACACAAGTCTATGCAGGGCTTTCTCACTATAATTACTGTACCACAAACAAAAACTGTCATACTTAACTTGCATTGAAATAGATTTTGCACTGACAAACAGATACAGAATGCTCTCTGCTGTTTTACTACAAATATTAAATGTATAAATATTAAATGTCGTTAAGGGGTTAAAATTGTCCTCTTCTAAACCCTACAACACTTTTTATTTTTCTCTATAGGGAGATGTATAAGGGCTCATTTTTTGTGTCATGATCTGTAATGTTTATCATTACCACTTTTCTTTTCATGGAACTTTTTTGCACACTTTTTTTTTTTTTACATATATGCCTGTTACGCCGAGCGCTCCGGGTCCCCGCTCCTCCCCGGAGCGCTCGCTTCACTCCCTCCGCTGCAGCGCTCCGGTCACGTCCTTTGACCCGGGGCGCTGCGATCCTGCTGCCAGCCGGGATGCGATTCGCGATGCGGGTAGCGCCCGCTCGCGATGCGCACCCCGGCTCCCCTACCTGACTCGCTCCCCGTCTGTTCTGTCCCGGCGCGCGCGGCCCCGCTCCCTAGGGCGCGCGCGCGCCGGGTCTCTGCGATTTAAAGGGCCACTGCGCCGCTGATTGGCGCAGTGGTTCCAATTAGGGTTTTCACCTGTGCACTTCCCTATATTACCTCACTTCCCTTGCACTCCCTTGCCGGATCTTGTTGCCTTAGTGCCAGTGAAAGCGTTCCTTGTGTGTTCCTTGCCTGTGTTTCCAGACCTTCTGCCGTTGCCCCTGACTACGATCCTTGCTGCCTGCCCCGACCTTCTGCTACGTCCGACCTTGCTTCTGCCTACTCCCTTGTACCGCGCCTATCTTCAGCAGCCAGAGAGGTGAGCCGTTGCTAGTGGATACGACCTGGTCACTACCGCCGCAGCAAGACCATCCCGCTTTGCGGCGGGCTCTGGTGAAAACCAGTAGTGGCTTAGAACCGGTCCACTAGCACGGTCCACGCCAATCCCTCTCTGGCACAGAGGGTCCACTACCTGCCAGCCGGCATCGTGACAGTAGATCCGGCCATGGATCCCGCTGAAGTTCCTCTGCCAGTTGTCGCTGACCTCACCACGGTGGTCGCCCAGCAGTCACAACAGATAGCGCAACAAGGCCAACAGCTGTCTCAACTGACCGTTATGCTACAACAGTTGCTACCACAGCTTCAGCAGTCATCTCCTCCGCCAGCTCCTGCACCTCCTCCGCAGCGAGTGGCCGCTCCTGGGATACGCTTATCCTTGCCGGATAAATTTGATGGGGACTCTAAGTTTTGCCGTGGCTTTCTTTCCCAATGTTCCCTGCATCTGGAGATGATGTCGGACCTGTTTCCCACTGAAAGGTCTAAGGTGGCTTTCGTAGTCAGTCTTCTGTCCGGAAAAGCCCTGTCATGGGCCACACCGCTCTGGGACCGCAATGACCCCGTCACTGCCTCTGTACACTCCTTCTTCTCGGAAATCCGAAGTGTCTTTGAGGAACCTGCCCGAGCCTCTTCTGCTGAGACTGCCCTGTTGAACCTGGTCCAGGGTAATTCTTCCGTTGGCGAGTATGCCGTACAATTCCGTACACTTGCTTCAGAATTGTCCTGGAATAATGAGGCCCTCTGCGCGACCTTCAAAAAAGGCCTATCCAGCAACATTAAAGATGTTCTGGCCGCACGAGAAATTCCTGCTAATCTACATGAACTTATTCACCTAGCCACTCGCATTGACATGCGTTTTTCTGAAAGGCGTCAGGAACTCCGCCAAGATATGGACTCTGTTCGCACGAGGCGTTTCGTCTCCTCGGCTCCTCTCTCCTCTGGTCCCCTGCAATCTGTTCCTGTGCCTCCCGCCGTGGAGGCTATGCAGGTCGACCGGTCTCGCCTGACACCTCAAGAGAGGACACGACGCCGTATGGAGAACCTCTGCCTGTACTGTGCTAGTACCGAACACTTCCTGAGGGATTGTCCTATCCGTCCTCCCCGCCTGGAAAGACGTACGCTGACTCCGCACAAAGGTGAGACAGTCCTTGATGTCTACTCTGCTTCTCCACGTCTTACTGTGCCTGTGCGGATGTCTGCCTCTGCCTTCTCCTTCTCTACAGTGGCCTTCTTGGACTCTGGATCTGCAGGAAATTTTATTTTGGCCTCTCTCGTCAACAGGTTCAACATCCCAGTGACCAGTCTCGCCAGACCCCTCTACATCAATTGTGTAAATAATGAAAGATTGGACTGTACCATACGTTTCCGCACGGAGCCCCTTCTTATGAGCATCGGATCTCATCATGAGAGGATTGAACTTTTGGTCCTCCCCAATTGCACCTCGGAGATTCTCCTTGGACTTCCCTGGCTTCAACTTCATTCCCCAACCCTGGATTGGTCCACTGGGGAGATCAAGAGTTGGGGGTCCTCTTGTTCCAAGAACTGTCTAAAACCGGTTCCCAGTAACCCTTGCCGTAACTCTGTGGTTCCTCCAGTAACCGGTCTCCCTAAGGCCTATATGGACTTCGCGGATGTTTTCTGCAAAAAACAAGCTGAGACTCTACCTCCTCACAGGCCTTATGATTGCCCTATCGACCTCCTCCCGGGTACCACTCCACCCCGGGGCAGAATTTATCCTCTCTCTGCCCCAGAGACTCTTGCCATGTCCGAATACGTCCAGGAGAATCTAAAAAAGGGCTTTATCCGTAAATCCTCCTCTCCTGCCGGAGCCGGATTTTTCTTTGTGTCCAAAAAAGATGGCTCCCTACGTCCTTGCATTGACTACCGCGGTCTTAATAAAATCACGGTTAAGAACCGCTACCCCTTACCCCTCATCTCTGAACTCTTTGATCGCCTCCAAGGTGCCCACATCTTCACTAAATTGGACTTAAGAGGCGCCTATAACCTCATCCGCATCAGAGAGGGGGACGAGTGGAAAACGGCATTTAACACCAGAGATGGACACTTTGAGTATCTGGTCATGCCCTTTGGACTGTGCAATGCCCCTGCCGTCTTCCAAGACTTTGTCAATGAAATTTTTCGTGATCTGTTATACTCCTGTGTTGTGGTATATCTGGACGATATCCTAATTTTTTCTGCCAATCTAGAAGAACACCGCCAGCATGTCCGTATGGTTCTTCAGAGACTTCGTGACAACCAACTCTATGCCAAAATTGAGAAATGTCTGTTTGAATGCCAATCTCTTCCTTTTCTAGGATATTTGGTCTCTGGCCAGGGACTACAGATGGATCCAGACAAACTCTCTGCCGTCTTAAATTGGCCACGCCCCTCCGGACTCCGTGCTATCCAACGCTTTTTGGGGTTCGCCAATTATTACAGGCAATTTATTCCACATTTTTCTACCATTGTGGCTCCTATCGTGGCTTTAACCAAGAAAAATGCTGATCCCAAGTCCTGGCCTCCTCAAGCAGAAGACTCCTTTAAACGACTCAAGTCTGCCTTTTCTTCGGCTCCCGTGCTCTCCAGACCTGACCCTTCCAAACCCTTCCTATTGGAGGTTGATGCCTCCTCAGTAGGAGCTGGAGCTGTTCTTCTACAAAAAAATCCTTCCGGGCATGCTGTCACTTGTGGTTTTTTCTCTAGGACCTTCTCTCCAGCGGAGAGGAACTACTCCATCGGGGATCGAGAGCTTCTAGCCATTAAATTAGCACTTGAGGAATGGAGGCATCTGCTGGAGGGATCAAGATTTCCTGTTATTATCTACACCGACCACAAGAACCTCTCCTACCTCCAGTCGGCCCAACGGCTGAATCCTCGCCAGGCCCGGTGGTCTCTGTTCTTTGCCCGATTTAATTTTGAGATTCACTTTCGTCCTGCCGATAAGAACATTAGGGCCGATGCTCTCTCTCGTTCCTCGGATGCCTCAGAAGTTGATCTCCCTCCGCAACACATCATTCCACCTGACTGCCTGATCTCCACTTCTCCTGCCTCCATCAGGCAGACTCCTCCAGGAAAGACCTTTGTTTCTCCACGCCAACGCCTCGGAATCCTCAAATGGGGTCACTCCTCCCATCTCGCAGGTCATGCGGGCATCAAGAAATCTGTGCAACTCATCTCCCGCTTCTATTGGTGGCCGACTCTGGAGACGGATGTTGGGGACTTTGTGCGAGCCTGCACTATCTGTGCCCGGGATAAGACTCCTCGCCAGAAGCCCGCTGGTTTTCTTCATCCTCTGCCTGTCCCCGAACAGCCTTGGTCTCTGATTGGTATGGATTTTATTACTGATTTACCCCCTTCCCGTGGCAACACCGTTATTTGGGTGGTCGTTGATCGATTCTCCAAAATGGCACATTTCATCCCTCTTCCTGGTCTTCCTTCTGCGCCTCAGTTGGCTAAACAATTTTTTGTACACATTTTTCGTCTTCACGGGTTGCCTACGCAGATTGTCTCGGATAGAGGGGTCCAATTCGTGTCTAAATTCTGGAGGGCTCTCTGTAAACAACTCAAGATTAAATTAAATTTTTCCTCTGCATATCATCCCCAGTCCAATGGACAAGTAGAAAGAATTAACCAGATCCTGGGTGATTATTTGCGACATTTTGTTTCCTCCCGCCAGGATGACTGGGCAGATCTCCTTCCATGGGCCGAATTTTCGTATAACTTCAGGGTCTCTGAATCTTCCTCCAAATCCCCATTTTTCGTGGTGTACGGCCGTCACCCTCTTCCCCCCCTCCCTACCCCCTTGCCCTCTGGTCTGCCCGCTGTGGATGAAATTTCTCGTGACCTTTCCATTATATGGAGAGAGACCCAAAATTCTCTCTTACAGGCTTCTTCACGCATGAAGAGGTTCGCGGATAAGAAAAGAAGAGCTCCCCCCGTTTTTTCCCCTGGAGACAAGGTATGGCTCTCCGCTAAATATGTCCGCTTCCGTGTCCCTAGCTACAAGTTGGGACCACGCTATCTTGGTCCTTTCAAAATTTTGTGTCAAATTAATCCTGTCTCTTATAAACTTCTTCTTCCTCCTTCTCTTCGTATCCCTAATGCCTTTCACGTCTCTCTTCTCAAACCACTCATCCTCAACCGTTTTTCTCCCAAATCTGTTCCTCCCACTCCTGTTTCCGGCTCCTCGGACGTCTTCTCGGTCAAGGAAATTTTGGCTGCCAAAAAGGTCAGAGGGAAAAAATTTTTTTTAGTAGACTGGGAGGGTTGTGGTCCTGAAGAGAGATCCTGGGAACCTGAGGACAACATCCTTGACAAAAGTCTGCTCCTCAGGTTCTCAGGCTCCAAGAAGAGGGGGAGACCCAAGGGGGGGGGTACTGTTACGCCGAGCGCTCCGGGTCCCCGCTCCTCCCCGGAGCGCTCGCTTCACTCCCTCCGCTGCAGCGCTCCGGTCACGTCCTTTGACCCGGGGCGCTGCGATCCTGCTGCCAGCCGGGATGCGATTCGCGATGCGGGTAGCGCCCGCTCGCGATGCGCACCCCGGCTCCCCTACCTGACTCGCTCCCCGTCTGTTCTGTCCCGGCGCGCGCGGCCCCGCTCCCTAGGGCGCGCGCGCGCCGGGTCTCTGCGATTTAAAGGGCCACTGCGCCGCTGATTGGCGCAGTGGTTCCAATTAGGGTTTTCACCTGTGCACTTCCCTATATTACCTCACTTCCCTTGCACTCCCTTGCCGGATCTTGTTGCCTTAGTGCCAGTGAAAGCGTTCCTTGTGTGTTCCTTGCCTGTGTTTCCAGACCTTCTGCCGTTGCCCCTGACTACGATCCTTGCTGCCTGCCCCGACCTTCTGCTACGTCCGACCTTGCTTCTGCCTACTCCCTTGTACCGCGCCTATCTTCAGCAGCCAGAGAGGTGAGCCGTTGCTAGTGGATACGACCTGGTCACTACCGCCGCAGCAAGACCATCCCGCTTTGCGGCGGGCTCTGGTGAAAACCAGTAGTGGCTTAGAACCGGTCCACTAGCACGGTCCACGCCAATCCCTCTCTGGCACAGAGGGTCCACTACCTGCCAGCCGGCATCGTGACAATGCCATTGACCATATGCTTTCATTAACATTATCTATCTATCTATCTATCTAGTAGTAGAAAAAGAACAGCACAACCACTGAGAGGAAAAGTGTCGTAGGGAGGTGCACGCAGCTCCTGGATCCTTGGTTAGGAGATCATCTTTCAAACAGTAAAAAAAAGTCTTGTCCACAGCACCAAAATTCATGAAAAAAAATAGGTGTTTATTCCATATAAGGTGTCAATACAGCAGCGACGTTTCAGTCAGCTCAACCTGACCTTTCTCAAGCATCCTTGAGAAAGGTCAGGTTGAGCTGACTGAAATGTCGCTGCTGTATTGACACCTTATATGGAATAAACACCTATTTTTTTTCATGAATTTTGGTGCTGTGGACAAGACTTTTTTTTACTATCTATCTATCTATTTATATATATATATATATATATATATATATATATATATATATATATATACACACACACACAAAACTCAATGTGTGTGTGTATGTGTGTGTGTGTGTGTGTGTGTATGTTCCAGCATCACGTCCAAACGGCTAAAGATATTAACATGAAACTTGGCACACATGTTACTTATATGTCAACAACAAACATAGGATAGGTAATTTAACCCTTACTCACCACTATTTGCCAGGGGTGGGGTTTTTGTTTAAAGTCCCATACAAGTCTATGGGAAATATATGTTACTGCATAACTTCCAAATGGCTGAAGATATTTTGATAATACTTGGTCACATGTTACTAATATGTCCACTGAAAATATAGGATAGTTAATTTAACCCTTAACTACCCCCATTTGTGAGGGTCGGGGTTTTCGTTTAAAGTCCCATGCAAATCAATAGGAAATAAATTTTCCCTCATAACTTCTGTACGGTTAGAGATATTTCAATACCTGGTACACATATTACAGGTCAAGATATGAGGACGGGATGTGAGATCAGGATAGGAGGTCGGGATAGGAGGTCGGGATAGGAGGTCGAGATAGGAGGACGGGATAGGAGGTCGGGATAGGAGGTCGGGATAGGAGGTCGGGATAGGGGGACAGGATAGGAGGACGGGATAGGAGGTTGGGATAGGAGGTCGGGATAGGAGGTCGGGATAGGAGGATGGGATAGGAGAATGGGATATGAGGACTACATAGGAAGTCGGGATAGGAGGTCGAGATAGAAGGACGGGATAGGAAGTCGGAATAGGAGGTCAGGATAGGAGGTCGGGATATGAGGTTGGGATATGAGGATGGGATATGGGGTTGGGATATGACAACAATATATGAGGACGGGATATGAAGTCAAAAGCTTCCTCCTTTGTTGATTTTCCTCCATAACAAGGATTAGGAAGGAAAAACTGGGTAACGCCGGGTACTCAGCTAGTACTTTAACCCCTTAAGGACCCAGCCATTTTACACCTTAGGACCCGGCCATTTTTTGAACATCTGACCACTGGCACTTTAAACATTAATAACTCTGGAATGCTCTTAGTTATCATTCTGATTCCGAGATTGTTTTTTCGTGACATATTCTACTTTAACATAGTGGTAAAATTTTGTGGTAACTTGCATCCTTTCTTGGTAAAAAATCCCCAAATTTGATGAAAAATTAGAAAATTTAGCATTTTTCTAACTTTGAAGCTCTCTGCTTGTAAGGAAAATGAATATTCCAAATATTTTTTTAATTATATTCACATATACTGTTACGCCGAGCGCTCCGGGTCCCCGTTCCTCCCCGGGGCGCTCGCCTCATCCTCGTTGCTGCAGCGCCCCGGTCAGATCTCCTGACCGGGTGCGCTGCGGTACCGCCTCCAGCCGGGATGCGATTCGCGATGCGGGTGGCGCCCGCTCGCGATGCGCACCCCGGCTCCCGTACCTGACTCGCTCTCCGTCGGTCCTGTCCCGGCGCGCGCGGCCCCGCTCCCTAGGGCGCGCGCGCGCCGGGTCTCTGCGATTTAAAGGGCCAGTGCACCAATGATGGTGCCTGGTCCAATCTTCCCAATTACCTTGATTAGTTTCCACCTGTGCACTCCCTACTTATACCTCACTTCCCCTGCACTCCCTTGCCGGATCTTGATGCCCTTGTGCCTAGTGAAAGCGTTCCCTTGTTTGTTCCTAGCCCGTGTTCCAGACCTCCTGCCGTTGCCCCTGACTACGATCCTTGCTGCCTGCCCCGACCTTCTGCTACATCCGACCTTGCTTCTGTCTAATCCCTTGTACCGCGTCTATCTTCAGCAGTCAGAGAGGTTGAGCCGTTGCTAGTGGATACGACCTGGTCACTACCGCCGCAGCAAGACCATCCCGCTTTGCGGCGGGCTCTGGTGAAAACCAGTAGTGACTTAGAACCGATCCACTAGCACGGTCCACGCCAATCCCTCTCTGGCACAGAGGATCCACTACCTGCCAGCCGGCATCGTGACAGTAGATCCGGCCATGGATTCCGCTGAAGTTCCTCTGCCAGTTGTCGCCGACCTCACCACCGTGGTCGCCCAGCAAGCCCGACAGATCACCCAGCTAGTCCAACAGATTGCCCAACGAAATCACCAGCTGGCATACTTGACCACCGTGACACTGCAACTTCAGTCACAGATACAGCAGCTGCTGCCGCAGATACAGCAACTTCAGTCACAGACACAGCAGCTGCAACAACCCTCTCCTCCGCCGGCTCCTGCAACTCCTCCGCAGCAACCGGCCGCTCCTAACCCCTGCTTGTCCCTGCCGGACAAATTTGATGAGGACTCTAGACTCTGCCGTGGTCTCCTTTCTGGAAAGGCCTTGTCTGGGGCCACACCACTCTGGGACCGCAATGATCCTGCCACAGCCACAGTCCAGTCCTTCTTCGCTGAGGTCCGTGGTGTCTTCGAGGAGCCTGCCCGAGCTTCTTCTGCCGAGACTGCCCTGCTGAACCTGGCCCAGGGTGTTTCTTCCGTTGGCGAGTACGCCGTACAATTCCGTACTCTTGCTTCAGAATTATCCTGGAATAATGAGGCTCTCTGCGCGACCTTTAAAAAAGGCCTATCCAGCAACATTAAAGATGTTCTGGCCGCACGAGAAACTCCTGCTAACCTACATGAACTCATTCATCTTGCCACTCGCATTGACATGCGTTTTTCCGGATGGCGTCTGGAGCTCCGCCTGGATATGGACTTTGTTCGCACGAGGCGTTTTTTCTCCCCGGCTCCTCTCTCCTCTGGTCCTCTGCAAACCGTTCCTGTGCCTCCCGCCGTGGAGGCTATGCAAGTTGACCGGTCTCGCTTGACACCTCAAGAGAGGACACGACGCCGCATGGAGAATCTTTGCCTGTACTATGCCGGTACCGAACACTTCCTGAAGGATTGTCCTATCCGTCCTCCCCGCCTGGAAAGACGTACGCTGACTCCGCACAAAGGTGACACAGTTCTTGATGTCAACTCTGCTTCTCCACGCCTTACTGTGCCTGTGCGGATATCTGCCTCTACCTTCTCCTTCTCTACTATGGCCTTCTTGGATTCCGGATCTGCAGGAAATTTTTTTTTGGCCTCTCTTATCAACAGGTTCAACATCCCTGTGACCAGTCTCGCCAGACCCCTCTACATCAATTGTGCTAACAATGAAAGTTTGGACTGTGCCGTGCGTTACCGCACGGAACCCCTCCTAATGTGCATCGGACCTCATCACGAAAGAATTGAGTTTTTGTTCCTCAGGTTCTTTGGACCCAAGAAGAGGGGGAGACCCAAGGGGGGGGGTACTGTTACGCCGAGCGCTCCGGGTCCCCGTTCCTCCCCGGAGCGCTCGCCTCATCCTCGTTGCTGCAGCGCCCCGGTCAGATCTCCTGACCGGGTGCGCTGCGGTACCGCCTCCAGCCGGGATGCGATTCGCGATGCGGGTGGCGCCCGCTCGCGATGCGCACCCCGGCTCCCGTACCTGACTCGCTCTCCGTCGGTCCTGTCCCGGCGCGCGCGGCCCCGCTCCCTAGGGCGCGCGCGCGCCGGGTCTCTGCGATTTAAAGGGCCAGTGCACCAATGATGGTGCCTGGTCCAATCTTCCCAATTACCTTGATTAGTTTCCACCTGTGCACTCCCTACTTATACCTCACTTCCCCTGCACTCCCTTGCCGGATCTTGATGCCCTTGTGCCTAGTGAAAGCGTTCCCTTGTTTGTTCCTAGCCCGTGTTCCAGACCTCCTGCCGTTGCCCCTGACTACGATCCTTGCTGCCTGCCCCGACCTTCTGCTACATCCGACCTTGCTTCTGTCTAATCCCTTGTACCGCGTCTATCTTCAGCAGTCAGAGAGGTTGAGCCGTTGCTAGTGGATACGACCTGGTCACTACCGCCGCAGCAAGACCATCCCGCTTTGCGGCGGGCTCTGGTGAAAACCAGTAGTGACTTAGAACCGATCCACTAGCACGGTCCACGCCAATCCCTCTCTGGCACAGAGGATCCACTACCTGCCAGCCGGCATCGTGACATATACAATATGTCTACTTTATGTTTGCATCATTAAATTGACGTGTTTTTACTTTTGGAAGACACCAGAGGGCTTCAAAGTTCAGCAGCAATTTTCCAATTTTTCACAAAATTTTCAAACTCACTATTTTTCAGGGACCAGTTCAGGTTTGAAGTGGATTTGAAGGGTCTTCATATTAGAAATACCCCACAAATGACCCCATTATAAAAACCGCACCCCCCAAAGTATTCAAAATGACATTCAGTCAGAGTTTTAACCCTTTAGGTGTTTCACAGGAATAGCAGCAAAGTGAAGGAGAAAATTCACAATCTTCATTTTTTACACTCGCATTTTCTTGTAGACCCAATTTTTGAATTTTTACAATTGGTAAAAGGAGAAAATTTATACTTGTATTTGTAGCCCAATTTCTCTCGAGTAAGCACATACCTCATATGTCTATGTAAAGTGTTCGGCGGGCACAGTAGAGGGCTCAGAAGGGAAGGAGCGACAAGGGGATTTTGGAGAATAAGTTTTTCAGAAATGGTTTTTGGGGGGCATGTTGCATTTAGGAAGCCCCTATGGTGCCAGAACAGCAAAAAAAAAACACATGGCATACCATTTTGAAAACTAGACCCCTTGAGGAACGTAACAAGGAATTAAGTTAGCCTTAATACCCCACAGGTGTTTCATGACTTTTGCATATGTAAAAAAAAAAAATATATATTTCACTAAAATGTGTGTTTCCCCCCAAATTTCACATTTTTGCAAGGGTTAATAGCAGAAAATACCCCCCAAAATTTGTAACCCCATCTCTTCTGAGTATGGAGGTACCCCATAAGTTGACCTGAAGTGCACTACGGGCGAACTACAATGCTCAGAAGAGGAGTCATATTTGGCTTTTTGAGAGCAAATTTTGCTCGGGGGCATGTCGCATTTAGGAAGCCCCTATGGTGCCAGGACAGCAAAATAACCTCCACATGGCATACCATTTTCGAAACTAGACCCCTTGAGGAATGTAACAAGGGGTACAGTGAGCATTTACCCCGACTGGTGTCTGTCAGATCTTTGGAACAGTGGGCTGTACAAAATTTTTTATTTGCACAGCCCACTGTTCCAAAGATCTGTCAGACACCAGTGGGGTGTAAATTCTCACTGCACCCCTCATTACATTCCATGAGGGGTGTAGTTTCCAAAATGGGGTCACATGTGGGGTTTTGTTTTTTTTGCGTTTGTCAAAACCGCTGTAACAATCAGCCACCCCTGTGCAAATCACCTCAAATGTACATGGTGCACTCTCCCTTCTGGGCCTTGTTGTGCGCCCCCAGAGCACTTTACGCCCACATATGGGGTATCTCCGTAGTCGGGAGAAAGTGCAATACAAATTTTGGGGGGCTTTTTTCCCTTTTACCTCTTGTAAAAATGAAAAGTATAGGGCAACACCTGCATGTTAGTGTAAATATATTTTTTTTTTACACTAACATGCTGTTGTAGACCCCAACTTCCCCTTTTCATAAGGGGTGAAAGGAGAAAAAGCCACCCAAAATTTGTTAGGCAATTTTTCCCGAGTACGGTGATACCCCATATGTGGCCCTAAACTGTTGCCTTGAAATACGACAGGGCTCCAAAGTGAGAGCGCCATGCGCATTTGAGGCCTGAATTAGGGATTTGCATAGGGGGGGACATAGGGGTATTCTACGCCAGCGATTCCCAAACAGGGTGCCTCTAGCTGTTGCAAAACTCCCAGCATGCTTGGACAGTCAACGGCTGTCCGGCAATACTGGGAGTTGTTGCTTTACAACAGCTGGAGGCTCCATTTTGGAAACAGTGGCGTACCAGACGTTTTTCATTTCTATTGGGGAGGGGCGGGGGGCTGTGTAGGGGTATGTGTATATGTAGTGTTTTTTACTTATTTTCTTTTGTGTTAGTGTAGTGTAGTGTTTTTAGGGTGCAGTCACACGGGCGGGGGATTACAGCGAGTTTCCCGCTGCGAGTTTGAGCTGCCGCGCAAAATTAGCTGCATCGCAAACTTGCAGCCTGATACTCACTGTAAGCCCCCTGCCCATGTGAATGTACCCTATACATTCACAGGGAGGGGAGGAACCTCCAGCTGTTGCAAAACTACAACTCCCAGCATGCACGGTCTATCAGTGCATGCTGGTAGTTATAGTTTTGCAACAGCTGGAGGCACACGGGTTGGGAAACACTGAGTTAGGAAACAGACAATGTTTCCCAACCAGTGTGCCTCCAGGTGTTGCAAAACCACAACTCCCAGCATACCCAGGCAGCCGAAGGGCATATTGGGAGTAGTGGTTACGCAACAGCTGGAGGAGAACAGTTTGGGGACCACTGTGTAGTGGTGTCCAAGCTGTAGCCCTCCAGATGTTGCAAAACTTCAACTCCCAGTATGCCAAAACTGGCCAGGCATGCTGGGAGTTGTAGTTCTGCAACACCTGAAGGGCCAGATGTTACAGAACTACAACTCCCAGCATGCCTGGACAGTAAGGGCATGCTGAGGATGTGTAGTTTTGCAACATCTGGAAGGGCACAGTGGTCTCCAAACTGTAGACCTCCAGATGTTGCAAAACTGCAACTCCCAGCATGCCTAGACGCCAAGGGCTGTCTGGGCATGCTGGGAGTTGTAGTTTACAGGGTCCCATTACAGCAATGCATGTCGCTTTACAGCGACGTGCATTGCTGTAAAGGGCCCGACCGCGGCTGAAGATCTACTCACCTGTCGCCACCGCCGCCATCTTCATCGCCGGGATCCGGGTCTTCAGGGACGAGGTAAGTACCGGGGCCGGTCCCCAGCACTCCTCCGTCCCCCGCCGCATCCTCCGATCTTCCTCCCGTCCTCTCCGGACTTTCAGGGGCCGGGCAGGGCGGGAGGAAGTAACCCCCCCTGCGATTGGTCGGTTAACTAACCGACAGATCGCAGGGTATAGGAGGAGGTGGCCGGCTTGCCACCTCGCTCCTATACTTTAGCATGGTCCTTGCTGTCTGTGACAGCCCCGATCATGCAGAATTACCGGGCGGTCGGGTCCCAGAGACCAGATCAGCCCGGTATCGCCGCAGATCGCAGGGGCCATTTCCCTTGCCTGCATGGCCCCCCTCGGCGTTTGCCTTGGATGCCTGCTGAAGCATTTCAGCAGGCATCCGCTTCCGATCTCTGCCCGGGGCGCGGCAGAGACCAGAGAAACACCAGGACGTACTAGTGCGTCCTGGGTCCTTAAAGCCCAGGGTGCCAGGACGTTCTAATACGTCCTGGGTCCTTAATAGGTTAATAATTTAGACATTTTCACCCTCAGCAATACCAAATATGTTTATGCTCATTTTTGTTTATATTATTTTTTTTAAAAAGGGAAAGGAGGTGATTTACAATTTAATTAGGGGAGGGAATTATTCACATTTGCTATGATTTTTACATTTTCCCCCCACAATTTTTTAGTCCCCAAAAGGGTGTGAAGTGAGCTTAACTCCTGGGCTCGCTTCATAGACCTGCTGCAAGCCTGTTTAAGTATATACAGCGGACAGTTGTTAACCCCTGCCCGACCTATGACATACCTGTACGTCATGAGTGGGAAGGTGTTCCCGACCCATGACGTACAGGTACGTCATGAACATTTTTGCCGCAAACCACAGAGCCCGGTAAGATGGTGGCTATCACTGATAGCCAGCCATCTTAACATGCGACCAGGGGGGGTTTCATCCCCCCCTCCCAGCGATCGCTGCTATCAGCTAGTCAAATCTGATAGCAGCGTTTCGCTATGAGAATACTTAGCAGCGCGGTGTGTGAGTCCCGATCACGGGGATCGGGACACACACCACTCTGCTAAGTGTCCCCTACCGGTCCCCCGGCGTCACTTACCCGGCCATGTGGTGTCCCGAGCGGTACCGACGCGAGCGGCGTCCTCCAGGAGGTCCCGGTGGTGCGTCCCGGCAGTGAGTTTCCAGCAGCAGGACGGCATTTTCATTGGCAGCAGTGAGATTGCCGTAAAGCGATCTCACCGCTGCGTCTGGGAGTTTCACAACTGCAACTCCCAGCATGCCCAGACAGCCTTTGGCTTTCTGGGCATGCTGGGAGTTGTAGTTTTGCACCATCTGGAGGTCCACAGTTTGGAGAACACTGTATAATGGTCTCCAATCTGTGCTCTTCCAGATGTTGCAAAACTACAAATCTCAGCATGCTCAGTCTGTCCAGGCATGCTGGGAGTTGTAGTTCTGTAACATCTGGAAGAGCACAGATTGGAGACCATTATACAGTGGTCTCAAAATTGTGGACCTCCAGATGTTGCAAAACTACAACTCCCAGCATACCAGACTGCCCAAGCATGCTGGAAGTTGTAGTTCGGCAACATCTGATCCTTCAGATATTGCCAAACTACAACTTCCAGCATGCCAGGGCAGTCTGGGCATGCTGGGAGTTGTAGTTCTGCAGCAACTGGAGGCACACTAGTTGGGAAACATTGTCCGTTTCCTAACTCAGTGTTTCCCAACCCGTGTGCATCCAGCTGTTGCAAAACTATAACTCCCAGAATGCACTGACAGACCATGCATGCTGGGAGTTGTAGTTTTGCAACAGCTGGAGGCCCACTGGTTTGGAAACACTGTTAAGTAATACACTTTCAAGTGTTTTGCAACCAGTGTGCCTTCAGCTGTTGCATAACTACAACTCCCAGCATGCACGGACAGCCAAAGGGCATTCTGGGACTTGTAGCAGTATGCCTCTAGCTGTTGCATAACTATAAGTCCCAGCATGCCCTTCTGCTGTCACTGCATGCTGAAATTTGTAGTTTTTGCAACAGCTGAAGGCACATTGGTTGCGAAACACCAGTTTGTTATCTAACTCCGTGTTTCACAACCAGTGTGCCTCCAGCTGTTGCAAAACTACAACTCCCAGCATGCACGGACAGCCAAAGGGCATGCTCGGAGTTGTAGTTTTGCAACAGCTGGATGTTTACAGGGTACACTCACATGGGCGGAGGTTTACAGTGAGTGCTGCAAGTTTGAGATGGCGCAAATTTTGAGCTGCAGCTCAAACTCCCAGCGGCAAACTTGCTGTGAACCTCTGCCTGTATGACTGTACCCTAAAAACACTACACTACACTAACCTAAAATAAAAAGTAATAAACACTACATATACACATACCCCTACACAGCCCCCCTCCCCTCCCCTCCCCAATAAAAATGAAAAACGTCTGGTACGCTACTGGTTCCAAAACGGAGCCTCCAGCTGTTGCAAAACAACAACTCCCAGTATTGACGGACAGCCATTGACTGTCCAGGCATGCTGGGAGTTTTGCAACAGCTGGAGGCACCCTGTTTGGGAATCACTGGCGTAGAATTCCCCTATGTCCACCCCTATGCAAATCCCTAATTTAGGCCTCAAATGCGCATGGCGCTCTCACTTTGGAGCCCTGTCGTATTTCAGGGCAACAGTTTTGGGACACATATGGGGTATCTCCGTACTTGGTAGAAATTGTCTTACAAATTTTGGGGGGCTTTTTCTTCTTTTAACTGCTATGAAAAGGTGAAGTTGGGGTCTACACCAGCATGTTAGTGTATAAAAATTAAATTTTTTACACTGACATGCTGGTGTTGCCGCATACTTTTCATTTTCACAAGAGGTAAAAGGGAAAAAAGACCCTCAAAATTTGTAATGCAATTTCTCCTGAGTACGGAGATACCCCATATGTGGGCACAAAGTGCTCTGGGGGCGCACAACAAAGCTCAGAAGGGAGAGTGCCCATGTACATTTGAGGCGATTTGCACAGGGGTGGCTGATTGTTACAGCAGTTCTGACATAAACGCAAAACAATAAATATCCATATGTGACCCCATTTTGGAAACTACACCCCTCATGGAATTTAATAAGGGGTGCAGTGAGCATTTACACCTCACTGGTGTATGACAGATTTTTGGAACAGTGGTCTGTGAAAATGAAAAATACAATTTTTCATTTGCACAGTCCACTGTTTCAAATATCTGTCAAACGCCAGTGGGGTGTAAATGCTCACTGCACCCCTTATTAAATTCCATGAAGGGTGTAGTTTCCAAAATGGGGTCACATGTGGGGGGGGGTCCACTTTTCTGGCACCATAGGAGCTTCCTAAATGGGACATGCCCCCCAAAAACCCTTTCAGAAAAACTCACTCTCCAAAATCCCATTGTCGCTCCTTCCGTTCTGAGCCCTCTACTGCGCCCGCCAAACACATTACATAGACATATGAGGTATGTTCTTACTCAAGAGAAATTGGGTTACAAATTTTAGGGTGATTTTTCTCCTTTTACTCCTTGTAAAAATTCAAAAACCGGGTCTACAACAACATGCGAGTGTAAAAAATGAAGATTTTGAAATTTCTCCTTCACTTTGCTGCTATTCCTGTGAAACACCTAAAGGGTTAAAACACTTACTGAATGTCATTTTGAATACTTTGGGGGGTGCAGTTTTTATAATGGGGTCATTTATGGGGTATTTCTAATATGAAGACCCTTAAAATCCACTTCCAACTGTTACGCCTAGCGCTCCGGGTCCCCGCTCCTCCCCGGAGCGCTCACGGCGTCTTTCTCCCTGCAGCGCCCCGGTCAGTCCCGCTGACCGGGAGCGCTGCACTGTCTTGGCCGTTGGGGATGCGATTCGCACAGCGGGACGCGCCCGCTCGCGAGTCGCATCCCAGGTCACTTACCCGTCCCGGTCCCCTGCTGTCATGTGCTGGCGCGCGCGGCTCCGCTCTCTAGGGCGCGCGCGCGCCAGCTCTCTGAGACTTAAAGGGCCAGTGCACCAATGATTGGTGCCTGGCCCAATTAGCTTAATTGGCTTCCACCTGCTCCCTGCCTTTATCTGACCTCCTCCCATGCACTCCCTGGCCGGATCTTGTTGCCTTGTGCCAGTGAAAGCGTTTAGTGTGTCCAAAGCCTGTGTACCTGAACTTCTGCTACCCATCCTGACTACGAACCTTGCCGCCTGCCCCCGACCTTCTGCTACGTCTGACCTTGCCTCTGCCTAGTCCTTCTGTCCCACGCCTTCTCAGCAGTCAGCGAGGTAGAGCCGTTGCTAGTGGATACGACCTGGTTGCTACTGCCGCAGCAAGACCATCCCGTTTTGCGGCGGGCTCTGGTGAATACCAGTAGCCTCTTAGAACCGGTCCACTAGCACGGTCCACGCCAATCCCTCGCTGACACAGAGGATCCACTACCTGGAAGCCGAATCGTGACAGTAGATCCGGCCATGGATCCCGCTGAGGTGCCGCTGCCAAGTCTCGCTGACCTTCCCACGGTGGTCGCTCAGCAATCGCAGCAGATTGCCCAACAAGGACAGCAGCTGTCGCAGTTGACCGCCATGTTACAGCAACTTCTGCCTCTGCTACAGCAGCAACCATCTCCTCCGCCAGCTCCTGCACCTCCTCCGCAGCGAGTGGCCGCTCCTAACCTCCGCTTGTCCCTGCCGGACAAATTTGATGGGGACTCTAAACTCTGCCATGGATTTTTGTCTCAGTGTTCCCTGCATATGGAGATGTTGTCGGACTTGTTTCCTTCAGAACGGTCTAAGGTGGCGTTCGTAGTAAGCCTTCTTTCAGGAAAGGCCTTGTCTTGGGCCACACCGCTCTGGGACCGCAATGATCCTGCCACAGCCACAGTCCAGGCCTTCTTCGCTGAACTCCGGAGTGTCTTCGAGGAGCCAGCCCGAGCGTCTTCTGCCGAGACTGCCCTGTTGAACCTGGTCCAGGGTAATTCTTCAGTGGGCGAGTACGCCATCCAATTTCGTACTCTTGCCTCCGAGTTATCATGGAATAACGAGGCTCTCTGCGCGACCTTTAAAAAAGGCCTATCCAGTCGCATCAAGGATGTGCAGGCCGCACGAGAGATTCCTGCCAATCTGCAAGAACTCATCCATCTAGCTACCCGCATTGACATGCGTTTTTCTGAGCGACACCAAGAGCTCCGCCAGGAAAAAGACTTAGATCTCTGGGCACCTCTCCCACAGTATCCGTTGCAATCTACGCCTGGGCCTCCCGCCGAGGAGGCCATGCAAGTGGATAAGTCTCGCCTGACCCAGGAAGAGAGGAATCGCCGTAGGGAAGAAAATCTCTGTCTTTACTGTGCCAGTACCGAGCATTTCTTGGTGGATTGCCCTATCCGTCCTCCACGCCTGGGAAACGCACGCACGCACCCAGCTCACGTGGGTGTGGCGTCTCTTGGTTCCAAGTCTGCTCCTCCACGTCTCACGGTACCCGTGCGGATTTCTTCTTCAGCCAACTCCTCCCTCTCAGCCGTGGCCTGCTTGGACTCCGGTGCCTCTGGAAATTTTATTTTGGAGTCGTTTGTTAATAAATTCAGCATCCCGGTGACCCGTCTCGTCAAGCCGCTCTACATTTCCGCGGTCAACGGAGCCAGATTGGACTGCACCGTGCGTTACCGCACAGAGCCCCTCCTCATGTCTATTGGACCCCACCTTGAGAGGATTGAGTTCTTCATTCTCCCCAACTGTACCTCTGAGGTCCTCCTCGGTCTGCCTTGGCTCCGGCTTCATTCCCCCACCATTGATTGGACCACCGGGGAGATCAGGAACTGGGACTCTGCCTGCCACAGGAAGTGCCTCTCCCCCCCTCCCAGTCCCGTCAGGCAAGCCTCTGTGCCTCCCCATGGCCCCCGTCCTGGTGTCACACTGCCCCGTGCCAGGCCTCGCCCTCTGCCCTCCCTCCCCATTCCCACTCCTGCTATACTGCCTGCCGTTGAGGAAACCCTCCATTCTTTCCCGGTGTCCTCATCCCAGGGGAGGCAGTTACCGGACAAAGAGAAGGGGAGACCTAAGGGGGGGGGTACTGTTACGCCTAGCGCTCCGGGTCCCCGCTCCTCCCCGGAGCGCTCACGGCGTCTTTCTCCCTGCAGCGCCCCGGTCAGTCCCGCTGACCGGGAGCGCTGCACTGTCTTGGCCGTTGGGGATGCGATTCGCACAGCGGGACGCGCCCGCTCGCGAGTCGCATCCCAGGTCACTTACCCGTCCCGGTCCCCTGCTGTCATGTGCTGGCGCGTGCGGCTCCGCTCTCTAGGGCGCGCGCGCGCCAGCTCTCAGAGACTTAAAGGGCCAGTGCACCAATGATTGGTGCCTGGCCCAATTAGCTTAATTGGCTTCCACCTGCTCCCTGCCTTTATCTGACCTCCTCCCATGCACTCCCTGGCCGGATCTTGTTGCCTTGTGCCAGTGAAAGCGTTTAGTGTGTCCAAAGCCTGTGTACCTGAACTTCTGCTACCCATCCTGACTACGAACCTTGCCGCCTGCCCCCGACCTTCTGCTACGTCTGACCTTGCCTCTGCCTAGTCCTTCTGTCCCACGCCTTCTCAGCAGTCAGCGAGGTAGAGCCGTTGCTAGTGGATACGACCTGGTTGCTACTGCCGCAGCAAGACCATCCCGCTTTGCGGCGGGCTCTGGTGAATACCAGTAGCCTCTTAGAACCGGTCCACTAGCACGGTCCACGCCAATCCCTCGCTGACACAGAGGATCCACTACCTGGAAGCCGAATCGTGACACCAACCTGAACTGGTCCCTGAAAAAGTACAATTTTGAAAATCTTGAGAAAAATTGGAAAATTGCTGCTGAACTTTGAAGCCCTCTGGTGTCTTCCAAAAGTTAAAGCACGTTAATTTTTTGATGCAAACATAAAGTAGATATATTGTATATGTGAATCAATATGTAATTTATTTGGAATGTCTGTTTTCCTTACAAGCAGAGAGTTTCAAAGTTGGAAAAATGCAAAATGTTTAAAGTTTTCATGAAATTTTTCGATTTTTTACCAAGAAAGGATGCAAATATCAGTGCAATTTTAGCAGTAACATAAAGTAGAATATAGAGATGAGCGAATTTACAGTAAATTCAATTTGTCGCGAACTTCTCGGCTCGGCAGTTGATGACTCATCCTGCATAAATTAGTTCAGCTTTCAGGTGCTCCGGTGGGCTGGAAAAGGGGGATACAGTCCTAGGGAAGAGTCTCCTAGGACTGTATCCACCTTTTCCAGCCCACGGGAGCACCTGAAAACTGAGCTAATTTATGCAGGAAAAGACATCAACTGCCGAGCCGAGAAGTTCGTGACAAATCGAATTTACTGTAAATTTGCTCATCTCCAGTAGAATATGTCACGAAAAAACAATCTCGGAATCAGAATGATAAGTAAAAGCATCCCAGAGTTATAAATGTTTAAAGTAACAGTGGTCAGATGTTCAAAAAATGCCCAGGTCCTGAAGGTGAAAATGGGCTGGGTTGTGAAGGGGTTAAGGGGTTAACGGCAGGTAAGGCAAAACAAAAAAGCTGAAGTAAAAATTCACCCTGTCCTTAACCCTTTAAGGACGCAGCCCATTTGGGCCTTAAGGACGCAGACAATTTTATTTTTATGTTTTCGATTTTTCCTCCTCGCCTTCAAAAAATCATAACTCTTTTATATTTTCAACCACAGACTAGTATGAGGGCTTGTTTTTTGCGCGACCAGTTGTCCGTTGTAATGCCATCCCTCACTTTACCATAAAATGTATGACACAACCAAAAAAAATACTATTTGTGTGGGGAAATTAAAAAGAAAACCGCAATTTTGCCAATTTTGGAAGATTTCGTTTTCACGCTGTACAATTTACGGTAAAAATGACATGTGTTATTTATTCTTTGGGTCAATACGATTAAAATGATACCCATGATAACATACTTTTCTATTACTGTTCCGCTTAAGAAAATCACACATTTTTTAACCAAATTAGTACATTTAAAATCCCCCTATTTTGAATTTTTCATTTTTCCGTATAAGCGGCGATATTAGGGCTCATTTTTTGAGCCGTGATCTTTACTTTTTATTGATACCATATTTGCTTATATAAAACTTTTAATACATTTTTTATAAATTTTTGGGGGAATAAAATGTTATAAAAAAGCAGCTATTTTGGACTTTTTTTTTTTACGTTCACGCCGTTCACCGTACGGTATCATTAACATTTTATTTTAATAGTTCAGATATTTACACACGCGGCAATACCAAAGATGTATATAAAATATTTGAAATAGGGAAAATGGAACAATTTATGTTTTTATTGGGGGAGGGGGTTTTACTAATTTTTTTACTTAATTTTGTTTACTTTTTTGCTTTTATTTTTACACTTTAATAGTCCCCATAGGGGACTATTTATAGCAATCATTCAATTGCTAATCCTGTTCAGTGCTATGTATAAGACACAGCACTGATCAGGGTTATCGGTTATCTTCTGCTCTGGTCTGCGGGAAGGCAGATTAGAGCAGAGGACTCCCGGAAGGCAGTGGAGGCAGGTGAGGGGACCTCCGTCTGCTGTACTGGATGATCGGATCCGATGCCCGCGGTTATGCTTAGGACGTAAATGCACGTCCTGGTGCGTTAAGTACCACCTCACCAGGACGTACATTTACGTCCTTCGCCGTTAAGGGGTTAAAATTATTTTAGGTATCAAAATAAATTGCAAATGAAACAGTAAATGTGACTTTTTAATCTGGTGTTTAATCATAATACATTATTCTGGGTGCTCAAAGCCAAGACAGAACACACAAAATACACCCAGACCTATAAGTACAAATGTAACAACATGGAGAGAGCACCCTAAATGTACTAGCACATTTTTTGTATTTTTCATTTTTTTCTTCTCATTTCAGAACCGTGAATGCAGATATCTACTTCAAATTGTGTGTACTACGTTAATAACCAGCATTTTTTTTTCATTTAAGATTAAATGAGTTCTTTAGTGAAACATAACTTATCCCTGTTATCTGCCCCCCCTGTCACATTCCCCCTTTCCCCCCCCTTTAACATTCTGCCCCCTCCACCCCTTGTCACATATTCCCGCCACATTCCTCCTCCCCGGCAGCACACACGCTAGGTTTGTGTGTGTTTGCAGACCTTTGAGGACTTTTACCTTTCAGCCAATCACTGGCTTGACATGTGACACCGCTGAAGCCAGTGATTGGCTCAAGGTAAAGGTCCTACAGCTTGTATAGAGACACCGGGACCGCACGGAGGTGTACAGATGCAGGGACCAGTAAGAGGTGAGCATAATGTTTTTATTATTTTTTTATCCCTGCGCCCTTTACTTAGATCAGTGTTTCTCTACCAGGGTGCCTCCAGCTGTTGTGACAGCTTTTGGCTGTCCGGGCATGCTGGGAGTTGTAGTTTCATAACAGCTGGAGGCACCCTGGTTGGGAAACACAAACTTTTAATATTTAAATTTGTTTTTATCTGCCCTGGCTGGCCCGCGCTGCAGCCACACACGGGATCTGCCCGGGCAGATAATCGCAAATTTTCCCGGGGGCCATATCGATATATGGCAAAAAAGCAAAAATCGCGATTAGATTGTTTTTGCAATATATATCGTGCAGCCCTAGTGTATACTAGTTTATTATATTTAGAGGATACAGTGTCTGGCAGGTTTATAATAATAATTATTATTTTCATATAGAGGATCAGAATGCGCTGACATAGTGAGGAGCCGTCTGGGCGTCACGTTCTGCAGAGAGAACATTTAGCTGGACCCGGTGGTATGTTCCATCTGAATTAGATAAGGAAAGACTATAGAGAAGACGTCGCCTGTAGTTACTGATATCATTGTGTATTCTCCTCACTATAGAGAAGACATCACCTGTAATCACTGATATCATTGTGTATTCTCCTCACTATAGAGAAGATGTCACCTGTAGTCACTGATATCATTGTATATTCTCCTCACTATAGAGAAGACATCACCTGTAGTCCCTCATTTCATTGTGTATTCTCCTCACTATAGAGAAGACATCACCTGTAGTCACTGATATCATTGTGTATTCTCCTCACTATAGAGAAGACATCACCTGTAATCACTGATATCATTGTGTATTCTCCTCACTATAGAGAAGACATCACCTGTAGTCACTGATATCATTGTGTATTCTCCTCACTATAGAGAAGACGTCACCTGTAGTCACTGATCTCATTCTGTATTCTCCTCACTATAGAGAAGAAGTCACCTGTAGTCACTGATATTATTGTGTATTCTCCTCACTATAGAGAAGACATCACCTGTAATCACTGATCTCATTCTGTATTCTCCTCACTATAGAGAAGACGTCACCTGTAGTCACTGTTATTATTGTGTATTGTCCTCATTATGTCCTATCAGAGCTATAGTCACTTGTAAGTTCTGCAGTTAAGATGAGTGAAACTTAACTCTCAGCATAACCTCACCACTGCTTAAAGGGGTACTCAGCTGCAAAACATTTTCTTTTGAATCAACTGGTGCCAGAAAGTTAAACAGGTTTGTAAATTACTTACATGAAGGATTCAGATTTTAACTTCCTGGCAACAGTTGATTCAAAAGAAAATAATTTCCAGTGGAGTACCCATTTAAGTAATTCTGGGAGTTGTAGTTTTAAATGGGGAAAACCTCTTTAGCGCTTTTCCATTCTGTGGCAATTGGTATATTTAATTATTATACTGGAATTTTTCACAATGCGCTACACCAGTGGTATCCGTCACAACAGGCTAAAAACTATATTATGTGGAAGGGGGGGGGGGGTAGGTATGGGGTGACACCATTTTCTACCGCACCGGGTGACACCAACCCTAGCAACGCCACTGTATTCCCTATCCTTTGGATAGGGGATAAGTTATAGATTGCGGGGGTTCCGACCGCTGGGACCCCCCATCATCTCACTGAATGGGGCCCCACCAGTCTGCTGGAAGGGGGTGTGCCAACCCCTGCACGGAGCGGTAGCCGACACGCCCCCTTCATGTATCGCATGTATGTATGCTGCTTTCTCACAAATAGTGTGATACAAGCAAAAACTGTGACAGAACAGATGCAGAATACTCTCTACTACAATTTTGTGTGGTCCTACTCCTATCTGTGTTGGTCACTGCTTATTGTCCCTCACCTAACACCTGCTATTTCTAAAATGTCTGTAAAAGCTATGTGCATAAGCTTTTACAGTGGCTTTGACGTCACCCCTATAATGGCTCCTGATTGGCTTGGAGAGCTGTTCATAAGGCATTATGGGATTCCCTGAGGTCATGTGATCCTTCCTCCTTTTCCTTACTGACACGTGGCTGATGTTATTTTAGTAGATTCTGACGAACCAAACCCCCTAGCCAAATCAAACCTTTAAGCAAAGTTTTTACCATACTTGGTTCTACGGGTTTGATTTACATATCTCTGGTTGGTATCCAGGGAAAGCTGAGTGTATAGGGATGCTAGTGAAGGCATTAATAGACCAACCACAGGTGTCTGTAGTCAGAAGGCACTGTCCCTGCCTATCACAGAGACAAAATGTGCCATACCACACATCACTCATTCCCTTGGCAACCTGGGATCACTGTGCCTCGGAAGAAAGGAGAAGTGTAGGATACCAGAAAGAATGTGGCACAGGAGTGTGATCAGGTAAATTCTTGACAGGTGACCTCACTCCAGACTTTGCCTCTAGTAATATTTGCTGTTGCCAGTATTGAAATTTAGCTGGTTATTTATTTATTGCACCTGTGAGACTCCAATTCCGATCATTATACAGTGAGAGACAGCCCGAACAGCATGGGCACATTTGTTATATTTTCTAAATCTATGTAAATTGTTCCCTTGTAAATCAAAATCAGAGAAATTAATTAACAAAAGCAACAGTTGTATTCCTAAGAGCAACTCATTACGATTAATTGCAACTTATCCGATCTTAGGAAAAGCTTTTGTTTTACAGGCCAGATCACCAGAGAAAAGACAAAATTTCAGCTCATTCGGAAGAAGAAAAAATCTATGTGCAGCTTGTAAACTGCTGGAATAAAAAGAGAACTTCAGGTAACTTTACTTTCCTCATCGTCCCTACAGCAGCACAGAAGGGATATTCTAGCTCCCTGATCTCATCACATGACCGTCCCCTAGAATAAATACGAATTAATAGATTAATTGCTGCGGCGAGCCAGTGGCCCTATAAAGGCCGCCAGCACACAAACTGTCTTGTGTTTTTTTTTGTCCTCTGTGTCAGTAGGATCATCCATTATCCTAAGGATTGCCCTTGCGGGGTCCTGGCTGCACCTATTCTGCCATTTCAGGGTCTCTGGCTGTACCATCCTCCAAAATTTGGTACTTCTGGTATGGTATGTATAATGGCATTATATTACATCATGCTGTTTATGTGGCTGTATATGCTTACTGTTGCCAGTACAGGGTCCCAGTGATTTTCATGTTGTTAGGCCGATGCGGGGTCCCAGTGGCAAGTTACACTGTTATGGCTGGTGCGGGGTCCCGACAGTGTAGTATCCGGCAGTGAGTATATGCTGTTAGCTGGTGCGAAGTCCCGGCAGTAAAGTGTACATGTTATAAGCTGATGCGGGGTCCTGGCAGTGAAATGTATAAGTGAGTGTGCCATTATCCTATGCCTTATTGTTTTACCATTATTAGCTACGCAGTGCTTGCTTCTGTTATATCGCCGCTGAAGTCCGGTGTTACACTGTTCTTCCCCATAATCTGGCTGTGTATCATGCAGCAGTTCCTGGTATGTACTTACTTGAAAACCTTCTGCTGCACTGCTCTGTTCGTCATCCGGCATGTTCCTGTCCTCCAGCTATTTTCCTCCTTGTAGGTACGGTCGCACGCCTGTGACATCAGCTGCTGGACCAGGCGCTGCGTGGAGTCGGCGGGAGAGACTTTATCAGTCCAGTAATCCAGAGTTACCAGCCTCTGTGAGCTGGGCAACCGGGTTCTTGGTCTGATAAAGTAAAATAACTCCCTTTTCACATTTTACATGTTTTTATCAGTGTCCCTATGTTTGGCTTAGGAGCCATCTCCCTCTCTCTCTTAGATGTCTTCTGCTGGGTCCAAAAAGAGGAGAGTCAAGTCTAAACACAAACTATATCATGTGAACAACCCTTATCGGATAACTGTCCCTATAATGATTGTGATAATTGTTCCAAGAATAAAAGTCTGTCCAGTATACTGTTAAAACCAAGAGAGGTATAAGATGCCTGCAGATGCTTAATGAAGGCTGGCGATCTGAGCTTTGTGGTGCCTGCGCCCCTCCTGAGAGATCTCTATTTTCAGCTGGTTCTGCAAAAAGTTTTCAGAAGAGAAACCTTCTGCTAAAAAATCAGGAAGCAAGATTCTTCTTCTTCTTCGGTTGCTTCTAAACATGTATGTTCTGCTAAAAGAAGGAGAGAAGCTGTAAAAGAAAGAATGACGGTATCATCAGATTCAGAATCCTCAATCAATAGAAAAAAAAACCAGAGCACTGCCCAGTAGTTCTTGATGTGCAGGCTTCTTTATTCTTTGTTACGGGAACACTATTAAACGGGGGAGTGGACAGCTGGGAAGGACTTTGGGCAACAACCATATGGCGTGTGAGTGCTTACTTTGGCCCTATGTCAGCACATTCGTGGGTATGCTTTTAAAACCATGTTGCCATGGACACGTGGAAACAAAAAGGTAAGATAGGTGAGGACTTAGTGCAAGGTTACATGAGGATAAATTTACAACAAATACACCACAAACCAATAGATAAGGTTTTTTTTTTTTTTTTTTTTTTTAAAGCAAACACACGTGTGAAACACTGGAACTAGAACCATAAGCAATTTAAATAAATGCACTCATTTCATTATGATCGATTAGACCAAGAGGTCCGGTTGCGTTTGTGCAAAGGATCCAACACAATTCCTTTACTAATAGACTTTGATGCCTATCCTAAATTTCTGAAGCTGGTTCTACCCATGGACTTCATGGCTTTTGGATTGCAATTATGACATTTATTGATGTGAGTGATTACTTTCTGGGAACCTCGTTTTGTTTGAATTTACCTTATGTGTTTCTTTACTCAATGGAACAGTGGGCACTTCGTCTTTCCCATATAATAGTGACCACAGTCACATTTTAAACAGTAAACCATGTAATTGGACCTGCATGTTATAAACTGAGTTGCTTTCTAGTTATCTAGACCGGTTACATTCTCCATTACTCAAACATATTCTAACCTATCTCTGTGACACGGGAGATTTGATTAAAGCACTTAAAGGCTTTTGTTGGTCAGAAGGGTTTTCGTTATGTTCCATAGATGTGGAGAGCCTGCATACCCGCATCCCTCATGATGGACCGGTCCCCCGATTTTAGAAACTTCATTGCTGAATCAATCCAGCCAGTACTAACTAATAACATCTTTCAATACAACGGACAGTGGTATAGACAGCTAAACGGCACGGCGATGGCAATCCTGAATCCGGATCTTAACTAAAGCTAATCCATTTACAGGCCATATCAGGCTCCTATTGAGATTGTTGATGACATTTTTGTTGTTTGGAGTGGCACCCGGGAGGGGTTTAGCCAATTTATAGAATATTTAAATACCTCCTATACAGTAAATATGTCGTTCACATCTCAATACGGAGGTGATACCCTTGAATTCCTAAATGTACAAATTACCATAAAAGAGAACAAGCTTTAGAAAACCTACCTCTAAAAATGCCCTACTACACTTTGTATCCCATCCTTATCAATTGAAAAAAAGTATGCCATTTAGCCAAATGGTTAGACTAAAATGCATCAATAATGACCCAGTAACATATTAAACACAAATAGAGGAACTACCGTATTTTTCGCCGTATAAGACGCACTTTTTCTTCCCCAAAACTGGGGGGAAAAAGTCGGTGCGTCTTATATGGCGAATACACCCCTATCGCAATGGTCCCTGCGGCCATCAACGGCCAGGACCCGCTGCTAATACAGGACATCACCAATCGCGGTGATGCCCTGTATTAACCCTTCAGACGCAGCGATCAAAGCTGACCGCCGCGTCTGAAGGGAAAGTGACACTAACCGGCAATTTCACCGCGGCGGTCCCGAACAGCCCGACTGAATAGCCGAGTTAGTGCTTACAGGACACCGGGAGGGACCTTACCTGCCTCCTCGGTGTCTTCTCCGTTCAGGGATCCACTGTATGGCCGGCGCTCTCCTTCCTCGTCATCACGTCGTCGCGTATGTGCGTAACGACGTGATGGCAGTGACGGAGAGCAAGGATACCCGGCCGGCAGCAGAGACGTTTCGGAGCGACGGCGACAGCGATGGAGTGACATCCAGGGCAGTGGTGACGGGTCCGGAGCGGCTGGGACACGTGAGTATTACCTCCTATGGAGTGGTCTTCAATCTGCAGACCTCCAGATGTTGCAAAACTACAACTCCCAGCATGCCCGAACAGCCAACGGCTGTCCGGGCATGCTGGGAGTTGTAGTTTAGCAACATCTGGAGGTCCGCAGGTTGAAGACCACTATTGGGTTCAAAATCTTTATTTTTTTAGATTTTGCACCTATAAATTGGGTGCGTCTTATACGCCGGTGCGTCCTATAGGACGAAAAATACGGTAAGTAAATGCTTCATAGTGAGGGGGTACCCTCCTACAATTGTAGAGGTGGCTCGTACTTGAATAGATACAATCCCCAGACACGCATTATAAAAAACAAAGTCACAAAAGAAGAAACTGGACATATGCATTTTCTCTTTCAAAAATAATCCACTAAACAATAGAATAAAACAGGCGATATTAAGCAACTGTTACATGGTACAAAGAGCTGACGATCTGAGAGATGTTACATAAAAAAATCCCATTATCACATATTAAAAAAAACCTGCAATTTCAGATTTTTATAAAAAAACAACAGAAAAGAAAAAACACAGAAGAAATTGGATTACAGAGGGTAGACGGATTGGTAATCACCCACTTGGATCCTGCTTGTTCTGCAGGTTTATTTCAAAAGCGAAACAGATCACTCTAGGAGGATCAAAATCAATCAGTTCATAACATGCAGGTCCAATTACGTGGTTTACTGTTTAAAATTTGACTGTGGTCACTATTATGTAGGGAAAACAAAGCTCCATCGAAAACACTGTTCCATCGAGTAAAGGAACACATAAGGTCAATTCAAACAAAACGAGGTTCCCAGAAATGTATCATTCACATGAATGAATGACATAATGGCAATCCAAAAGCCATGAAGTCCGCTGCCCTAGAACGGTTAGAACCAGCTCCATAAATTTACAATAGGCATCAAAGTCTATCAGTAAAGGAATCACGTTGGATCCTTCACACAAACGCAACAGGACCGCTTGGTCTGAACGACTATAATGAAATTAGTGTATTTATTTAAATAGCTTATGGTCCTAGTTCCAATATTTTCTTTTGGTATATGGTGTATTTGTTGTAAATGTATCCTTGCACGTGTCCATGGCAACATGGTTTTAAAAGCACATCCACGGACCTGCTGACGTAGGGCCAGAGGAAGCACTCATACGGCCATTTCCCAAAGTCTTTCCCAGCTGTCCGCTCCCCTGTTTAATAGTTTTCTTGTAACAAAGAATAAAGAAGCCTGCACATCAAGAACTACTGGCCAGTGCTCCATTTTTTTTGTTTTGTTTTTTTCATTTCTATTGATTGAATGTTCTACTTTACACTACTGTCACGTTGAAGCACTACCTTATTGTTCATAAACGGGACTGCTAAACTGGAGGGTAACTGCATGAGACTGTGTTCCACATGGATACCGTGCTAATGGTGGAAAGGTGCAGCAGCCAGCACATCTTTCATAGTACATAGATTCAGGATCCTTTTCTTCCTCAGCTGTGCCCTCTAATGAAAAGAGGAAGAAGCATTGTAGGCGTGCTTCATCTTCTGAGTCTGAGTCATCTGAGACTGTCTGAATCTGACTTTATTTTAGAAGACTTCTTCCTTTTCAAAAAAGTGGCAGCTAACGGCTGATTAAAAAAGTCAAGCATTGTATTGAGTCAGGAAAGCATGAGCATTCTACCCAGGATAAAGAGAGCTTGTTTTACTTTCCTAAGAAAAAGTCAAAGGTCCTCCCAGGTCATCATGTCCTAAAGAGTATCATGGACAAAGAGTGGGAAAAAAACAGATAAATGATTAGATCTTGTTTCAAGGTTCAGGATGATGTATAGGTTGGATCCAACAATCTCTGAAGCCTGGGACCAACCTGACGCTGTAGATCCTGCTGTGGCAAAATTGTCTACAATTTTATTTTATTTTTTTCCAGCAAACGAGTCCGCTCTTTTAAGGGATGCTATGGACAAGAAAGCGGACACTTTTCTGAAAAGGACTCATATAAATCTTGCTTCACTCAGTAAAGCCGCTCTCTGCTCCGTTTCTGTTTTCCGGGCCCTTAGACTCTGGTAAAGTCATCTGTCCCAAGATATACAGCCTTGAGTATCCAGACAAGACTTGATGCATCAGCTCACATCATTGAAGTCTGCAGCCAAATATCTCTGTGATTTCTCACTTGATGTGTTAAAGGTGGCAGCCAAAACCATGGCAGTGGCTAACTCTCCATGTAGAGCCATCTGGCTAAAACCTTGGACAGGTGACATGTCCTCCAAGTCTCACTTTTGTGCCCTTCCATTTGAGCCGTGCAAGCTAACCAGGAGACAGCTGGATAGAGTTCTGAAACAGAGCAAAAAAGACAAACAACTCTCTCTTCCTCAATCCTTTTACAGGCCTTTTTTTGGGCACCAAAATACAAAAGAGCTGCCAGAAGACGACAGTTTCATGACAACGGGAAAACGTTTCAGACAAGATATCAAGACAAAGGGAAAAAGAAACAGGCTGATACCTCAAACCTCAAGTCTGAATTCTGATGCCAGTTGTGCAGGCCCAGTGGGGGCAAGATTATTGAGGTTTCTTCCAGAGTTAGAAGAAGTCACCTCCGATCTGTGGGTTCTGCAAATTATTCGCCAAGGTTATGCTCTGAAATTTCTACATCTTCCAAGAAGCAGATTTTTACTCAATCACAATCAAGATCACAGAGTCCTCTCTCTTCTCTCAGAGTTTTTAACCCCTTGGGGACAGAGACCATTATGACCCTAAGGACGGGAGCATTTTTTTTCAAATCTGACCTCTATCACTTTAAGCATTAATAACTCTGGGATGCTTTTACTTGTCAATATTTGAAAATGTTGCATTTTTTTTAACTTTGATGCACTCTGCTTGTAAGGAAGAGAGACATGTCAAATAAATTACATATTGATTCACATTGTTTTTTTTACTTTTTGAAGACATCAGAGGGCTTCAAAGTATAGCAGAAATTTTTCACAAAAATTTCAATATCAGACTTTTTCAGGGACCAGTTAAGTTTTGAAGTGAACATGAGGGTCTTTATGTTGGAAATCCCCTATAATGGACATCATTATGAAAATGTCACCCCTCAAAGTATTCAAAATGACATTCAAAAAGTTTAACCCTTTAGGCTTTTCACAGGAATTGCAGCAAAATGGAGGAGAAAAATCTAAATCTCCATTTTTTTTACACTAACATGTTATTGTAGCCCCATTTTTACAATGGGTAAAATGTAAAAAAAAAAAAAAAAAAAAAAAAAAAATTGTAATAAATTTTCTCTCGAGTAAGGAAATTCCTCATTTGTGGATGTAAAGTGTTCTGTGGGTGCAGTAGAGGGCTCAGAAGGGAAGGAGCGACAATGGCATTTTGGACAGTGAATTTTGCTAAAATGGTTTTTGGGGGGCATGTCGCATTTAGGAAGCCCCCATTATGCCAGAACAGTAAAAAAAAAAACACATGCACACTATTTTGGAAACTACACCCTTCAAGGAACAAAACAAGGGGTAAATTGAGTATTTTCGTTAAAGTGGAGTTAAAGGAGTTTTAGGAGAAAATGCCCCCCCCCAAATTTTTAACCTCATTTCTCTCGAATAAGGACATACTTCATATGTGGATGTAAAGTGCTCTGTGGGTGCACTAGAGGGCTCAGAAGGGAAGGAGCGACCTTGAGCTTTTGGAGAGCGAATTTTGCTGAAATGGTTTTGGGGGGCATGTTGCATTTTAGGAAGCCCCCAAGATGCCAGAACAGTAAAAAAAAAAAAAAAAAACACATGGCACACTATTTTGGAAACTACACCCCTCAAAGAACATAAAAAGGGTAAAGTGAGCGTTAACACTTCACAGGTGATTGACGAACTTTCGTTAAAGTGGGACGTAAAAATAAAAAAGATATATATTTTTCAATAAAATGCTGGTGTTACCCCAAATTTTTCATTTTTACAAGGGGCAATAGGAGAAAACGCCCCCAAAAATGTGTAACCCCATTTTTTCTGAGTATGGAAATACCTCATATGTGGATGTAAAGTGCTCTGCAAACTAAATACAATGCTTAGAAGAAAAAGAGCGCCATTGGGCTTTTGGAGAGAGAATTTGGTTGGAATGAAAGTCAGGGGCCATGTGCATTTACAAAGCCCACCGTGGTGCCAGAACAGTGGACCCCCACATGTTACCCCATTTTTGAAACTACACCCCTCACAGAATTTAATAAGGGGTGCAGTGAGCATTTACACCCACCCAATTTTTCATTTTTTACGGACAACTGTTCAAAAAAACTGTCAGACACCTGTAAATGCTCATTGCACCCCTTGTTACATTCTGTGAGGGGTAGTTTCCAAAATGGGGTCACATATGGGGGGGGAGTCCACTGTTCCGGTATAATGGGGGCTTTGTAAATGCACATGGCCTTCAATTCCAGCAAAATTCTCTCTCCAAAAGCACAATGGCGCTCCTCTTCTGAGCCCTGTAGTTCACCCGCAGAGAGCACTTTACATCCACATATGGGGTACAAATTTGGGGAGACATTTTCCTCTTACCCCTTGTGAAAATGAAAAATTTGGGGTAACATCAGCATTTCAGGGGAAAAAAAATATTTTACATTTTCACGTCCAACTTTAATGAAAATTTGTCAAAGACCTGTGGCGTGTTAAGGTTCACTATACCCCTTGTTACATTCCTTGAGGGGTATAGTTTAAAAAATTGGGTCACATGTGGGTGTTTTTTTGCGTTCATGTCAGAACTGCTAAACTATCAGCAACCTCTGTGCAAATCACCAATTTAGACCACAAATGTACATAGTGCGTTCTCAATCCTGAGCTTTGTTTTGTGTACGCAGAGCAATTTACGTCCAGATATGAGGTATTTCCGTACTTTTTTTCTCCTTTTACCTCTTGGGAAAATGAAAAGTTTGGGGCAACACCGGCATGTTAGTGTAAACATTTTTATTTTTTTTACACTAACATGCTGATGTAGCCCCTAACTTTTCCTTTTCATGAGGGGTAAAAGAATAATAATCCCCCTAAAATTTGTAACGCAATTTCTCTCGAGTCCGGAAATACCCCATATGTGGCCCTAAACTGTTGCCTTGAAATACGACAGGGCTCGGAAGTGAGAGAGCATCATGTGTATTTGAGGACTAAATTAGGAATTTGCAATAGGGGCAGACCCAGATACAAGGATGGGGATTGTCTTCCCAAACAGGGTGCCTCCAGCTGTTGTAAAACTTCCAGCCTGCCAGGACAGTCAATGGCTGTCCGGATATACTGGGAGTTGTTGTTCTGCAACAGCTTGAGGCTCCATTTAGGAAACACTGCCGTGTGAGACGTTTTTCATTTTTATTGGGGGGGTGTGTGTGTAAGGGGGTGTGTATGTAGTGTTTTACTTTTTATTTTGTGTAGGTGTGGTGTAGTGTAGTGTTTTTAGGGTACATTCACACATGCGGGGGTTCACTGTGAGTTTTCCGCTGGGAGTTAGAGCTACAGCGGAAAATTTGCCACAGCTCAAACTTGTAGAAGGAAACCCACTGTAAACCTGCCCGTGTGAATGTACCCTGTACATTCACATGGGAGGGGGAGCGCCCCAAACCTTCAGCAACTCCCAGAATGACAGACCGTACATGCTGGGAGTTGTAGTTTTGCAACAGCTGTAGGCACACTGGTGGGGAACCACTGAGTTAGGAAACAGACTCTAGCTCCAGTGATTCCAACCTGTGTGCCTCCACCTGTTGCAAAACTACAACTCCCAGCATGTATGGTCTGTCAGTACATTCTGGGAGTTGTTTTTTGCAACAGCTGGAGGCACACGTGTTGGACTCACTGAGTTAGTAAACAGACTCTAGCTCAGTGTTTCCCAACCAGTGTGCCTCCAGCTGTTGCAAAACTACAACTCCCAGCATGCACTGACAGCCGAAAGGCATGCTAGAAGTTGTAGTTATGCAGCAACTGGGCAAGAACAGTTTGGAGACTGCTAAGTAGTGGTCTCCAAACTGTAGCCCTCCAGACCTTGCAAAACTCCAAGCATGCCCATACTGTCCAGGCATGCTGGCAGTTGTAGTTTTGCAACATCTGGATGGCCACAGTTTAGAGACCACTGTGTAGTGGTCTCCAAACTGTGGTCCTCCAGATGTTGCAAAACTACAACATTCAGCATGCACTGACTGTCTAGGCCAGGGGCGGATCCAGAGTCGAGTCTCGGGAGGGGCACTATTAGAGTATTTTGTGTTGGCGGACAGAAAATAAGATGTTGCTTACGGAACTTACAATATTTTTAAATGTATCATACAGTCCTAACCTTGTTCAAGACTCTTAGGCCGTGCTCACATGTCAGAATAATAATCAAATATACCAATTGCCACAGAATGAGAAAGCGCTAAAGAAGTTTTTACCATTTAAAACTACAGCTTCCAGTATGACCAAAGCAGTGGTGAGGGGATGCTGGGAGTTGTTGTTTCACCCATCATTACTGCAGAACTTACAAGTGACTCCAGCTCTGATCAACAGAAATATATAGAAAAAGACAGAGGAGACACAATGCGCATCTAAGCGTAGTAAAAAAAAAATATATATATATATATATATATATATATATATATATATATATAGATAATCTGAGTGTAAAAGAAAATAATTAAATTAAATAAAAAATGGATGTCGGCTCCAAGGAAGGGGGGGAGCAGCCGTTTCCAGATTCGTGTTTTCAGTTGTTATGTTAGGTTTGCTCACCTTTCTGTGTTGTACCGTGGGCACAACACCAGTAGACGCTTGTTTCCCACTATTCTGGGGGACACAGATTGGAGGAGTGCAGCCGGCACTAGACCCGTTCTCACCGGCGGAGGACGGTCACTGGAATGGAAGAATATCGGTCCCGTGGTCCCGAGAAAAAAGAGAAGTGCTTCTGTGGGCGCTCACCTCCGTCACAGATGTAGTTCGTCACAGGTAGTTCGTCACAGGAAGTTTCCGAGAACTTGGTAAAATAAAACCGCTTGGACACGGATGTATTTTGGAAAATAAAAAGAAGGTTTATTCCTTCAGCATGCAATACAGCAACGCGTTTCGAGGGGCAGGGACCCCCTCTTCATCAGGCTACTGATTGGGCAGTGTGGATGTCCTTTATTTATACCTCATTTGCCCGCGAAAATCACATGTGTGTGTTACATAACATGAAAATAAAACAATAAAGAAAAAAAATAAATAAATAAATAATCAAAATAAATAAATAAAATCCATAGAAAAGAAGACATTTACATTAAAAATGGAAGTGAGCATTCTGTAAAAAAAACCACAGATGGTCAGTTTGACTAACCATTATATTATGCACCTTATCTTGTATTGCATATGTGATATGTAATAATTCTGCAGACGTCGGGCCATTTCAAATGCTCTCCCTTCGGAGATCTACAGTGGCTGGGTGAGAGGTCTGAGGCACCGACCGCCGGTCTGTCCACACATCCGTCCTCCTGGCCGCTTATTGGATGGGGGACCGGCGTCAAACCCATTTCCCCACACAGGGATGATTACATTTATTTAATGCATATGTGTATGTGTATGTACATACACACACATCCATACGAATGGTGGATGGATGTGTACTTATCAGCTGTTTGTTTTGTTTTAATTCAGTTTGTTTGTTGTGGTTGTTGTGTCAGTTGTTAACTATCTCATCTTTTTAAGATATTAATTCCACCGCTTCATTCAGGCCATGTGGTTGTAATGTCTGGAGGCTGTAAATCCAGAACATTTCTTTGCGTGACAGGATTTCAAACCTATTTTTGTTTCCCGGTGGAATGTGCTCAATTGGGGTTATGGATATGGCTGTCATGTTTCCTCATGCATCAGGCTCAGATGTCTAGATAGGCTATGGTGCATGAATCTCTTCTTCATGTTGGAACGATGCTGATTCAATCTCAAATGTAATGGTTGTGTTGTTCTTCCAACATATTGTTTACCACATTGGCACTCTATGAGGTAGATGACATATTCCGTTTGGCATGTCATCAGATGTTTGATGGGGAAGGTTTCACCCGAATGGGTACTGGAAAAACATTTTTGGTTATGGCGTATGGTAAAGCAACATAGGCATCTAGGTTTTCTGCATTTGTATGTTCCCACGTTTCCAGTTTTGTGGTTTTTTGGGAGGATTTGTTGTGGCATTTGAGATTGCTTGGGGCTATCATACCCTTTATGGTTGGTGCCCGCCTGAAAGTCAATCCCGGATTTTTTGGGAGAATTTTTCCTAGATGTGGATCACTTAGTAGTATTCCCCAATGTTTCTTCATGATGTTTCTGATTTTTGTTTGACCCGCTGAATATGTGGTGATGAAATTGCATCTGGTTTTTTCCTCATTCTCCTTTTCTTTTTCTTTCTTTTGTAGGTGGAAGGCTCCCGGGTCCGTTGCCTCAAGACATTCCTCTTGGGTAAGTGCACAGGTTTTTTCATATGCATTTTCAATTAATTCTTTCGGATATCCTTTTGATATGAATCTGGACTTTAAGATTTTGGACTGTTCGGAAAAGGTGGTAATATCTGTACAATTTTTTCTTACTCTCTTGAATTGTCCAAAGGGGATGTTATGTTTCCACTTCTTATAGTGGCCACTGGTAAAGGATATATAATTATTGGAATCAACTTTCTTGAAAAAGGTGGATGTGATGAATCTATCCCCTTTATGGGTGATGTGGAGGTCCAAACACTCAATTGAAGTGGAGGAAAAAACGGGGGTGAATGTCAAACCCCAGTGGTTGGTATTAATATCCGTGACAAAAGATTTGATGTTCTCTGGGTGGCCACGCCATAATAAAAACAAATCATCTATATACCTTTTGTATATAGTAACATGTTTTTTATACAGGGGATGTTTTTTTATCACCTGTTCTTCAAAGCAACCCATAAAGAGGTTCGCATATGATGGTGCCACTCTGGTCCCCATGGCTGTCCCCCTTATTTGATGTTTTTTTTCTTTATTGTTTATTATTATTCTTTATTTTCATGTTATGTAACACACACATGTGATTTTCGCGGGCAAATGAGGTATAAATAAAGGACATCCACACTGCCCAATCAGATGAACATCCACACTGCCTGATGAAGAGGGGGTCCCTGCCCCTCGAAACACGTTGCTGTATTGCATGCTGAAGGAATAAACCTTCTTTTTATTTTCCAAAATACATCCGTGTCCAAGCGGTTTTATTTTACCAAGTTCTCGGAAACTTCCAGCTCTGATGGGACACACACAGGATGAAACAGAATGATATCAGTGACTACAGGTGACGTCTTCTCTATAGTCTTTCCTTATCTAATTCAGATGGTACATACCACCGGGACTTCATCCAGCAAAATCTTCTCTCTGCAGAACTTGACGCCCAGATAGCTCCTCACTATGTCAGCGGATTCTGATCCTCTATATGAAAACAATAATTATTATAAACCTGCCAGACACTGTATTCTTCGAATATAATACCGGCACATACCTTCTGAATATAATTCTGACACATTGTATCCCCTGAATAAACAACACACGGTACCCTCTGAATATAATACCGCGACACACCGTACCATCTGAATATATAATACTATCATACACTGCACCCTCTGAATATAATACTGCCACACACTGTGCCCTCTGAATATAATACTACCACACTGTGCCCTCTGAATATAATACTGACACACACTGTACCCTCTGAATATAATACTACCACACACTGTGCCCTCTGAATATAATACTGCTATACACTGTATCCTCTGAATATAATACTATCATACACTGCACCCTCTGAATATAATACTACCACACACTGTGCCCTCTAAATATAATACTACCACACACTGTGCCCTCTAAATATAATACTACCAAACACTGTGCCCTCTGAATATAATACTACCAAACACTGCACTCTCTGAATATAACTTGATGTGCAGTGCACCCTCTGAATAAAATACCCAAATGTATTATTGCCCATAAAAAAGTACCACCCCAGAAATTCCTCATAATCTACAATATACTTCTGAAATGCAGAACACTCTGTGCCTTCACATATAGTAATAATGCTCCATCGTGTGCCCCTACATATAATAATTATGACCCGTCCTGTTCCCCCCACATAATAATTCCCTGTGCCCCTAACATATATTGCCCCCTGTGCTGTGCCCTTCACATATAATTCCCCGTTCTTTGCCCCTCACATATAATGCCCCCATCATGCGTCCCTCACATATAATGCCCCTTGTGCTGTGCCCCTCACATATAATGTCCCCTGTGCTGTGCCCCTCACATATAATGCCCCCCGTGCTGTGCCCCTCACATATAATGCTCCTGCTATATGCCCCACACATATAATGCCCCCTGTGCCCTTCACATATAATGCCCGATAATGCGCCCCTCATATATAATATACCCCTCACATATAATTCCCCCATCATGCACCCCTCACATATAATGCCCCCGTTCTTTACCCCTCACATATAATGCCCCCATCATGCGCCCCTCACATATAATGCCCCCTGTCCTGTCCCCTCAGGGGGCATTATATGTGAGGGGCACAGCACAGGGGGTATTATATGTGTGGGGCACAGCACAGGGGGTATTCTATGTGTGGGGCACAGCACAGGGTGCATTATATGTGAGGGGCACAGCACAGGGGGCCCCCTGTCATGTGCTCTTCACATATAGTGCCCCCAGTGATTTGCCCTGCAGCCCCTCACATTAAAAATTCCCCTTTCTCTCCCCTCCCCCTAAGTTTTTAAATCCCCCTCCCCCTCCTCCTTTACGATATAGTGCCCTTAACAGTGGCACACATTCTGTCCCCCATATCCCCTGGGCCCTGAGCATACTCTTAGTACTTACAGTATGCTGGCCGCGGGGACGGGATTTCCGGGCACCGGCGCTATGATGTGACGTCATCGCGCCGGCCTGCAGTGGATCGCGACCCCGCCGCTCACACGCTGTGTATTCACAGTGTGTGACAGCAAGGGTTAGTGAATGGTGGAGCGGAAGCTTACAGCTTCGGCTCCACCATTCTAGGGGGCGGGGGGCAATTGCCCTGTTGCCCCCCCCCCCCCTGGATCCGCCACTGGTCTGGGCATGCTGGGAATTGCAGTTTTGCAACATCTGGAGAGCTAAAGTTTGGAGACCACTATACACAGTGGTCTCCAAACAGTGGCCCTTCAGATTTTGAAAAACTACAACTCCCAGCATGCCTAGACAGCCTTTGGCTGTCTGGGCATGCTGGAAGTTATAGTCTTACAACTTTTAGAAGGCCACAGTGAAGATCACTTACTGGCGATCTTCACTACAGCCTCCTTCACCACCGTGCTTCCTGGCATGCCTCCTCCTGCTGACCCGATTGGCCCAGTAATCGCCGCAAATCACTGGTCTGAATTGACCAGCGGCGATCGCCGACATGGGGGGGGGGCATTTTCATGGGATTCCTGCTGATAGATATCAGCAGTCATCCCGGTCCGATCACCGCCCGGCGAGTGGTGGGGATCGGAAAGTACCTTAAGTACCAGGATGTGAGGGCGTACCTGTATGCCCTCTGTCCTTAACAGCTTAAGCAAAGGCACCTTAAAACCTGTACACCCCAGGAAAGATTTTTTGGGAATTTACTCTCATGTTTTCCCTATCGCAAAGCTGGATCAAAAGTGGTGGCTTATCATCGACCTTCAATATTTAAACAAGCATTTAATAAAGAGGAAGTTCAAGATGGACAACATAAGGTCACTTTACAGCATTGTTTGACCTGGAGATGTGATGGTGTGTTTCAATTTAAAAGTTGCGTACCTCCATGTTCCCATCAGGAGAGAAGACAGAAAATATCTAAGAGTGTCTGTCCAAGGCCAGCATCAGATCCACCAGTTTCAATTCAGAGCGCTTTCTTTTGGGTTGTCTCCTGCCCCCAGAATTTTAAGAAGTTAGGGATGGTGTTGGTGGTAGCGCTCCGTCTGCAAGAAATAAAAATTGTGCCGTACATAGACGATTGGCTGATTGTAGCCAGCAGCCAGAAGTTTTGAAGAGTCATCTTTGAGTTTGTCTTCTTCTATTGCAGAGAGTGGGGTTTCTGGTGAACTTCCAGATATCAAAGTCAAGCCATAAATCTTGTAACCAACCACTCATTACCAGGTTCTTCAAGGCCTTAAAAATGTTGAGACCAATAGTACACCCCCTGGTGGCCTCGTGGCATTTGACCTTGGTGCTGATCACTCTTACCGAATCTCCTTTTGAACCAATTATGGAAATTGATCTAATATGGTTGTCTATGAAGGTCCTTTTTCTCATTGAGGTTACCTCGGCTAAAAGGGTAGGAGAACTACAAGCCCTATCCTCCAGAGAACCATATTTGAAGATTCTGCCTGAAGGTGTACAGCTTAGAACGGTTCTGTCATTCTTGCCTAAAGTTTCCTCCTCAGCCAATATAAATAAAGAGACTTTTATTCCAGTTTTCTTCCCAGATCCAGCTTCGGAAGAGCAGGAGAGGTTTCACCTATTGGATGTGAAACGCTCCCTTGTCTGTTATCTGAGCCGAGTACAACAAATTCGGAAAGAAGAGTCACTCTTTGTTTTATCACATATTCATAACATTTATATTCAAGTCATAGCTGAGATTAAATCCAAAATAACTAGGAACATTGGTATTAATAAAACATATAAACTGGGGGGAGGTCAAGAAGAGATATGGGGAGGGAAATATAGGGAGGTAAACTGGGGAAGGTGGGAACAGAGTGGTAGAAGGAGAAGGCAAGACAGTGTGGAGAGAAGGCAGGGAGAGGATTACAGAGGAAAGGAAACAAGAATACAGGCAAAGAAGTGAATGGACCTTGCATAGTGGGCGGTTTCCGTCAACACCATGACCAGGGACAAACAGTTATGGGAGTAAAGTTATGCTATTTTTATTTCATGATTGCTATCACACACATTCTTAACAGCTGAGCTGAACTGCTATAGTGCAATGGTAAAATTAGGCTTTCTACACACATCAAAAACATGTTAATGGAACCCTTACAAAGCATATGCTCTGAAGTTTCATGTGATGCTATATGATACTGTATTATGAAGACATTCTTCTCAAGAAGGCAGGGTCACACAGGAACACAACCACAGCATATTTGACGTTGCAGAAGCGCTGTCGGCAGTAACAGAGCGACAGTAGAGTTTTCTTCCTGCTACTGCCATAGCTCTGTGCCTCTGTCCGTGATTGCCGGCATTAAATCTGCAGCTACGAGTGGACATACTGCTACGGCAGCAGCAGCAGGGGGCTCACTCTGTGACTGCCGGAAGCACATCCGCAGTGTCAAATATGCTGCGGATGCACTCCTGTGTGACCCTGCCCTAACACAGCATAAATATTGCAAGATTTATTTCTGACAGAAACTTACCTGGGGAAAAAAAAAAAACATTCCCCCATCGACAGGGCATAAGGGCTAAGTTCTTAGGTGGAATTGAGTAATAATGACAAAATGTGAAAAAAAATAGTAAGAGTCTGAAAACTCTAAATGCACTGTATCTGTTAAATTGAAGCCCGTAGTCAATGCCATACATAGATATTTGTCAGCCATGGGCTAACAGATACATGAAATAATTGAAATAATTAAGAATATTATTGTTACGCCGAGCGCTCCGGGTCCCTGCTCCTCCCCGGAGCGCTCGCGGTGTTCTCCTCTCTGCAGCGCCCCGGTCAGACCCGCTGACCGGGAGCACTGCACTGTCTCTGCCGGTGGGGATGCGATCTGCGTAGCGGGACGTGCCCGCCCGTGGGTCGCATCCCAATCCACTCACCTGTCCCGTTCCCCGGCTGTCGCACCGGCTCTCTGAGATTTAAAGGGCCAGTGCACCACATATTGGTGCTTGGTCCAATCAGTGTCAATCACTCCAGTGTTATAAAAACCCACTTCCCCTTCCTGTCCCTGCCGGATCTTGTTGCCTTAGTGCCCTGAGAAAGCGTTTAGTGTGTTCCCAAGCCTGTGTACCCAGACCTTCTGCTGTTGCCCCTGACTACGACTCTTGCTGCCTGCCCTGACCTTCTGCTGCGTCCAACCTTGCTCTTGCCTTGTCCCTGTGTACCGCGCCTGTCTCAGCTGTCAGTCGGGTTGAGTCGCTATCGGGTGGAACGACCTGGGGGTTACCTGCCGCTGCAAGTCCATCCCGCTTTGCGGCGGGCTCTGGTGAAAACCAGTAACCCTTTAGATTCCATTCCCCTGGTATGGCCCACACCATCACCCCACTGACACAGAGGATCCACCTCCAGTGTCCTCGTTGCATACCAGTCCGGATCCTGACAGTAGATCCGGCCATGGATCCCGCTGAGGTCCCGCTGCCTAGTGTCGCTGACCTAACCACTGTGGTCGCCCAGCAATCACAACAGATCGCGCAACAAGGACAGCAGCTGACTCAACTGACCATTATGCTGCAACAGCTTCTGCCGCAATTACAGCAATCATCTCCTCCGCCAGCTCCTGCATCTCCTCCGCAGCGAGTGGCTGCTCCCAGCTTCCGCCTGTCTCTACCAGACAAGTTTGATGGGGATTCCAAACAATGCCGTGCATTCCTGTCCCAGTGTTCCCTACACCTGGAGATGATGTCGGACCAATTCCCTACTGAACGTTCTAAGGTGGCTTTCGTGGTCAGCCTCCTGTCTGGAAAGGCCTTGTCATGGGCTATACCGCTCTGGGACTGCAACGATCCCGCCACCGCTACAATCCAGTCCTTCTTCTCAGAAGTACGTAGTGTTTTTGAGGAGCCAGCCCGGGCCTCCTCAGCCGAGACTGCTTTGCTGAACCTCGTTCAAGGGAGTTCTTCTGTGGGCGAATACCCCATCCAGTTCCGTACCCTCGCCTCTGAGCTATCCTGGAACAATGAGGCCCTCTGCGCGACCTTCAAGAAAGGCTTATCCAGTGACATCAAAGATTTCCTGACCGCACAAGAAATTCCTGCAAATCTGTCTGAACTAATCCATTTGGCCACCCGCATTGACATGCGTTTCTCGGAAAGATGCCAGGAACTTCGACAGGAAAAGGATCTTGTTCGCACCAAGTAGTTTCTCTCCCCGGCTCCTCTCTTCCAACGTCCTTTGCAATCTGTTCCTGTGCCTTGCGCCGAGGAGGCTATGCAAGTGGATCGGTCCCGCCTGACCCTACAAGAGAGGTCTCGCCGCCATAATGAGAATTTGTGCCTGTACTGTGCAAGTACCGCACACTTCCTAAAAAACTGTCCTATCCGCCCTCCGCGTCAGGAGAAACGCACGCACCTACTTGACAAGGGTGAAACGACACTTGGTGGGAATTCTGCCTGAACCTGTGCGGATTTCTCCTTCTGCCAACTCCTCCTTCTCAGCAGTGGCCTTCTTGGACTCAGGTTCTGCAGGAAACTTTATTTTGGCCTCTTTCGTTAATAGGTTCAGCATCCCAGTAACCCGTCTCGTCAAACCGCTCTTTATCTCTTCTGTTAACGGAGAAAAATTGGACTGCACTGTGCGCTACCGCACTGAACCCCTGCCCATGAGCATTGGACTTCACCATGAAAAAATAGAATTTTTCGTTCTGCCTAACTGCACCTCTGAAGTTCTTCTCGGCCTGCCGTGGCTTCAACATCATGCTCCTACCCTCGACTGGACCACCGGGGAGATCAAAAGTTGGGGTCCTTCTTGTCACAAACGATGCCTCACATCTGCTCCCACTTGTCAAACCCCTGAGGCTCCACCTTTACCAAGGCTTTCCCAAGGCTTACCAGGACTTTTCAGATGTTTTCTGCAAAAAGCAAGCAGAGATCGTACCTCCTCATAGACCTTATGATTGTCCCATTGACCTCCTTCCTGGTACCACTCCGCCCCGTGGCAGGATTTACCCTCTGTCAGCCCCAGAGACTCAAGCCATGTCTGAGTATATCCAGGAGAACCTAAAGAGAGGTTTTATTTGGAAGTCCTCATACCCTGCTGGAGCGGGGTTCTTCTTTGTTTCAAAAAAGCATGGATCCTTACGACCATGTATTGACTACCGCGGTTTAAATAAATTTACCATCAAAAACCGATATCCTCTGCCTTTGATCTCTGAACTCTTTGACCGTCTTCGCAGAGCAAGAATCTTCACCAAATTGGACTTAAGGGGCTCGTTTAATCTTATTCGCATCCGGAAAGGTGATGAGTGGAAGACCGCTTTCAATACCAGAGATGGACATTTTGAATATCTAGTTATGCCCTTTGGGCTCTGCAACGCCCCTGCAGTCTTCCAGGAGTTCGTTAATGAGATCTTTCGGGACTTATTGTATACCTGTGTTGTGGTTTACTTGGATGACATCTTGATTTTTTCCTCTAACTTAGAGAAACACCGTCGTCATGTCCGTCAAGTGCTCCAAAGACTTCATGAAAACCACCTGTACGCTAAATTTGAAAAATGTCTCTTTGAATGCAACAGTCTTCCTTTCCTAGGTTACCTAGTCTCTGGCCAAGGGCTTCAAATGGATCCAGATAAACTGTCAGCGGTTTTGGATTGGCCACGCCCTTCTGGACTCTGCGCTATCCAATGCTACCTGGGATTTGTCAACTATTACCGACAGTTTATTCCCCACTTCTCCACCATAGTGGCCCCTATTGTGGCTCTAACCAGGAAGAATGCTAATCCTAAGTCGTGGGCTCCACAAGCGGATGAGGCCTTCAATCGTCTCAAAACTGCCTTCACCTCTGCACCAGTTCTGTCCAGACCTGATCCGTTGAAGCCTTTCTTCATGGAAGTCGACGCTTCCTCAGTCGGAGCCGCAGCCATACTTCTTCAAAAAAACGTTACCAGACGTAACATTACTTTTTTTTCTCAAAAACTTTCTCTCCGGCAGAAAAGAATTACTCTATTGGAGATGGTGAACTTCTGGCCATCAAGTTAGCACTCGAGGAGTGGAGACATCTATTGGAGGGTTCCAAACACCCCATTTTCATTTACACTGACCACAATAATCTCTCTTACCTCCAGTCCGCTCAGCGTCTGAATCCTCGCCAGGTTAGATGGTCACTGTTTTTTGCCCGCTTTAACTTCGAGATACACTTCCGTCCCGCTGACAAGAATGTCAGAGCTGACGCCCTTTCTCGTTCCTCTGATGCCTCTGAATCTGAAGCCCCTCTGCAGCATATTGTACCGCCTGAGTGCCTGGTCTCCTCTGCTCCAGCCTCACTGGGGCAAACCCCCCTGGAAAGACTTTTGTTCCTCCACGCCTTCGCCTCAAGATCCTCAAATGGGGGCATTCCTCTTACCTGGCTGGTCATGCTTGCATTAAAAAGTCCATTCAGCTCATTTCCCGTCTTTATTGGTGGCCTACACTAGAGGGTGACGTTACTGATTTTGTTCGGGCTTGTACTATTTGTGGCCGGGATAAAACCCCTCGCCAGAAGCCTGCTGGACTCCTCCTTCCTTTGCCCGTCCCTGAGCAACCATGGTCCCAAATTCCCATGGATTTCATTACTGATCTTCCCGTATCCCATGGCAACACCGTCATATGGGTGGTCGTTGATCGTTTTTCCAAAATGGCTCACTTCATTCCGCTTCCAGGCCTTCCTTCTGCGCCACAGTTGGCGAAGCAATTTTTTCTGCACATTTTTTGTCTTCTCGGGCTTCCCACGCATATCGTCTCGGATAGAGGCGTTCGATTTGTATCGAAATTTTGGAGAGCTCTCTGTAACCAATTAAAGATCAAATTAAATTTCTTGTCCTCCTATCACCCCCAATTCAATGGACAAGTAGAGAGAGTAAACCAGATTCTTGGTGACTATTTGCGACATTTTGTCTCCTCCCGCCAAGATGATTGGGTCGACCTTCTGCCCTGGGCTGAATTCTCGTACAATTTCAAAAATTCTGAATCCTCCGCCAAATCCCCATTCTTTGTGGTGTATGGCCATCACCCTCTGCCCCCCCCCTCCCCATTCCCACCTCTTCTGGAGTTCCTGCCGTAGATGAAGTAACCCGGGACTTCTCTGTTATCTGGAAGGAGACTCAAAAGTCGCTCCTACTGGCCTCGTCTCGTGTGAAGAGACATGCTAATAAAAAGACAAGAACTCCTCCTGTCTTCGCTCCTGGTGACAAAGCGTGGCTCTCTGCCAAATATATCTGGTTTCGTGTTCCTAGCTACAAGCTGGGTCCACGTTACCTTGGACCATTTAAAGTAAAAAGTCAAATCAACTCTGTCTCCTACAAGCTTTATCTTCCTCCTTCTCTTTGTATTCCTAACTCCTTTCATGTTTCCCTTCTCAAACCTCTCGTTCTTAACCGCTTTTCCCCCAAGGTCACCATTCCTGTTCCTGTCTCTGGCTCCTCTGATGTCTTCACGGTAAAAGAAATCCTTGCCTCCAAGGTTGTCAGAGGTAAAAAAAAAAATTCTCGTTGACTGGGAGAATTGTGGCCCTGAAGAGAGGTCATCCATAGGTTCCTGGGCTCCAAAAAGAGGGGGAGACCAAAGGGGGGGTACTGTTACGCCGAGCGCTCCGGGTCCCTGCTCCTCCCCGGAGCGCTCACGGCGTTCTTCTCTCTGCAGCACCCCGGTCAGACCCGCTGACCGGAAGCGCTGTACTGTCTCTGCCGGCGGGGATGCGATCCGCTTAGCGGGACGCGCCCGCCCGCGGGTCGCATCCCAATCCACTCACCTGTCCCGTTCCCTGGCTGTCGCGTCCCCTGGCTCTCTGGGACACGCGTGCGCCGGCTCTCTGAGATTTAAAGGGCCAGTGTACCACTAATTGGTGCCTGGCCCAATCAGTGTCAATCACTCCAGTGTTATAAAAACCCACTTCCCCTTCCTGTCCCTGCCGGATCTTGTTGCCTTAGTGCCCTGAGAAAGCGTTTAGTGTGTTCCCAAGCCTGTGTACCCAGACCTTCTGCTGTTGCCCCTGACTACAACTCTTGCTGCCTGTCCTGACCTTCTGCTACGTCCGACCTTGCTCTTGCTTTGTCCCTTTGTACCGCGCCTGTCTCAGCTGTCAGTGGGGTTAGGTCGCTATCGAGTGGAACGACCTGGGGGTTACCTGCCACTGCAAGTCCATCCCGCTTTGCGGCAGGCTCTGGTGAAAACCAGTAGCCCCTTAGATTCCGTTCCCCTGGTACGGCCCACACCATCACCCCACTGATACAGAGGATCCACCTCCAGTGTCCTCGCTGCATACCAGTCCGGATCCTGACAATTATGTTACTCCTTGTATATTATTTTATTCCTTTTATATGATATACTTACTAAAATATTAAAGGGTTACTTCGCCGGAAGGCATCTTATGACTTATCCAAAGAGTAAGGGATAATATGTCTGATCACGGGGGTCCCGCTGCTGAGGACCCCTGCAATCTCCACTGCGGCACCCCAGTCATCTGGTGGACAGAGCAAACTATGCTCCATGCCGGATGACTGGCAACTACAGCCGCCACGCCCCCTCCATTCATGTCAATGGGAGGAGGTGTGACGGCTACTTACTAGCCGTCACGCGCCCTCCCATAGACATGAATGGAGGGGGCGTGGTGTGATGTCACAAACACGGAAGTTCCAAGCTTTTTTGTTTGGACGGCACCACTGCTGGCCCAGAGATTGCAGGGGTCCCCAGCAGTGGCACCCCAATGATCAGACATCTTATCCCCTATTCATTGAATAGGGGATAAGATGTTTTCCTGCAGAGTACCCTTTTAATTTCAGTCAGACAGCCTCTGTCTGACACAGTACTGCTTTATATATGTTTAGCATGTACATTGAGAGCTTTCACGATGTACGAACATATGATTCGAATAGGGCCAAATGTCTCTCTCTCCCTCCCTTCCACCATCTCTCTTCCCCTCTCTTTCTCTTCTATTTCTATCTCTCTCGTCAAGTAGAGAAAGAAGAATTATCCTGAAATAAGAAATATCACTAAGTTTTTCATCTTTTCTTGTACTATTGATTTATGGAAAAAGATGTAACATTACTCTTTAACTGCTTCTACCCTATTAGCATTAAGACTGGTCTTTGACAAAGTCCTCCAAACTACCACCTTGACACACACTTGGATAGGACTTTAATGATCCAAATGAAGAGGCAGGAGATTAGCTGAAGTTATAATATTTTACCAAGGTGATTTATTCTCATCTTTTTAAAAGTTCTTAATTGTAAAGAACTCTTGAGCATAGACTGTAATTGGATCTACCATACAATTATATATTTAAATATACAAGTAGCATTAATGATTTTCATTTGAAATTAAACTGCTGTACTAAATGAATCAAATTACTAAGGAAATAACAAGACATTACAGGAATATTAACAGGAAACAAATATCTGAGCGGAACTTAATATCTCCACAAGTCCTTAAGAAATCAATAGCACTATGGGAAGTCAGGTGGATTGGGGATTAGTTCTGCTCAGTTATAAATCCTCCAACTGGAATTTAATTATGTTGTGGTATAAAAATATGATTTCTTTTTGATAAACAGGTAAACTTTAACTTCTACAGAAATAAATTGGATATTAATGACAACAACATAAAAAACTAGAGATTAAATAAGAAATGTGTTCTATAGTATTTTCTAAAGATATAAAGGACCATTGACATTAGGAAGCTTTAAAGTACTAAATTGCAATATAAATAAAAGGCCATTTACACATCGGCTACTGTCACAGCCTCCCTAGGTAGAAGGTGTTCCTGACCCAAGATGCTTTTACCACACCTTGACCTTCTTCGAATGTGTATATAGCTTTCATGTCAATTACACTTCAGCTTCTTCTTTTAGTTTTGTTATTTCAACTTTAAAGAGGTACTCCGCTGCTCAGCAAAATGTTCAGAATGCTTGGTGCCGGGAGCTTTTGACGTCACGGCCCCACCTCCTCGTGGAGTGCCGCCCCCGCCATGCTTCCTCCCATAAACTTGCATTGAGGGGGAGGTACGAGACGTCACATGCCCCCGGTGCCGGCTCTGAGTGTTCAAAACATTTTGTTTTTAATGCTGAGCAGCGGAGTACCCCTTTAACCTTAAACTAAGGTTAAAGGGGTTATCCACCATAAAGTGATTTTAGTAGGTACCTGTCAGACAGTAATAGACATGCTTAGGAAGGATCTGTGCTTGTCTTGGGGTTAAACAGCTATGTTGTGAGATTACCATAACGCTGAGGCTATCTTTTTGTGAACTGGTATTTACTGTTTGAGTTCATTCAATCAAACTACAAATCCCATAGTTCCTTGTTTGTAAGTGTGAGGTAATTTTTCTTCCTCCCACACATAAGCCACACCACCCATTGAAACACACCTGTGCAGCCTTCAATGCAATAGAACAGTGTTTTCTGACCAGGGTGCCTCCAGCTGTTGCAGAATGATCTCCCACCCAGCGGTTGCTCTACCTTTTGAAGCAAAGACAGGCTCCCTCTGAACACCTGACTAGTGATGTAATATCTCGAGCCACATTGAAACCTGGGAAAATCACTGGGAGACAACACTTATTTTGTGTGCTGTGAAAAATAAATGTAGGGGCAAAAATCACAGAAGAATTGCGAGACCATATGAGCTACACTAACTTTACAGCCCCTGTTGCATATACCCTTGCCAGCAGTATGATTCACACGTCCTGCCACCTAATCCCACTTATTCTCTTATGTTTTTGGATTAGACCTCTCTTAGAGGATTCCTCTATCTCTTTTACTTCATACAGACAATCTGGTTCACAAACCACACATTTTAAGTTTAAAGCACATTGTTTAACAACCCCATATAAATCAGTATAAAATATAACCATACAACTCTGTGAGGGGATCATTTTCACTATTTTCAATTAAGCTACTCCTCCCCACAACACACACAATCATCCCCCAATTTTGTTTTCTTCTGCATCTCAGTTTGGTTCCCTCCAGTACCACATCATTCCTTCCCTTTTATCAGTCCCTGTGCCACATTTACCCTTCTCATCGCCACCCCCCATGTCTCATCATCCCCCCATGTCTCATCATTTCCGCCTGTCATAGACCACCACTAGCCATACAGACATTAAGCATTTAGTGCCTCCCCCACCATCATTTCTCCCTGTCTCATCATCCCCCACCCTGTCTCATCATCCCCCACCCTGTCTCATCATGCCCCCCATCATTCCCCCCTCATGATTTCCCCCTGTCTCATCATCCCCCCACCCTGTCTCATCATGTCCCCCATCATTCCCCCCTCATCATCCCCCCACCCTGTCTCATCATCCCCCATCATTCCCCCCCCCTCATCATTTCCCCCTGTCTCATCATTCCCCCATCATGTTCCTCCTATGCCGGTGGTCTTCAACCTGCGGACCTCCAGATGTTGCAAAACTACAACTCCCAGCATGCCCGGACATCCAACGGCTGTCCAGGCATGCTGGGAGTTGTAGTTTTGCAACATCTGGAGGTCCGCAGGTTGAAGACCACTGTATATGCTATTCTTCCCCTTTCCTTACCTGGCTGCGCTTCGGCAGTCTTGCGGGCTGTGGTCAGTGAAGCAGATGAGTGACGTCCTCTCTCGGCTCCTCTGCGTGGCATCAGGGATGTCACTTTTTGGTAGTGACTACAGGAAATGAAAAGTGACGTCACTGATGCCGTGCAGAGAAGCCGGCAGAGGACATCACATAACTGCTTCACTGACCGCAGCCTGCAAGACCCGCCGCCTGACCTGACCTGCCGAAGCACATCCAGGTAAGGAAAATAAACAAAACTATGAAAAGCAGGGAAAAGGGGGAATGATGAGGAGGTAGGGAAAATTAAAAGTAAAACTGTCACTTGTTTTCTCCCGCACTATCCACAGGTACTGGTGGATAGTGCAGGAAACGCTGATTAAAAGGTAGGGCAGATCCGGACAAGGTGGGGCTCATTTCAATCAGCGTCTCCCGCACTATCCACCAGTTCCTGAGGATAGAGCGGGAGAAAACAAGTGACAGTTTTACAGAGCGGCGAGGAGACGCCACTGGTGACTGATTTAAAGTGTCCGCGGCCGTGCTGCTAATACTTAACAAGCAGCTGCTGCTGCGGCCGCTTTAAATAAGTGACCAGAAGATTTATCTGCGTATAACACGCAGGCAGGCTTTTTGCCTTAACCCCTTAAGGACCGAGCCCTTTTTCACCTTAAGGACCGGAGCGTTTTTTGCAATTCTGACCACTGTCACTTTAAACATTAATAACTCTGGAATGCTTTTAGTTATCATTCTGATTCCGAGATTGTTTTTTCGTGACATATTCTACTTTAACTTAGTGGTAAAATTTTATGGTAACTTGCATCCTTTCTTGGTGAAAAATCCCAAAATTTGATGAAAAAAATGAAAATTTTGCATTTTTCTAACTTTGAAGCTCTCTGCTTGTAAGGAAAATGGATATTCAAAATATTTTTTTTTTGGGTTCACATATACAATATGTCTACTTTATGTTTGCATCATAAAATGTATGAGTTTTTACTTTTGGAAGACACCAGAGGGCTTTAAAGTTCAGCAGCAATTTTGAAATTTTTCACAAAATTTTCAAACTCGCTATTTTTCATGGACCAGTTCAGGTTTGAAGTGGATTTGAAGGGCCTTCATATTAGAAATGCCCCATAAAAGACCCCATTATAAAAACTACACCCCCCAAAGTATTCAAAATGACATTCAGTAAGTGTATTAACCCTTTAGGTGTTTCACAGGAATAGCAGCAAAGTGAAGGAGAAAATTCAAAATCTTCATTTTTTACACTCGCATGTTCTTGTAGACCCAATTTTTGAATTTTTGCAAGGGGTAAAAAGGAGAAAATTTTTACTTGTAATTGAAACCCAATTTCTCTCGAGTAAGCACATACCTCATATGTCTATGTTAATTGTTCGGCGGGCGCAGTAGAGGGCTCAGAAGGGAAGGAGCGTCAAATGGTTTTTGGGGGGCATGTCACCTTTAGGAAGCCCCTATGGTGCCAGAACAGCAAAAAAACACACATGGCATACCATTTTGGAAACTAGACCCCTCAGGGAACGTAACAAGGGGTAAAGTGAACCTTAATACCCCACAGGTGTTTCACGACTTTTGCATATGTAAAAAAATTTTTATTTTTTTTACCTAAAATGCTTGGTTTTCCAAAAATTTTACATTTTTAAAAAGTGTAATAGCAGAAAATACCCCCCAAAATTTGAAACCCAATTTCTCCCGATTCAGAAAACACCCCATATGGGGGTGAAAATTGCTCTGCTGGCGCACTACAGGTCTCAGAAGAGAAGGAGTCACATTTGGCTTTTTGAAAGCAAATTTTGCTCTGGGGGCATGCCGCATTTAGGAAGCCCCTATGGTGCCAGAACAGCAAAAAAAAAAACACATGGCATACCATTTTGGAAACTAGACCCCTCGGGGAAAGTAACAAGGGGTAATGTGAATCTTAATACCCTACAGGTGTTTCACGACTTTTGCATATGTAAAAAAAAAATTTTCTTTTTTACCTAATATGCTTGGTTTCCCAAAATTTTAACATTTTTAAAAAGGGTAATAGCAGGAAATACCCCCCAAAATTTGAAGCCCAATTTCTCCCGATTCAGAAAACACCCCATATGGGGGTGAAAAGTGCTCTGCTGGCGCACTACAGGTCTCAGAAGAGAAGGAGTCACATTTGGCTTTTTGAAAGCAAATTTTGCTCTGGGGGCATGCCGCATTTAGGAAGCCCCTATGGTGCCAGAACAGCAAAAAAAAAACACATGGCATACCATTTTGGAAACTAGACCCCTCGGGGAACGTAACAAGGGATAATGTGAACCTTAATACCCTACAGGTGTTTCACGACTTTTGCATATGTGAACATTTTTTATTTTTTTTTACCTAAAATGCTTGGTTTCCCAAAATTTTTACATTTTTAAAAAGGGTAATAGCAGAAACCCCCCCCCCAAAATTTGAAGCCCAATTTCTCCCGATTCAGAAAACACCCCATATGGGGGTGAAAAGTGCTCTGCTGGCGCACTACAGGTCTCAGAAGAGAAGGAGTCACGTTTGGCTTTTTGAAAGCAAATTTTGCTCTGGGGCATGCCGCATTTCGGAAGCCCCTATGGTGCCAGGACAGCAAAAAAAAAACACATGGCATACCATTTTGGAAACTAGACCCCTCGGGGAACGTAACAAGGGGTTGAGTGAACCTTTATACCCCACAGGTGTTTCATGACTTTTGTATATGTAAAAAAAAATTTTTTTTTTTTACCTAAAATGCTTGTTTTCCCAAAAATTTTACATTTTTAAAAAGGGTAATAGCAGAAAATACCCCACAAAATTTGAAGCCCAATTTCTCCCGAGTACGGCGATACCCTATATGTGACCCTAAACTGTTGCCTTGAAATACGACAGGGCTCCAAAGTGAGAGCGCCATGCGCATTTGAGGCCTAAATTAGGGATTGCATAGGGGTGGACATAGGGGTATTCTACGCCAGTGATTCCCAAACAGGGGGCCTCCAGCTGTTGTAAAACTCCCAGCATGCCTGGACAGTCAGTGGCTATCTGGCAATACTGGGAGTAATTGTTTTGCAACAGCTGGAGGCTCCGTTCTGGAAACAGTGGCGTACCAGACGTTTTTCATTTTTATTGGGGAGGGGAGGGGGGCTGTGTATATGTAGTGTTTTTTACTTTTTATTTTATTGTGTGTTAGTGTAGTGTAGTGTTTTTAGGGTACAGTCACACGGGCGGGGGGTTCACAGTAGTTTCTCGCTGGCAGTTTGAGCTGCGGCAGAAAATTTGACGCAGCTCAAACTTGCAGCCGGATACTTACTGTAATCCTCCGCCCATGTGAGTGTACCCTGTACGTTCACATTGGGGAGGGGGGAACATCCAGCTGTTGCAAAACTACAACTCCCAGCATGTACGGTCTATCAGTGCATGCTGGGAGTTGTAGTTTTGCAACCGCTGGAGGCTCCGTTTTGGAAACAGTGACGTACCAGACGTTTTTCATTTTTATTGGGGAGGGGGGCTGTGTAGGGGTATGTGTATATGTAGTGTTTTTTACTTTTTATTATATTTTGTGTTAGTGTAGTGTAGTGTTTTTAGGGTACAGTCGCACGGGCGGGGGTTCACAGTCGTTTCTCGCTGGCAGTTTGAGCTGCGACAGAAAATTTGCCGCAGCTCAAACTTGCAGCCGGATACTTACTGTAATCCTCCGCCCATGTGAGTGTACCCTGTACGTTCACATTGGGGGGGGGGGGGGGGGGAGAAACATCCAGCTGTTGCAAAACTACAACTCCAAGCATGTACGGTCTATCAGTGCATGCTGGGAGTTGTAGTTTTGCAACAGCTGGAGACACACAGGTTGTGAAACACCGAGTTTGGTAACAAACTCAGTGTTTTGCAACCAGTGTGCCTTCAGCTGTTGCAAAAGCTACAACCCCCAGCATGTACGGACAGCGGAAGGGCATGCTGGGTCTTGTAGTTATGCAAAAGCCGGAGGCATACTACATTGGCTGGGGATTGTAGTTATGCAACAGCTGGAGACACACTGGTTTACTACTTAACTCAGTGTGCCTTCAGCTGTTGCAAAACTACAACTCTCAGCAGTCACCGACAGCCAACGGGCATGCTGGGAGTTGTAGTTATGCAACCACCAGATGCACCACTACAACTCCCAGCATGCACTTTAGCTGATTGTGCAAGCTGGGAGTTGTAGTTACACAACAGCTGAAGGTACACTTTTACATAGAAAGAATGTGCCTTCAGCTGTTGCAAAACTACAAGTCCCAGCATGCCCATAAGGGCATGCTGGGAGTTGTGGTGGTCTGCCTCCTGCTGTTGCATAACTACAGCTCCCAGCATGCCCTTGTTGCATGCTGGGAGCTGTTGCTAAGCAACAGCAGGAGGCTGTCACTCACCTCCTGCTGCTGCTGATCGCCGCACAGGTCAGTCCCGCCGCCGCCGCCGTCGTCGCTCCTGGGGCCCCGATCCCAACAGGGGCGCCGGGGATCGGGGTCCCCAGCACCCGGGGTGCACGTCCCGCACCCGCTCACGTCCTCCGGAAGAGGGGCGGAGCGGGTTGCGGGAGTGACACCCGCAGCAGGCGCCCTGATTGGTCGGCCGGTAATCCGGCCGACGAATCAGGGCGATCGTGAGGTGGCACCAGTGCCACCTCACCCCTGCTGGTAATGGCTGTTCGGAGCCGTCTCTGACGGCCCCGATCAGCCAGTAATTCCGGGTCATCGGGTCACTGGAGACCCGATTGACCCGGAATCTGCCGCAGATCGCTGGACTGAATTGTCCAGCGATCTGCGGCAATCGCCGACATGGGGGGACATAATGACCCCCCTGGGCGATATGCCGGGATGCCTGCTGAACGATTTCAGCAGGCATCCGGCTCCGGCTCCCCTCCGGCTAGCGGTGGGGGCCGGAAATGCTCAGGGCGTATCCATACGCCCTCGGTCCTTAAGGACTTGGAAACGGGGGCGTATGGATACGCCCTATGTCCTTAAGGGGTTAAATTTAAGTTTTAAAAGTGCGTGTTATATGCCGATAAATACGGTATATACCTTAGGATAGGGGATACAGTTAGATGTCTAAAGATGGAGTATCCCTTTAAGCAGAGTTTTTTTTTACTTAGGCACAAGAGGGTATAATTCTAGTTTCTAAATAAAGGTTTTAGGGCCATTAAGAATGAGGTTCACATCAATGACAGCAGCGGTAGGCTAAAAGGAATGGAATGTACAGAGCCCAGAGAAATGTATTTATGAAATATGAAATGTATACTGTGGTGTAATACAGAACTCCAAATGCTATTGTAGAATGAGGAAGAATAAACTGTAGCATTGAATTCCCTACGGCTACGGAATAGAGGACATGTGTGGTTTTATTGCAGTAGTTAAATCAGAGTGTGCTAGATTATAATGGTGTTGAATAAGGAAGAAGGCAGGCACAGCTCAGTGAACAGAAGTGATTGCTGTCGCTCATTGGAGCAGCATGGAGAGCTTTTGTAGTTAGTTGGAAGTGATTGTCATGTAAACAGTCGGAGCTAGTGATTAGCCCGCTGTCAAACTCCTCAACTGAAAAACCAGGAGTGATACCATCATGTTCTACTACAAAATCGCTGGTCTGTTTACAGCTTAATGTTATTAGTGTGTCTTAAAAATGTGCCGTATTACCATTTTCAAGGCGCTGAAAACCATGAAGAAAGCAATGAATCTGCACCCTTGTTGTCCAGCTTAAAGGACTTGAACCAGAATTTGAACCAATTTTAACCACTTAAGGACCCAGGGCATACCAGTACACCCTGAGTCCGCTCCCTTTCTGTAACGCGGGGCCATGGCAGGTCAGGCCCGGCCGGGACCCGTGGCTAATAGCGTGCAGCACTGATCGCGGTGCCGCATGCTATTAACCCTTTAGACGCAGCATTCAATGTTGATCGCCGTGTCTAAAGTGAAACTAAACTGCTGCCGGTGAGCTCATGGGGCTGTTCGGGATCGCTGTGACGAAATTACGGCATCCCAAACAGCTGTAGGACACGAGGAGGGTCCCCCTACCTGCCTCCTGGTGTCCGATCGTCAAATGACTTCTCATTGCCTGAGATCCAGGCATGAGCAGTCAAGCCGCAGAATCATTGACCTATGTTATCCTATGGGATAACAAAGATCAATGTAAAAGATCAGTGTGTGCAGTGTTATAGCCATATATGGGGGCTATGACATTGCAAAAAAATTCCAAAGTCTAAAATTGTTGGCCACATTTTATGTCATAAAGATCAAAAATCTAAAAGTAAAAAAATCTATAAGTCCCATCAATACAAAATGTTATCGCTAAAAACTTCAGATAACGGCGCTAAAAATTAGCCCTCATACCGCCCCATACGTGGAAAAATAAAAAAGTTATAGGGGTCAGAAGATGACAATTTTAAACATATACATTTTCCTGCATGAAGTTATGATTTAGATTTATGATTTAGATTTATGATTCAGAAGTATGCCAAAATCAAACCTATATAAGTAGGGTATCATTTTAATCGTATGGACCAACAGAATAAAGAGAAGGTGTCACTTTCACAGAAGAATGTACTGCGTAGAAACAGAAGCCCCCAAATTTACAAAATGGCGTTTCTTCTTCAATTTTGTGTCACAATAATTCTCTGTCCATTTCGCTGTAGATTTTTTGGTAAATTACATCATTACAAAGCAGAATTGGTGGTGCCTAAAAAATAAGCCATCGCATGGATTTTTAGATGCTAAATTTAAAGAATTATGATTTTTTAAACGGAAAAACCCCGGGTCCTTAAAGGGTTAAGTAACTACATGCAGTGTCATGCAGTACCGATTTTCTAACCATTAAAGTGTAACCTTGTCGTGTGACTAAGGTATCTCTCTTTATGTATCAGGATATGGATTTGGATACTGTGAGTTCAACTTGTTCACGAAAGTGTGAAAATAGCCTCTCTCATAGAAGCCTTACTAAGTTCTTTGCGTGCCTTTCCCAGTTCCATCTTTTTTTCTTAGGCAGGGCGCTGAGCAGGGATGGAGCTGCGTGATTACAGAGAACCAGGCCATAGAGAACACACATTGTACAAGAATAATATGGTAAAGGTAGCCAACCTTTTTGATGGCTTTCTTACTGTGGCTGAGGCTTCCTTAGTCGCAATAAGGAATGCCTCTCTAGGTAATGTATGCACTTAAAGGGGTACTCCGCCAATAGACATCTTATCCCATATTGAAAGGATAGGGGATAAGATGTCAGGGGCGGAGTACCCCTTTAAGGCTTGTATGCAGTGATGCTTGGTGGTAAAAGGAGAAAGGAGAATTGTTTTTCTTATTGCAAAAATGTTATTGCAAAGCTCTCATATTTTTCAAATATGTAGCTGAAAGGACAGGAGATCAGGCTCAGCCGTTTTCTCTGCAGGAGGGAAACATCAGCACTACTTCGTCAAGTGTTTCAATGAAATGGTGCCCATGTCCAAGACCCAATCACAGTTCACAGATTCAAAAAGGGAAATGGCCAAGCACTCCACTATAGTCAAAATTGTGGTAATGCTTGAAAAAAGTTCTATAGAGGAACGGAAGCATTGCATGTGAAAATATTTTGCATCATCCTCACCTCTATACAACTGCTCCATTAATATTCACATACTAATAGTGCCCCTATACAGCAGTTAGGCCCATTCTGTGTCCTCATATAGCAGTTAGCCCCCTCTGTGTCCTCATATAGCAGCTAACCCCCTCTGTGTTCCATATAGTATTATGCCCCCTCTATGTACTTATATAGTAGTTAGAACCTCTCCATGCCCCCATGTAGCAATTAGACACTCTCTGTGCCACCATGTAGCAGATAAGTCTCCTCTGTGCCCCCATATGACAGTCAGGAGGCCCCCCTGCACCCCATATAGTAATTAAACCATGTTGCCCCTATATTAGCTCTTTTCTTCCATATTAGCCAAGTAGATTTCACCCATTCCCCTTATATTAGGTGGGTAGATAGGCTCATTCACCCCCTATCATATTAGCTATGTAGATCTCCTCCACCTTTATATTAGGCAGGTAGGTAGACCGGCCTCCCCCTCCATAAAAGTTTGGTAGATGTCTCCCCCTCCACCATAATATTAGGTAGGTAGGCCAGCTTCTCCCCAACCCCTTCCCTCAATATTAGATTGGTAGATGTCTCTCAAACCTTAGATTAGGTAGGTGGATAAACAAAAAAATAAAAAGTTCAGCCCCCGCGCAAACCCATTCTGTCTGGTCCAGTAACATCTGCATCCTATAGCAAATAATATATATATATATATATATATATATATATATATATATATATTGACCTTTAAATTATAGACTGATCATTTCTTTGTATAAATTAAGAAGGGGATCAGATATTTTTTCCCTTCACTGTAGCGGCAATAGCAATTTATAGTTGAGTGATAAAGTCATGATTAGTGATGATCCGATTTGGCCATATTCGAATTTGCGATGTTTCACGAATATATAGATGAATATTCGTCCTATATTCACAAATTTTGTGTATTCATTATATACGGATATTTGCATATTCGATTAGAAAATTGTGAGGGAGTGGGCAACTTTACTGTTGGTTGCTAGGGATGTTGTTGATAACCTCTGACAAGTGTATTTGCATCATTCTAATTAGCCCACAATTTAAAAGAAGGAATATGCACATATGCGTAAAAAATTAGCAAATTTGCAATATTCGCAATAAAAATTTGAAATGCGCACATTCGCGCCCAACACTAGTCATGAGACAACCCATCAATGGTTTGGTTACATAGTGACAGTAAGAAAGTCACCTAATAATCTTTACGGACCTATTTATTTTACAAAATGTAAGAATTTTAAAAAAAAATTCTATTATTTATGTTTTATACACTAAATTTGTTTTTAGATTTCTGCTGTGAATGTAGATAGGATTTGTCAATATACTCTGGCTTTCCGGATACAAGTTCCGCTCACTTAAATAGTCACTATATATTTCATACACATTATGCTTTTGACCTTATGCAACTTAACTCATAGTCTCGCATGCTACAGCAGGAGCATCTTGCCCTAAACAAATGCTGTTTTAAATAAGAGAGAAGTAACCGGCAGATGGCAACTTATACAGATGATTGAATCAAGTTCAGGACCACAGCATCTACACATCATCCAGCACTAATACCTCACTGTCTGAATACTGTTAACATAAATGGCACACCATTGAGGGGAAGTGCAATTTGAGATCTCTGTGCAATAACATATATGTGCAATAACTAATATAAAATGTGCATTAGGACTGGAAGTTCCTTGATTTAATATGCAGTGACCCCCCCCCCCCCCGACCTACAAGGGCCCCGACATACGATAATTTCAACATATGCGGCAGCATCAACATGCGATGCTGGAGTGGCAGGGACAACATGGGGATGCGGCGACAGCGATAGACGGGACATCATCCAGGGCAGCGGTGACGGTCCGGAGCGGCAGGGACAAGTGAGTATACCTTCATATATTTAACATTGCACGGATCCCTCAACATACGATGGTTTCAACAAACAATGGTTCATTTGGAACAAATTACCATCGTATGTTGAGGGACCACTGTACAGACTTACAAGGACATTTTATATAGGAACAGTGCTTTTTTTAACAAGCCTGTGAGATAACATGCATTTAATCCACTTATGCAGCTGTACCTGAAATAAATGTGGCTATATGGACAAATGATTTGCCCCTAGTAGAGGCTTCATGTGAATACATGTGCAGTAAGGTATATGTGCTATAACGGGTGTGATATTATGGAGGTATATGGACATTAAATAAGACTGTCTTAAATGATTACAATACGAGACAGTAACAGGTCATGGAGACACAGTTCACGTGAATGAACTGTGTAAGGATATTCACTCATATGAAAGACAAGTAAATGCCTGAGTGAAGTGTGTCTCGGACTGTGAAACAACATATGGATTGTTTATCGCTTTCCATAGCGTGTAGACTTCAATGGCGGCCTATGTGTATGGTTTTTGAATTTGCACTCTTTTGTTCAGTAATGTTTTATCAATTTTGTGGTTATTAAAAGCTAAGTTTTATATCTCATCCTCAATCAGTGCGTGGCAACTCATAGTCAGTCTTGTCTCTAGCAGATCTCAATCATGATGCTTGGTCCTAGATATAAAAAGGAGATATTCGAGAAATGGCAAGGGAGGAAAGGGCCCTTTTAGATTAAGAAAATATAAAAAGCACCAAGGAAGAACAAAGACATTGATTGTTCTTTGTAAGGATCTTACAATGATCTAATAACCCTAATTAAACAAATGTTGATAAGTGTAAAGATTTCTATAGATAATACATTCATAGTGTAAAAGTTCATTAGAAATGGAAGCGCCGCAGCACTCGTCTTAGTCTAACTTTGTTTTATTAAGTGCAGATGTGACATAATGCAATAATTGTTTACCAGTAGCTTTTACAGCTATTTTTTTTTTAAAGAACATGCACTTACAATGGCTAAGAACCATTGCACAATAACCTTTGTGACCATTAGTTTTCAATGTGATGTAGTCACTTGCCATGGGGAGCAGTAAATTGATTATAAGATTGTATATCAACATGTTATGATCTTATGGTAGAATTATAGATGTAGATTATTTTTAAAGGGAACATGTCATATTGAAAAGGCAGAGTAGGAACAGCTGAGAAGATTTATAGTTTTGTGAATAAGTTCCAGGATAACTTGTCATGTATACAGTCATGGTCATAAAGGTTGGCACCCCTGAAATTTTTCAAGAAAATGAAGTATTTCTCACAGAAAACAATTGAAGTACACATGTTTATTCCCTTTGTGTGTATTGGAACTAAACCAAAAAAAGGGAGGAAAAAAAGCAAATTGGAAATAATGTCACACCAAACTCCAAAAATGGTCTGAACAAAATTATTGGAACCCTTAATTTTATATTTGCATACCCCTTGGAAAAAATAACTGAAATCAGTGGCTTCCTATAACCATCAATAAGCTTTGTTACGCCTAGCGCTCCGGGTCCCCGCTCCTCCCCGGAGCGCGTACGGCGTCTCTCTCTCCGCAGCGCCCCGGTCGGTCCCGCTGACCGGGAGCGCTGCCCTGTCATGGCCGTTGGGGATGCGATTCGCACAGCGGGACGCGCCCGCTCGCGAATCGCATCCCAGGTCACTTACCCGTTCCCGTCTCCTGCTGTCATGTGCTGGCGCGCGCGGCTCCGCTCTCTAGGGCGCGCGCGCGCCAGCTCCCTGAGATTTAAAGGGCCAGTGCACCAATGATTGGTGCCTGGCCCAATTAGCTTATTGTGTTCACCTGTGCACTTCCCTATATCTAGTCACTTCCCTTGCACTCCCTGGCCGGATCTTGTTGCCTTAGTGCCTAGTGAAAGCGTTCCCTAGTCTGTTCCTAGTCCGTGTTCCTGACCTCCTGCCGTTGCCCCTGACTACGATCCTTGCCGCCTGCCCCCGACCTTCTGCTACGTCCGACCTTGCTTCTGCCTACTCCATTGTACCGCGCCTATCTTCAGCATCTTCAGCAGCCAGAGAGGTAAGCCGTTGCTAGTGGATACGACCTGGTCACTACCGCCGCAGCAAGACCATCCCGCTTTGCGGCGGGCTCTGGTGAAAACCTGTAGTGGCTTAGAACCGGTCCACTAGCGCGGTCCTCGCCATCCCTCTCTGGCACAGGGGATCCACTACCTGCCAGCCGGCATCGTGACAGTAGATCCGGCCATGGATCCCGCTGAAGTTCCTCTGTCAGTGGTCGCTGACCTCACCACGGTGGCCGCCCAGCAAGCCCGACTGATCGCCCTTCTAACCCGTCAGCTGTCGGAAATGTCCACCATTTCGCACCAACTTCAGTCGCAACTTCTCCAGCAATCTTCTCCTCCGCCAGCTCCTGCACCTCCTCCGCAGCGAGTGGCCACTCCTAGCCTCTGCCTGTCCTTGCCGGACAAATTTGATGGGGACTCTAAGTATTGCCGTGGCTTTCTTTCGCAATGTTCCCAGCACTTGGAGATGATGTCGGACCAGTTTCCTACTGAGAGGTCTATGGTGGCTTTCGTAGTCAGCCTTCTGTCTGGAAAAGCCCTGTCATGGGCCGCACCGCTCTGGGACCGCAATGACCCCGTCACTGCCTCTGTACACTCCTTCTTCTCGGAAATTCGAAGTGTCTTTGAGGAACCTGCCCGAGCTTCTTCAGCCGAGATTGCCCTGCTGAACCTGGCCCAGGGTGTTTCTTCCGTTGGCGAGTACGCCATTCAGTTCCGTGCTCTTGCTTACGAGTTGTCCTGGAATAGTGAGGTTCTCTGCGCGACCTTTAAAAAAGGCCTATCCAGCAACATTAAAGATGTTCTGGCCGCACGAGAGACTCCTGCTGACCTACATGAACTCATTCATCTTGCCACTCGCATTGACATGCGTTCTTCCGGATGGCGTCTGGAGCTTCCCCTGGATATGGACTTTGTTCGCACGAAGCGTTTTTTCTCCCCGGCTCCTCTCTCCTCTGGTCCTCTGCAATCTGTTCCTGTGCTTCCCGCCGCGGAGGCTATGCAAGTTGACCGGTCTCGCTTGACACCTCAAGAGAGGACACGATGCCGTATGGAGAACCTCTGCCTGTACTGTGCTAGTACCGAACACTTCCTAAGAGATTGTCCTATCCGTCCTCCCCGCCAGGAAAGACGTACGCTGACTCCGCACAAAGGTGAGACAGTCCTTGATGTCTACTCTGCTTCTCCACGTCTTACTGTGCCTGTGCGGATGTCTGCCTCTACCTTCTCCTTCTCTACAGTGGCCTTCTTGGATTCCGGATCTGCAGGAAAATTTTTTTTGGCCTCTCTCTTCAACAGGTTCTACGTTCCTGTGACCAGTCTCGCCAGACCCCTCTACATCTATTGTTTTTACAATAAAAGATTGGACTGTCTCGTTCGTTTCCACACAGAACCCCTCCTAATTTGCATCGGACCTCATCACGGAAAAATTGAATTTTTTTTCCTCAGGTTCTTTGGCCCCAAGAAGAGGGGGAGACCTAAGGGGGGGGGTACTGTTACGCCTAGCGCTCCGGGTCCCCGCTCCTCCCCGGAGCGCGTACGGCGTCTCTCTCTCCGCAGCGCCCCGGTCGGTCCCGCTGACCGGGAGCGCTGCCCTGTCATGGCCGTTGGGGATGCGATTCGCACAGCGGGACGCGCCCGCTCGCGAATCGCATCCCAGGTCACTTACCCGTTCCCGTCTCCTGCTGTCATGTGCTGGCGCGCGCGGCTCCGCTCTCTAGGGCGCGCGCGCGCCAGCTCCCTGAGATTTAAAGGGCCAGTGCACCAATGATTGGTGCCTGGCCCAATTAGCTTATTGTGTTCACCTGTGCACTTCCCTATATCTAGTCACTTCCCTTGCACTCCCTGGCCGGATCTTGTTGCCTTAGTGCCTAGTGAAAGCGTTCCCTAGTCTGTTCCTAGTCCGTGTTCCTGACCTCCTGCCGTTGCCCCTGACTACGATCCTTGCCGCCTGCCCCCGACCTTCTGCTACGTCCGACCTTGCTTCTGCCTACTCCATTGTACCGCGCCTATCTTCAGCATCTTCAGCAGCCAGAGAGGTAAGCCGTTGCTAGTGGATACGACCTGGTCACTACCGCCGCAGCAAGACCATCCCGCTTTGCGGCGGGCTCTGGTGAAAACCTGTAGTGGCTTAGAACCGGTCCACTAGCGCGGTCCTCGCCATCCCTCTCTGGCACAGGGGATCCACTACCTGCCAGCCGGCATCGTGACAAGCTTCTTACACCTCTCAGCCGGAATGTTAGACCACTCTTACTTTGCAAAATGCTACAGGTCTATCTTATTGGAAGGGCACCTTTTCCAACAGTAATTTTTAGATCTCTCCACAGGTGTTCAATGGGATTTAGATCTGGACTCATTGCTGGCCACTTCAGAACTCTCCAGCACTTTGTTGCCATCCATTTCTAGGTGCTTTTTGACATATGTTTAGGATCATTTTCCTGCTGGAAGACCCGAGATCTTGGGCGCAAACCCAGCTTTCTGACACTGGGCTGAACAGTGCAAGCCAAAATCCGTTGGTAATCCCTAGATTTCATCATGGCTTGCACATATTCAAGGCACCCAGTGCCAGAGGCAACAAAACAACCATAACATAATTGAACCTCCACCATATTTCACTGTAGGTACTGTGTTCTTTTATTTGTAGGCCTCATTCATTTTCGGTAAACAGTAGAATGATGTGCTTTACCAAAAAGCTCTATCTTGGTCTCATCTGTTCACAAGACATTTTCCAGAAGGATTTTGGGTTACTCAAGTTCATTTTGGCAAAATGTAGTCTTGCTTTTTTATATCTCTGTGTCAGCAGTGGGGTCCTCCTGGGTCTCCTGCCATAGTGTTTCATTTCATTTAAATGTTGATGGATAGTTCGCACTGACACTGATGCTCCCTAAGCCTGCAGGACAGCTTGAATATCTTTGGAACTTGTTTGGGGCTGCTTATCCACCATTTGGACTATCCTGCATGGACACCTTTCATCAATTTTTATCTTCCGACCATGCTCAAGGACATTAGCTACAGTGCCACGGGTTGCAAACTTCTTGATAATGTTGCACACTGTGGACAAAGGCAAATCTAGATCTCTGGAGATGGACTTGTGACCTTGAGATTGTTTATAATTTTCCACAATTTTGGTTTTCAAGTCCTCAGACAGTTCTCTTTCTGTTGTCCATGCCTAGTGTGGAACATACAGACACACAATGCAAATACTATGAACATCTGAACATCTCTCCTTTTTATCTGCTTTCAGGTATGCTTTTTATTGTGCCCACACTTGTTACTTGCCCCAGGTGAGTTTAAAGGAGCATCATATGGTTGAAACAATATTATTTTTCCACAATTTTGAAAGGGTGCCAATAATCTTGTCAAGCCCATTTTTGAAGTTTGGTGTGACATTATGTCCAATTTGATCCCCCGCCCCCCCCCCCCCGCTTTTTAGCTTTAGTTCCAATATACACAAAGGGAATAAACATGTGTATAGCAAAACATGTGTTACTGCAATCCTTTTCTGTGAGAAACACTTCATTTTCTTGAAAGATTTCAGGGGTGCCAACATTTACGGCCATGACTGTACATGTCAATCTTGGCTTAGTCTGGGCCACATAGTCAAGTGGGCTGTCCTACTACTGATGCTTTCTCTATATACTGGTGAAGGATGTTTAGCACAAAAAAAAATGTTGCTCCATCGTGTGAATGCACCTGTTGTACCCCTACTGAAATGGATTGACAGAATAAAGAACATTGGAAATAAAGTGGTGAGTGCCTTCTAATTCTATTCCAGTACTTGTATACTTTAAAAGACTGTTATCTAAGGGCTGAGCACCCACGACAGTGCTTAACAACAAGCTGACTGTGTCCTATTAACCCTTGCTCCAGTGTGGTCATCATTTGGCAGTCCATGAGTCATAGCAGTGCCAGGTGAGTTCAGATCACGGCACAAAAAAATTGTCTTCCTACATCCCCGTATATGGAAAAATAAAAATGTCATAGGGGTCAGAAGATAACAATTTTAAACATACTAATTTTGGTGCATGTAGTTATAATTTGTTTTAGGTAGTAAAATAAAATAAAACCTATATAAATTAGATATCCTTTTAACCATATGGACCTACAGAATAAAGATAAGGTGTCAATTTTACCGAAAAGTGCACTGCGTAGAATCGGAAGCCCTCAAAAGTTATAAAAGGGTGGGGCTTTTTTATAAAAAAAAATTGCCCTACAAAATTTTTTTCTGGTTTTGCCGTAGATTTTGTGGTGAAATGATTGATGTCATTATAAAGTAAAATTGGTGGTGCATAAAACAAGCCCTCGTATGGGTTTGTAGGTGGAAAACTGAAAGTGTTATTATTTTTAGAAGGTGAGGAGGAAAAAACAAAAGTGCAAAAATGAAAAATGGCCCGGTACTTAAAGGGGTATTCTGGTGGATTTTTAAATCAACTAGTGCCAGAAAGTTATACAGATTTGTAAATGACTTCTATTAAAAAAAAATCCGTACTTTTTAGCAGCTGTATACTCTAGAGGAAATTCTTTTATTTAAAAAAAAATAATTTGTCTTGTCCACAGTGCTCTCTGCTGACACCTCTTTCCGTGTCAGGAACTGCCAGAGTAGCATGGGTTTGCAATGGGGATTTTCTTCTGCTCTGGACAGTTCCTGATACGGGCATCAGGTGTCAGCAGAGAGCACTGTGGACACGACAAAAAGAAATTCAAAAAGAAAAGAATTTCCTCTGTAGCATACAGCTGCTAAAAAGTACTGGAAGGGTAAAAAATTTTTAATAGAAGTCGTTTATAAATATGGCACCAGTTGATTTAAAAAAAAAATTTCCACAGGAGTACCCCTTTAAGGGGTTAAAGTGAACATGTCAGCAGGAAAACGGGTGTAAATAATCTCATGGGTAGATAGGGTTAGTCATCATGAGTTTGAACATATCTTGTTTTTTTATAGCTGTCTGCTTTATCTGTGGCTACTTTCACACTGCCATTGGTGCTTACAAAATTTTTTCTCTCGCTGCTAAAAAGTAACGGGTCCATCGGGACCCGTCAGCACCAGTCAGGTAATGGTCCCATTTTCGGCTGAAAAATAAAAAAATTCCAAAGATCCATTAGTGACGGGTCCCGATGGCAGTGTGAAAGGAGCCTGAGAGATAGAAGCCTTTTTGTTAATATGCAAATAGTGCTCAAGGGCACAGGGAGTTTTTCTCAGCATGGCAAGAGCCCAGATAAGTCAAGGCCATGTTTTTTTCTTTTTTTTTTTAATTGAGTGGCTGTCAGTCATACATAGTCAGCATATGCAAGAGGGCAAGTACTAAAGAGAAGATGGGTTGGACATACCAGGACTCTTGCCATGCTTAGGAGCACCCCCCCCCCCCCCCCCCCGGCAATAGAGGTTCATTTACACTTAAAAAAATGGTTATATCTCACAGATGAAATGAAATGTAGATGAGAGGGCTATTGAAATAGAAAAGGTATGCCTGAATCATGATGACTAGCCCTATCTCGCGATGGGTTTATTTACAGCCTTAGTTTTCCCAACATTACATTGAAGCTCCATGTTTATAACTACTTGGGGGCTCGAGCCAATATCTGAATATAAATCAATAAATTAATTAATTTAAAAACTGGAATTATCTGTAAAAGTCATATCTGATCCATGGTTATTTTTTGACGCATTTATTGTCCCATTACACGTTTTCTCTACAGTATTAATGTATCTAGATAGACTTTAAGTCTCAACAGAGAGACATTATGATTTTCCTTTCACACACTGTATGTGCAACCAAATGATTCTATATTTGGCTGAAGTTTCCTTTTAAAACTATGTGAATAAAATAATGGGAATTGCAGCCAGATGCCGCGATAGACCCCTATCCAGTTAACAGAGCCAACACAATTAAAGCAGTTATGAGAAATCCATTTAAAGACAATTAAGAGGTTTATCAGTAAAACATTAAGCATATAATTTCTAACAACTGCTTTTAGATGGCAACAGATCAGACGCTCCCTCTGAGGGCAGGTTAATATAATTGGACTCCTAAATTCTACAGTGTTCATATAGCTCTAGAGTTTATCCTACGCTAAGCTGAAGCCGCAATAGTCTGTTCAATTCAGATAGACTGCAAAACATTAGGTATAAGAAAAAAAACTTTACCTCACATGACTTTATAATCTATTCAGCAGGTGTACATCATGGACACATTTGTCTTTGTTTAACCTTACATCAGTGTACAATACATAAATACACAATACAATAAATTTGAAAAGCAAAACCATTGCGGAAAAAAAAAGATAAACTACTATTATGATATTATTTTGAAACTTTTATTAAGTTAGAACATGGCTCATCGCAAATGATAAGTGTATATGTGGTAACCTTGGGGGATAAAGCCTTGTGGGGTATAGGGTAGTTAGGGTGTTGCTGTTCAGAATAATAAAGGGCTGTTAACCCTTGTCACTCGTGATGCCAGGGTGAGGGTTAAATACGGTAATCTTGATAGGACTATTGCCACCCTTCCCAAGAGCAATAGGTGAATGTAGAATAAAGGATTGTCCACAACCACTGTTAACTGAAAACTTGCAGGAACTTTTACTGAAAAATCTCTACATGCAGCAATAGTAACAGTCCAGATAACAGAGTCTCTACAGATGTAGCTGAGCAGCGATTGACAGTTGGTTGGGATCATATAAGCTCAATTTAGCTTCTCAGAGATTTGGTAGCATAGATCCGCTGGATTTAAGGGTGCGTTTAGGTCCAGTGATCTTGCGGTGAGTAACGGGGAATTGCTTAGTGTATCCGCTATGTTATAGGCCGAGGCCACAAGGCTTTGGCCTAGTAAATTGTCTTGTAAGCTGCGGAGGTCCTACCTCTTCCAGAATCAGCAACCCAAGAGAGCGATCAAGATGGCGCAGCTCCCTTATATGGGCAGGGGCTGGCCGTTTTGGATTGGTCCATAACAACTGTCACTCACCGTTACATTGCATTGTGGTTGAACACGTCATGAGAACCGCCAAAGGTCCTTTAGCAAAACCATAGAGTTCTGAAGCTAATCACATGACCCGCAGGTCCTGCTACGCTGAACAGGTAGGCATTTGAATATATACATATTTATACTTATATTTATGTGAAATCCTATACAATATGAACTAACTAAGGGGTGACAAGGGGATAACTATAGAAGAGGGACCTCAATGTTCCTAGGGACTCTGACTATGGGGACCTCTACAAAGGTACAGTATGAAATACAGTACCGGGACACCACAAACCCCCTTTCTTAAAACAAGTCGACCCCGACGCCTGTCCCCTAAGGCAGAGGAACTAGGACTAGGACAGGACTATTTATACATTCTATACATCTTGACAAAATCGGAGTAAACATTAAACACCTTTGTACTTTCTTGTTACTCTGACTAGCATCTTGACTAGACAATATGAATCTCTCTAGACATTTGAAGGTTATCTAGACGTTTTGAAGCTTACTATACATTTTGAAGCTTACTAGACATTGTGAAGCTATCTAACCTTTAGTTTCTAGCTCCTTATACATTTCTATAGCTCTCTATAACATTTATGAGGCTAACTAGACATTTATATAGTTCTTTAGATATTTATAGAGCTCACTAAACATTTATATACAGCTTTCTATACACCTATCTCACCACATCTTTATTTTGCCACGATGAGTCACCTGTACACAGAAGAGCATATTGGCTTGCCCGAGGCTCTCTACTAATAAGGTTAGCTACTAGGGTCTACCGGCTATATGCTACTTACCCCTAGAACACAACAGTATAACCTACCTAGGTTACCTTTAGAAATACTTGTTTAATTTTAAGCTCGCAAGAGCACCTACTGGCCAGGTAGAGAATCTCACACACGTAATAAAGAGAAGAGAAACTAAGAGTGTTCCTAACAGTGGCAGGAATTGGATATCAATAGGCTACAATTCCTAAGTGTTTCTTGAATATGAGATATATTTTTGTTTTTGTGTATGTACTGAAGAAGAATGAGGTAGTACATTTAAATGAGCAATTTGGTGTGCTGAAAAGATATAGGTAGTACATTGAAGTGAGTCATTGAAGGTACTATGTGTGCAGGTACTGAATGTGAATCTTGGTACCTTAAGGGTAGTTTACCCTGTGTAGTCCTTTGAAACCGTCGCAACACCACCTCTGAGTCATCAGGAGTTTCTTCACTTGATGATTCTGCACGAGCTTCAGTCCCCGAGGGACCAGCTGGAGGTTTGGAAACAGAAGCAACATCTTCGGTTGGACTGGTAGATTCTCTGAAGTCAGGTGGAGAAGGTGCATCAAGACTTGGAGCAGTCACAGGAGCAGGACTGATGTTTGGTGTAACAACCAATGGTGGTTGACAGGGAGCAACAGCTATTGGCAACTGGCTGGGTGGAACGGCTACTGGCATCTGACTGGGTGGAGCTGGAAATGGTATACCCCAATACATGGTAGGTTGACGAGAGGGGAACAAAGGAACATCCATAGTGGGATGAATTCCCTCTCCCGGCACGTATTCTCTCACTGGCCTTGCTGGAGGTGGAGTAGGCAGAGTAGGTGGAGGTAGTCCAAGCACATCTTCTTTCAGGCACACTTTTCTTCTATTTCTGTGGACTACCTGCGGCTCGAACCCTTCTTTCTGTACCTCATAGGAATCTGTTTCAGGGTAAAGGATTGCAGTAATGGTATAGAGTTCCGTTTCCCACAATGAGTCCAATTTATGGGTCCTAGGGAATTTTCTGAGCCACACCTTATCTCCAAGCTGTAAGGGCCGAGCTGAAGCATGCCGATTATAATCTCTCTGCTGGCGTCCTAGGACTTCGCCCATTTTCTTCTCAACAATGTTTTTGGCCTCCTCTATCCTCCGTTGATGCTCCTACACCCAACCTTGAGAAACCTGAGGGGAATTGTTGAAAGGGGCCTGCAGCCCGAAGGTCCGATCCTTTGGCAATTGGCCATGTCGGCCCATCATCAAGAAAAAGGGCGTATACCCTGTAGAACAGTGAACAGTGTTGTTGTAAATCTCCAGGAGCTCAGGCAACCACCGGGGCCACTCTTTGTGCTTTGAGACAGAGGCAGCTCTGAGCATTTGGATGAACACTTGATTGATCCTCTCGCAGAGGCCATTCCCCTGGGGATGGTAGGCCGTCGTCCGGAGCTTCTTGCAGTGATGAAACTGGAAAAGTTCTTGGAACATTTGAGCTTCAAAGGTGGTTCCCCAATCCGTGAGCACCGACTTGAGACACCCCAGAGGTTGGATCCAGTGACTATAGAAGAGTTGGGTAGCCGTCTTGGCAGTAAGGTCCTTGAGAGGGACCACGACCACCCACTTAGTAATGAGTAATGGTCCACCATGGTCTGGGCTTAGCAGTAGCCAGACCGAGTGGGGGCCAACTTCATATGATCCAAGGCAACAATCTGATTCGGTCTCTCTGTACAGATGGGATGTAAAGGGGCCCTTGCGTCCCTGCGGGGATCCTTGATAACATTGCACACAGAGCATTCAGCGCACCACTTCTCAATGTCTCCCTGCATCCCTATCCAGTAATATCTTCTTCTGATAGTAGCTTCAGTCTTATGGACCCCGAAATGCCGGGACTGGTCATGATAGGCATTCAGGACCATGCCTGCATCTCTTCTAGGGACCAAGATCTGATGTATATGGTCTCCTGAAACTGGGTCCAGGGAGTTTCGATATATCAACCCCTTGTGCAAGAACAGGCGATTCCTCTGTCGCCACAGCCGTTTCAACTCAAAGTCCCCTTGCGACTTGTGGAGCCGAGTGGGTACTTTCTTGTGGAGACAATAGTCTAAGAGGTTCCCGATAACCCGGCTTTCGTCCTGAAGTGTCTTCCATGTGGATAAATCTTCAGGGAATTTGAGAGGTTCAGGTTTATCACCCTCCTGGGCAGTTATAGCACTCTGGCTCACGAACCTTCGATAGAAGGGAGGCATCTCTACATCTTCCCACACATCTTCAGCAGGAGGTGCTTCCCCTGGGGCCATCCGTGAAAGTACATCCACATTAATATTAGTTTTACCGCTGCGGTGCTTAATGTTGAAATAATAGTTGGCCAATCGGGAGGCCCAGGGTTGTTCAAGAGCCCCCAACTTAGCAGTGTTCAAATGGGCCATGGGATGGTTATCGGTATAGACCGTGAAGGGAGTAGCAGCCAGATAGTCTTTAAATGTCTCAGTAATGGCCCAGACTAAGGCCAAGAGCTCCAGTTTGAAGGAGCTATAGTTAGTGTCATTCTTTTCGGCGCCTCGGAGGTGTCGGCTGGCGTAGGCGAATATTCTCTCTTTGCCATCCTGTACCTGAGACAAGACTGCTCCCAGATCTTCGAAGCTAGCATCTGTATACAAACGGAACGGCAGGCTGTAGTCAGGATACGCCAGAATAGGGGGTTCCGTGAGGAGGTATTTCAACGATCAAAAGGCCTTTTCTTGGTCTTCGGCCCACTGTATGGGTAACCTCCCATTATAATTCTCCCGGGCAGTGCCTCTCAATAGCTCGGTCAAGGGTCCAGCAATTTGGGCAAAGTGGGGGATGAAACGTCGGTAATAACCAGCAAATCCCAGGAAACTTCGGACGTCTTGCACCGTCTTGGGTGTAGGCCACTCCCTCACAGCACTCACTTTATCTGGATCGGGCTGGACCCCTTGGGCACTGACGACATGTCACAGGTAGTGTACTTGCGGTTTTAGCAGATAACACTTGGAGGGTTTAACCTTGAGTCCATGTTGAATAAGGACTTGGAAAACTTCTTTCAGGTGGTCCAGATGCTCCTGATATGTCCGGGAGTAGACAATGACGTCGTCTAAATACAAGAGAACACTCTGGAAGTTGAGATGCCCCAAACATCGCTCCATTAAGCGTTGGAAAGTAGCCAGTGCATTGCACAGCCCATACTTTTGAACTCAAAGAGTCGCATGGGGGTCACAAATGCGGTCTTCTCTCTGTCTTCTTCCGCCATCGGTACTTGCCAGTAGCCACTTGTCAAGTCCAGTGTAGAAAAATAGGCGGCGGACCCCAATGCCGTCAAGGATTCTTCAATACGGGGAGAGGATAGGCGTCCTTGTGAGTTATCCCGTTCAGTTTCCGGTAGTCTACACAAAAACGGATAGTCCCATCCTTTTTCTTCACAAGGACCAAAGGTGCTGCCCAAGGACTCTGGCTTTCCTGGATAACATCAGCCTCCTTCATTTCCACTAGCATTTCCACTAGTCTGAAACATCCCAGGAGCCACGGGGCGATGCCTCTCCTTAACCCCTTAAGGACTCAGGGTTTTTCCGTTTTTGCACTTTCGTTTTTTCTTCCTTACCTTTTAAAAATCATAACCCTTTAAATTTTCCACCTAAAAATCCATATTATGGCTTATTTTTTGCGTAGCCAATTCTACTTTGCAGTGACATTAGTCATTTTACCCAAAAAATTCACGGCGAAACGAAAAAAATCATTGTGCGACAAAATCAAAGAAAAAACGCCATTTTGTAACTTTTGGGGGCTTCCGTTTCTACGCAGTGCATATTTCGGTAAAAATTACACCTTATCATTATTCTGTAGGTCCATATGGTTAGAATGATACCTTACTTAAATAAGTTTGATTTTGTCGTACTTCTGGAAAAAATCATAACTACATGCAGGAAAATTTATACGTTTAAAAATGTCATCTTCTGCCCCCGATAACTTTTTTATTTTTCCACATACAGGGCGGTATGAGGACTAATTTTTTGCGCCGTGATCTGAAGTTTTTATCGGTAGGATTTTTGTTTTGATCTGACTTTTTGATAACTTTTTATTCATTTTTTAATGGTATAAAAAGTGACCAAAATACGCTTTTTTGGACTTTGGAATTTTTTTACGCGTACGCCATTGACCGTGCAGTTTAATTAATGATATATTTTTATATTTCGGACATTTACGCACGCGGCGATACCACATATGTTTATTTATTTTTATTTTTTACACTGTTTTATTTTTTTTTATGGGAAAAGGGGGGTGATTCAACCTTTTATTAGGGAAGGGGTTAAATGACCTTTATTAACACTTTTTTTTTACATTTATTTTGCAGTGTTATAGGTCCCATAGGGACCTATAACACTGCACACACTGATCTTTTACACAGATCACAGGCGTGTATTAACACGCCTGTGATCAGTGTTATCGGCGCTTGACTGCTCCTGCCTGGATCTCAGGCACGGAGCAGTCATTCGCCGATCGGACACCGAGGAGGCAGGTAAGGCCCCTCCCGGGGTCCTGTCAGCTGTTTGGGACGCCGCGATTTCACCGCGGCAGTTTCGAACAGCCCGACTGAGCAGCCGGGTCACTTTCACTTTCACTATAGAAGCGGCGGTCAGCTTTGACCGCCGCTTCTAAAGGGTTAATACCGCACATCGCGATGTGTGGTATTAGCCGCGGGTCCCGGCCGTTGATGAGCGCCGGGACCGACGCGATATGATGCGGGATCGCAGCGCGATCCCGCTTCATATCGCGGGAGCCGGCGCAGGACGTAAATATACGTCCTGCGTCGTTAAGGGGTTAATTGGTGGACTGTCCCCGGTGAGAATCTGATATTTGATCATCGTAGTCCTGCCAAAGTCAGTGGGGAACTTGCTGAAAGCTTCTTGATATTGTTTAGCTACTTGGATGATTAATTCCACCTGCTCCTTGGGGGTGTCTTCATCCCCTATTTGTAGTTGGACCCACCGAGGTTCCGCAGGAGTCTGATCAGGTCCTTGTCGGGCCACTTGGGACTTCGAGACCACATGTCTTGCACCTAAATGGTGCAATTTAGCCACAGGTGTATACTTAGATAACTAGACGGCAACTTCAGAGAGGTTAATGAGTCTTACCAGAACTTTCCCATTTTGAACTGTCACCAGGCTTCTAGCTGCTCGCACCAAGTGAAAATATTCCAGCATGATGGGTGCCAAGAGCACTTGGTAATCCTGATTCTCCACCCCAGGTCGGGTACAACACCAAATGACTGTCTCCGTTTGTGGTTGTTAAGTCACAGCACGTATGTCTTGGATCCTGACTCGACAGATTTCCCCCTGATGATTCACAAACTTCTGTTCTGCTTGGAGGATCTTGAGGTGGTGTTGCGCGGCTCGCCGGCCTGGAGGTGACATGTGAGGGAGAGATGCATGCAGTAAACAGACAATATCATTAAAACAGTGTCTCATGATGTTCATTCCTAAGATGAAGTCAGCTGCCCCTTCATCCCTAACACTGGTGACAATCACACCCTGCCTTTCTAACACATGCTCTCCCACCTTCACCGTGTGTTCCCAGTAGCCATGCCTGGGTACTGGTTTCCCGTTCCCTGCGATTACTCTAAACTCCGCTTCCTTAGGCTCACACAACCTTTTTGGACCCCAATACTTGTAGAAAACTCCCTGCGGAATAGTGTACACCTGAGACCCAGTATCTATTAGAGATTGTAACAGAATTCCTTTAACTATCACCTGTACATAAGGGCAAGGAGCAACATACATAGACAGTCCTTTCTTGTTGCCGGTGGTTCTGGACCTTCAGCAGCTTCCCCTTGTGTGCAGTCCTCGACCCCAGGGGACACCCGTTTAAGCTCAGCATTGGCTCTAACAGTGTCCATTCTTATTACAATAACTACAAGCAGGTCTCTGACTTCCAGGCAGTCTCACAGGAGGGGTATTAGGTGGATCAGCAGGGCGGGGGTCAGGTTTCTTAGGTGGGAGTGTTGCAGATCTAGGGGGATTGGGCCAGACGGCCATTTCTTTAAAGGCCTTGGCTAACTGTTCAATGTCCTGCTTAATGTCTTGCAAATCAGCTGTCCAAGGGCTAGGGGTAGGCATTGTAAGGGCAGGCTGAGAAGGGTCAGGTGACTGGGGCGAGGGCCCCGGGGATTCTGCAGCAGGGACACTAGCCTCCTCTGTCTGGGGCCCTGATTCGATCACTTTAACCGCTAGTCCCTTAAAAGCTGGGAAGGCCATGTCGGGATTTTGCACAGCTAGCATCCTAAGTTGAGCATTTATTCAGTGCCCCCTCTATAAAATGGTCCATCAGCACTCGGTTACCCTGATCGGGCGTAATGCCATCCAGCTTTTGCACCGCCTCTAATGTGCTCTGTAAAGCTACTGCATATGCACTGAGAGTCTCACCTGGTTTCTGACGTCGCTCATATAGTTTGAGGCGTACCTCAGAGGGGAAATGAGATTCAAACACCTGAGAGAGTCCTTAAAAAATCTGCCCCACTGTGGCTTTGTCAGCCGCTGGCCAGATGCGAAGTTCCTCAGAGGCATGTCCCTGGAGCTGTCCCAGAAGCAACTGTATCTGTTGATGAGGAGGTAATGCATAGAATCCGAAGAGGCTGTAGAACTTTTCTTTAAAGTCTCTCAATGTAAAAGGGTCACCATTGTAGGTGGGAAGCACAGGATTCCCCAGGAAGACAGGTGCTGCAACAGGGGCTCCCAACACATAGGGAGAAACTAGAGGTGGACTTGCTGGGTCCTGCTCTGCCTGTGGCGAAGGTCTTGCTGGAATCACAGGGAGAGCGCATCTTTGTGAGGTAGGAAGCGTTGGTGAAGGCGACAGCACCCTTCTAACTAGTGGTGGATACCCCATTGGTGGAGTCACTGTTGCTCAGGTGGGGACAGTGGCGCTGCAGGCTCTGACATTTTTGTATTGGATGTGCTGGCCCTTTAAATAAATCCTGGATTCCTAGGTCCCAAAGAGATACGCAGTTGTTCTCTAATCTGGAACTTGAGGACGTAGATTTCAAATTTGAGAGCGGTGACTTGAAACTCAATTACCTTAAGTTGAAATTTGAGTGTGTTGATCGGCAGTTGAAGTGAATCTATATAGGACTTCAATTTGTCAATCTGGTGTCTCAGAGTCCTGTGCTGTTCCGGCTCCTTACAACTTCCAACCCGCTGTCGCACTTTGCGCTTTTTCCCGCGCTGAACTATATCTCTTGTTTGGTCTCCGTCTTTAGACTCCGGCAAAATGGCCACTGCGGCACCGAGGGCTTCGGTGGGCGGGGTCTCTGAATCACGCGTGCAGGACGGCCCCGCATTAACTTCAACTCTTTCTCTTGCAACTTGTAACTCTGCTGTACTCTTCGCCTTCCCCCTTACTTTACATGTGCACTTCCTCCACACAACACCGTGCGCGCAACCCCGTACACCAGAGTATAATTAACAGTAGATGAACAAAATCCGTTACTTTCTGGGGAGGGGGGGGGGGAGGAGTACGATTTCACTAGTAACAACAGCAGCAGGCACACACCCGAATCCTGTTTGTGCGATGCCAAAAAGGCTTTGTGGTAACCTTGGGGGATAAAGCCTGGTGGGATGTAGGGTTGTTAGGGTGTTGCTGTTCAGAATAATAAAGGGCGCTGTTAACCCTTGTCACTCGTGACACCAGCGTGAGGGTTAAATACGGTAATCTAGATAGGCCTATTGTCACCCTTCCCAAGAGCAATAGGTGAATGTAGAATAAAGGATTGTCCACAACCACTGTTAACTGAAAACTTGCAGGAACTTTTACTGAAGAATTTCTGTACATGCAGCAATAGTAACAGTCCAGATAACAGAGTCTCTACAGATGTAGCTGAGCAGCGATTGACAGTTGGTTGGGATCAGATAAGCTCAATTTAGCTTCTCAGAGATTTTGTAGCATAGATCCGCTGGATTTAAGGGTGCGTTTAGGTCCAGTGATCTTGCGGTTAGTAGCGGGGAATTGCTTAGTATATCCGATATGTTATAGGCCGAGGCCGCAAGGCTTTGGCCCAGAATCAGTAACCCAAGAGAGCGATCAAGATGGCGCAGCTCCCTTATATGGGCAGGGGCTGGCCGTTTTGGATTGGTCCATAACAACTGTCACTCACCGTTACATTGCATTGTGGGTGAACACGTCATGAGAACCACCAAAGGTCCTTGTTACGCCGAGCGCTCCGGGTCCCCGCTCCTCCCCGGAGCGCTCGCTTCACTCCCTCCGCTGCAGCGCTCCGGTCACGTCCTCTGACCCGGGGCGCTGCGATCCTGCTGCCAGCCGGGATGCGATTCGCGATGCGGGTAGCGCCCGCTCGCGATGCGCACCCCGGCTCCCCTACCTGACTCGCTCCCCGTCTGTTCTGTCCCGGCGCGCGCGGCCCCGCTCCCTAGGGCGCGCGCGCGCCGGGTCTCTGCGATTTAAAGGGCCACTGCGCCGCTGATTGGCGCAGTGGTTCCAATTAGGGTTTTCACCTGTGCACTTCCCTATATTACCTCACTTCCCTTGCACTCCCTTGCCGGATCTTGTTGCCTTAGTGCCAGTGAAAGCGTTCCTTGTGTGTTCCTTGCCTGTGTTTCCAGACCTTCTGCCGTTGCCCCTGACTACGATCCTTGCTGCCTGCCCCGACCTTCTGCTACGTCCGACCTTGCTTCTGCCTACTCCCTTGTACCGCGCCTATCTTCAGCAGCCAGAGAGGTGAGCCGTTGCTAGTGGATACGACCTGGTCACTACCGCCGCAGCAAGACCATCCCGCTTTGCGGCGGGCTCTGGTGAAAACCAGTAGTGGCTTAGAACCGGTCCACTAGCACGGTCCACGCCAATCCCTCTCTGGCACAGAGGGTCCACTACCTGCCAGCCGGCATCGTGACAGTAGATCCGGCCATGGATCCCGCTGAAGTTCCTCTGCCAGTTGTCGCTGACCTCACCACGGTGGTCGCCCAGCAGTCACAACAGATAGCGCAACAAGGCCAACAGCTGTCTCAACTGACCGTTATGCTACAACAGTTGCTACCACAGCTTCAGCAGTCATCTCCTCCGCCAGCTCCTGCACCTCCTCCGCAGCGAGTGGCCGCTCCTGGGATACGCTTATCCTTGCCGGATAAATTTGATGGGGACTCTAAGTTTTGCCGTGGCTTTCTTTCCCAATGTTCCCTGCATCTGGAGATGATGTCGGACCTGTTTCCCACTGAAAGGTCTAAGGTGGCTTTCGTAGTCAGTCTTCTGTCCGGAAAAGCCCTGTCATGGGCCACACCGCTCTGGGACCGCAATGACCCCGTCACTGCCTCTGTACACTCCTTCTTCTCGGAAATCCGAAGTGTCTTTGAGGAACCTGCCCGAGCCTCTTCTGCTGAGACTGCCCTGTTGAACCTGGTCCAGGGTAATTCTTCCGTTGGCGAGTATGCCGTACAATTCCGTACACTTGCTTCAGAATTGTCCTGGAATAATGAGGCCCTCTGCGCGACCTTCAAAAAAGGCCTATCCAGCAACATTAAAGATGTTCTGGCCGCACGAGAAATTCCTGCTAATCTACATGAACTTATTCACCTAGCCACTCGCATTGACATGCGTTTTTCTGAAAGGCGTCAGGAACTCCGCCAAGATATGGACTCTGTTCGCACGAGGCGTTTCGTCTCCTCGGCTCCTCTCTCCTCTGGTCCCCTGCAATCTGTTCCTGTGCCTCCCGCCGTGGAGGCTATGCAGGTCGACCGGTCTCGCCTGACACCTCAAGAGAGGACACGACGCCGTATGGAGAACCTCTGCCTGTACTGTGCTAGTACCGAACACTTCCTGAGGGATTGTCCTATCCGTCCTCCCCGCCTGGAAAGACGTACGCTGACTCCGCACAAAGGTGTGACAGTCCTTGATGTCTACTCTGCTTCTCCACGTCTTACTGTGCCTGTGCGGATGTCTGCCTCTGCCTTCTCCTTCTCTACAGTGGCCTTCTTGGACTCTGGATCTGCAGGAAATTTTATTTTGGCCTCTCTCGTCAACAGGTTCAACATCCCAGTGACCAGTCTCGCCAGACCCCTCTACATCAATTGTGTAAATAATGAAAGATTGGACTGTACCATACGTTTCCGCACGGAGCCCCTTCTTATGAGCATCGGATCTCATCATGAGAGGATTGAACTTTTGGTCCTCCCCAATTGCACCTCGGAGATTCTCCTTGGACTTCCCTGGCTTCAACTTCATTCCCCAACCCTGGATTGGTCCACTGGGGAGATCAAGAGTTGGGGGTCCTCTTGTTCCAAGAACTGTCTAAAACCGGTTCCCAGTAACCCTTGCCGTAACTCTGTGGTTCCTCCAGTAACCGGTCTCCCTAAGGCCTATATGGACTTCGCGGATGTTTTCTGCAAAAAACAAGCTGAGACTCTACCTCCTCACAGGCCTTATGATTGCCCTATCGACCTCCTCCCGGGTACCACTCCACCCCGGGGCAGAATTTATCCTCTCTCTGCCCCAGAGACTCTTGCCATGTCCGAATACGTCCAGGAGAATCTAAAAAAGGGCTTTATCCGTAAATCCTCCTCTCCTGCCGGAGCCGGATTTTTCTTTGTGTCCAAAAAAGATGGCTCCCTACGTCCTTGCATTGACTACCGCGGTCTTAATAAAATCACGGTTAAGAACCGCTACCCCTTACCCCTCATCTCTGAACTCTTTGATCGCCTCCAAGGTGCCCACATCTTCACTAAATTGGACTTAAGAGGCGCCTATAACCTCATCCGCATCAGAGAGGGGGACGAGTGGAAAACGGCATTTAACACCAGAGATGGACACTTTGAGTATCTGGTCATGCCCTTTGGACTGTGCAATGCCCCTGCCGTCTTCCAAGACTTTGTCAATGAAATTTTTCGTGATCTGTTATACTCCTGTGTTGTGGTATATCTGGACGATATCCTAATTTTTTCTGCCAATCTAGAAGAACACCGCCAGCATGTCCGTATGGTTCTTCAGAGACTTCGTGACAACCAACTCTATGCCAAAATTGAGAAATGTCTGTTTGAATGCCAATCTCTTCCTTTTCTAGGATATTTGGTCTCTGGCCAGGGACTACAGATGGATCCAGACAAACTCTCTGCCGTCTTAAATTGGCCACGCCCCTCCGGACTCCGTGCTATCCAACGCTTTTTGGGGTTCGCCAATTATTACAGGCAATTTATTCCACATTTTTCTACCATTGTGGCTCCTATCGTGGCTTTAACCAAGAAAAATGCTGATCCCAAGTCCTGGCCTCCTCAAGCAGAAGACTCCTTTAAACGACTCAAGTCTGCCTTTTCTTCGGCTCCCGTGCTCTCCAGGCCTGACCCTTCCAAACCCTTCCTATTGGAGGTTGATGCCTCCTCAGTAGGAGCTGGAGCTGTTCTTCTACAAAAAAATCCTTCCGGGCATGCTGTCACTTGTGGTTTTTTCTCTAGGACCTTCTCTCCAGCGGAGAGGAACTACTCCATCGGGGATCGAGAGCTTCTAGCCATTAAATTAGCACTTGAGGAATGGAGGCATCTGCTGGAGGGATCAAGATTTCCTGTTATTATCTACACCGACCACAAGAACCTCTCCTACCTCCAGTCGGCCCAACGGCTGAATCCTCGCCAGGCCCGGTGGTCTCTGTTCTTTGCCCGATTTAATTTTGAGATTCACTTTCGTCCTGCCGATAAGAACATTAGGGCCGATGCTCTCTCTCGTTCCTCGGATGCCTCAGAAGTTGATCTCCCTCCGCAACACATCATTCCACCTGACTGCCTGATCTCCACTTCTCCTGCCTCCATCAGGCAGACTCCTCCAGGAAAGACCTTTGTTTCTCCACGCCAACGCCTCGGAATCCTCAAATGGGGTCACTCCTCCCATCTCGCAGGTCATGCGGGCATCAAGAAATCTGTGCAACTCATCTCCCGCTTCTATTGGTGGCCGACTCTGGAGACGGATGTTGGGGACTTTGTGCGAGCCTGCACTATCTGTGCCCGGGATAAGACTCCTCGCCAGAAGCCCGCTGGTTTTCTTCATCCTCTGCCTGTCCCCGAACAGCCTTGGTCTCTGATTGGTATGGATTTTATTACTGATTTACCCCCTTCCCGTGGCAACACCGTTATTTGGGTGGTCGTTGATCGATTCTCCAAAATGGCACATTTCATCCCTCTTCCTGGTCTTCCTTCTGCGCCTCAGTTGGCTAAACAATTTTTTGTACACATTTTTCGTCTTCACGGGTTGCCTACGCAGATTGTCTCGGATAGAGGGGTCCAATTCGTGTCTAAATTCTGGAGGGCTCTCTGTAAACAACTCAAGATTAAATTAAATTTTTCCTCTGCATATCATCCCCAGTCCAATGGACAAGTAGAAAGAATTAACCAGATCCTGGGTGATTATTTGCGACATTTTGTTTCCTCCCGCCAGGATGACTGGGCAGATCTCCTTCCATGGGCCGAATTTTCGTATAACTTCAGGGTCTCTGAATCTTCCTCCAAATCCCCATTTTTCGTGGTGTACGGCCGTCACCCTCTTCCCCCCCTCCCTACCCCCTTGCCCTCTGGTCTGCCCGCTGTGGATGAAATTTCTCGTGACCTTTCCATTATATGGAGAGAGACCCAAAATTCTCTCTTACAGGCTTCTTCACGCATGAAGAGGTTCGCGGATAAGAAAAGAAGAGCTCCCCCCGTTTTTTCCCCTGGAGACAAGGTATGGCTCTCCGCTAAATATGTCCGCTTCCGTGTCCCTAGCTACAAGTTGGGACCACGCTATCTTGGTCCTTTCAAAATTTTGTGTCAAATTAATCCTGTCTCTTATAAACTTCTTCTTCCTCCTTCTCTTCGTATCCCTAATGCCTTTCACGTCTCTCTTCTCAAACCACTCATCCTCAACCGTTTTTCTCCCAAATCTGTTCCTCCCACTCCTGTTTCCGGCTCCTCGGACGTCTTCTCGGTCAAGGAAATTTTGGCTGCCAAAAAGGTCAGAGGAAAAAATTTTTTTTTAGTAGACTGGGAGGGTTGTGGTCCTGAAGAGAGATCCTGGGAACCTGAGGACAACATCCTTGACAAAAGTCTGCTCCTCAGGTTCTCAGGCTCCAAGAAGAGGGGGAGACCCAAGGGGGGGGGTACTGTTACGCCGAGCGCTCCGGGTCCCCGCTCCTCCCCGGAGCGCTCGCTTCACTCCCTCCGCTGCAGCGCTCCGGTCACGTCCTCTGACCCGGGGCGCTGCGATCCTGCTGCCAGCCGGGATGCGATTCGCGATGCGGGTAGCGCCCGCTCGCGATGCGCACCCCGGCTCCCCTACCTGACTCGCTCCCCGTCTGTTCTGTCCCGGCGCGCGCGGTCCCGCTCCCTAGGGCGCGCGCGCGCCGGGTCTCTGCGATTTAAAGGGCCACTGCGCCGCTGATTGGCGCAGTGGTTCCAATTAGGGTTTTCACCTGTGCACTTCCCTATATTACCTCACTTCCCTTGCACTCCCTTGCCGGATCTTGTTGCCTTAGTGCCAGTGAAAGCGTTCCTTGTGTGTTCCTTGCCTGTGTTTCCAGACCTTCTGCCGTTGCCCCTGACTACGATCCTTGCTGCCTGCCCCGACCTTCTGCTACGTCCGACCTTGCTTCTGCCTACTCCCTTGTACCGCGCCTATCTTCAGCAGCCAGAGAGGTGAGCCGTTGCTAGTGGATACGACCTGGTCACTACCGCCGCAGCAAGACCATCCCGCTTTGCGGCGGGCTCTGGTGAAAACCAGTAGTGGCTTAGAACCGGTCCACTAGCACGGTCCACGCCAATCCCTCTCTGGCACAGAGGGTCCACTACCTGCCAGCCGGCATCGTGACAGTCCTTTAGCAAAACCATAGAGTTCTGAAGCTAATCACATGACCCGCTACGCTGAACAGGTAGGCATTTGAATATATACATATTTATACTTATATTTATCTGAAATCCTATACAACTATGAACTAACTAAGTGGTGACAAGGGGATAACTTTAAAAGAGGGACCCCGACATTCCTAGGGACTCTGACTATGGGGACCTCTACAAAGGTACAGTATGAAATACGGTATCGGGACACCACATATAGTACAATGGTCACATATATAAAACAGACATGAACAGATAATGGCATATAATCATCTGAATAACTTACAGTTAACCATTTCTGAATATTGATATTTATGTGCAGGGGGATTTTCAAGCTGGAAGATCCACCAAGGTGAAAATGGTTCCAAAGGTTACAACCACAAAAAAGGAAAATTTTTAATAAAGGACAACAAATTTTTTTAGGGTACATGCACAATTGCATATTTTCTGCTTCAGATCTGCTATAGCAGATTTTGCTACCTATTGAAGTCAATGGGCAGCAAAATCTGCAGCAGTAAAAGCTGCAAATATACATATCTGTGAACCTACCCATATTCTGCAGGATATCTAGAACACCATGAGAAAAATGTGGTTTCAGATGTGACCTTCTGTCAACGTTCTAACCTGCACACACTATACTGTTGACATGTGCAATAATCTCTTCTTTCTGTGCCTACTTTGACCTATCTTATCCCACTTACAGGTTTTAGTTTCCTCATATGTAGATCACAGATTCTAGAAGATTTGAGACCACTCCTTTTTATTGAAGGAATACTCCGGCAGAAAAAAAAACAAAAAAAAAAAAACGTATGCCCAATCCACAGTATAGGGGATAAGTAGCTGATCTGATCTGATCTCTGGTGCGGATCTCCGGTCTACTGGTAGACTGGTAGACACCATGCCCTCCATTCATTCCATACAGATGATTCCCGAGTTCTTGGGTATTTTTGTTGGTCCCATAGAAATGAATGGAGTGTGTGTCAGCTTCAACACGCGCTCCTCACTGAGCGCCGGGTCCCGTCCTGTTGATCGCGCGGGGGGTCCAGCAGTCAGACCCCCCACGATCAGCTACTTATCCCCTATCCTGTGGATAGGGGCTTCATTTTTTGGGGGGGTTTCTCCTTTAACCACTTAAGGACCTAGGGCGTATGGATACGCCTTGACGTCCTGGTACTTAAGGACCCAGGGCGTATCCATACGCCTGTGGGAATATGGGTCCCCACTGCGCGCCGGGCGGGGACCGGGCCGGGGTGACTGCTGATATCAATCAGCAAGCACCCCGTGCAAATGCCCAGGAGGGTCATCAGATGCCGTCGGCGATCAGCGCAAATCGCAAGTGAATACACACTTGCGATTTGTGCCGATTCTGGGTCATACGGGTCTATTGTGACCTGGTGACCCGGAATAGAAGGGGGATCGCGGTTGTCTAAGACACCCACGAACCCCCTGTAGGCATAGGAGTGAGGTGGCAGGGTTGCCACCCCTCCTATCCCTGCTATTGGTCTGCTATTGATCATCAGAGGCGACGACCAATAGCAGACCGGGCGCGGGGGGGTTAACTTTCGTTTTCCCCGTCCTGCCCACCCACAATAGGCGGGGCCGAACGGGGAACCGAAGGGGACCGGGCGCCGACGTCCACTTACCCGTCCGGGGCTGCGGCGACGTTGATCTCGCGGGCGGCGTTACGTGCGTTTGAAGAGGACGGCTCCCGGGATCCTACGGAAGCCGGTAAGTAGATCTGGAGGGTTACAGTCTGAGACCGTGGTCTCTAACTGTAGCCCTCCAGATGTTGCAAAACTACAACTCCCAGCATGCCCAGACAGCTGGTTGGGCATGCTGGAATATGTAGTTTTGCAATAGCTGGAGGGCTGCAGTTTGAGACCACTATACAGTGGTCTCTAAACTATATCCCTCCAGATGTTGCAAAACTACAACTCCTAGCATGCCCACATAGCTGTTTGTTGTCTGGGCATGCTGGGAGTTGTAGTTTTGCAACATCTGGAGGTCCACAGTTTGGAGATCACTGTGCAGTGGTCTAAAAACTGTAGCTCTCCAGATGTTGCAAAACTGCAATTCCCAGCATGCCCAGAAAGCAAACAGCTGTCTAGGCATGCTGGGAGTTGTAGTTGGGTACCTCCAGCTGTTGCATAACTACATCTCCCAGCATGCCCTTCGGTGATTAGTACATGCTGGGAGTTGTAGTTTTGCAACAGCTGGAGGCACACTGGTTGGAAAATATTGAGTTAGGTAACAGAACCTAACTGAAGGATTTCCAACCAGTGTGCCTCCAGCTGTTGCAAAACTACAACTCCTAGCATGCACGGTCTGTCAGTACATGCTGAGAGTTGTAGTTTTGAAACAGCTGGAGGTTTGCCCCCCCATGTGAACGTACAGGGCACATTCACATAGGCGGGTTTACAGTAAATTTCCTGCTTCAAGTTTGGACTGCGGCAAATTTTTCGCCGCAACGCAAACTCCTAGCGGGAAATTCACCGTATCCCGCCAGTGTGAATGTACCCTAAAAACACTACACTAACACATAATAAACAGTAAAACACTACATATACACCCCCTTATACTGCCCCCCCCAATAAAAGTGAAAAACGTATTGTATGGCAGTGTTTCCAAAACGGAGCCTCCAGCTGTTGCAAAACATCAACTCCCGGCATTTCTGGACAGCCACTGACTTTCCAGGCATGCTGGGAGTTTAGCAACAGCTGGAGGCACCCTGTTTGGGAATCACTGGCGTAGAATACCCCTATGTCCACCCCTATGCAATCCCTAATTTAGTCCTCAAATGCGCATGGTGCTCTCTTACTTCGGAGCCCTGTCGTATTTCAAGGAAACAGTTTAGAGCCATATAGGGGGTATCGCCGTACTCGGGAGAAATTGCACTACAAATTTTGGGGGTCTTTTTTTCCTTTTACCGCTTGTGAAAAGGAAAAGTTGGGGGCTACACCAGCCTGTTAGTGTAAAAAAATAAAAAAATTTACACTAACCTGCTGGTGTTGCCCCATACTTTTTATTTCCACAAGCGGTAAAAGGAAAAAAAAGACCCCCCAAAATTTGTAACGCAATTTCTCAGAGTACAGAAATACCCCAGATGTGGGCGTAAAATGCTCTGTGGGCACACAACAAGGCTCAGGAGTGAGAGTGCACTATGTACATTTGAGGCCTAAATTGGTGATTTGCACAGGGGTGGCTGATTTTACAGCGGTTCTGACAAACGCAAAAAAAAATTAATACCCACATGTGACCCCATTTTGGAAACTACACCCCTCACCGAACGTGACAAGGGGTATAGTGAGCCTGAACACCCCACAGGTGTTTGACGAATTTTCATTACAGTTGGATGGGAAAATGAAAAAAATTATATTTTTTCACTAAAATGCTGGTGTTACCCTAAATTTTTCATTTTCACAAGGGAAAATAGGAAAAAAGCCCCCCCCCCCAAATTTGTAACCCCATCTCTTCTTAGTAAGAACATACCCCATTTGTGAATTTAAAGTGCTCTGCGGGTGAACTATAATGCTCAGAAGAGAAGGAGCGCCATTGGGATTTTGTAGAGAAAATTTGTCCGGAATTGAAGGCCACATGTGTTTACAAAGCCCCCATAGTGCCAGAACAATGGACCCCCGACACATGTGACCCCATTTTGGAAACTACACCCCTCACGTAATGGAATAAGGGGTACATTGAGAATTTACGCCCCACAGGTGTCTGACAGATTTTTGGAACAGTGGTCCGTAAAAATGAAAAAATTAATTTTTCATTTGCACAGCACACTGTTCCAAAGATCTGTGGGGTGTAAATACTCACTGCACCCCTTATTAAATTCTGTGAGGGGTGTAGTTTCCAAAATGGGGTCACATGTGGGGGGGTCCTCTGTTCTGGCACCACGGGGGGCTTTGTAAACGCACATGGCCCCTGACTACCATTCCAAACTAATTCTCTTTCCAAAAGCTCAATGGTGCTCCTCCTCTTCTGAACATTGTAGTTCGCCAGCAGAGCATTTTACGTCCTAACATGGGGTATTTCCATACTCAGAAGAAATGGGGTTACAAATTTTGGGGGGTCATTTTCTCCTATTACCCCATGTAAAAATGTAAAATTTAGGGGAAAAACTGCATTTTAGTAAAAAAATTATATATATTTTCATTTAAACATCCAACTTTAACGAAAAGTCGTCAAACACCTGTGGGGTGTTAAGGCTCAGCGGACCCCTTGTTACGTTGCTTGAGGGGTGTAGTTTCCAAAATAGTATGCTATGTGGGTATTTTTTGCTGTTCTGGCACCACTGGGGGTTCCTAAATGCGACATGCCCCCAAAAAACCATTTCAGCAAAAGTTGCTTTCAAAAAGCCAAATGTGACGCCTTTTCTTCTGAGCATTGTAGTTCGCCCGCAAAGCATTTTACATCCTAACATGGGGTATTTCCATACTCAGAAGAGATGGGGTTACAAATTTGGGGGGGCATTTTCTCCCATTACCCTTTGAAAAAATGGTAAATTTGGGGGAAAAACTGCACTTTAGTGAAAATTTTTTTTTTTCATTTACACATCCGACATAAACGAAAAGTCGTCAAACACCTGTGGGGTGTTAAGGCTCACTGGACCCCTTGTTACGTGCCTTGAGGGGTCTAGTTTCCAAAATGGTATGCCATGTTGGGGTTTTCTGCTGTTCTGGCACCATAGGGGCTTCCTAAATGTGACATGCCCCCCAAAAACCATTTCAGCAAAATTCCCTCTCCAAAATCCCATTGTCGCTCCTTCCCTTCTGAGCCCTCTAGTGCACCCGCCGAACACTTGACATACAGATATGAGGTATTTCCTTACTCGAGAGAAATTTGGTTACAAATTTTGGGGGGATTCTTCATCTATTACCCCTTGTAAAAATTCAAAAACTGGGTCTACAAGAACATGCGAGTGTAAAAAATGAAGATTTTGAATTTTCTCCTTCACTTTGCTGCTATTCCTGTGAAACACCTAAAGGGTTAACACACTTACTGAATGTCATTTTTAATACTTTGAGGGGTGCAGTTTTTATAATGGGGTCATTTGTGGGGTATTTCTAATATGAAGGCCCTTCAAATCCACTTCAAAACTGAACTGGTCCCTGAAAAATTCCGATTTTGAAAATTTTGTGAAAAATTGGAAAATTGCTGCTGAACTTTGAAGCCCTCTGATGTCTTCCAAAAGTAAAAACTTGTCAATTTTATGATGCAAACATAAAGTAGACATATTGTATATGTGAATCAATGTATAATTTATTTGGAATATCCATTTTCCTTACAAGCAGTGAGCTTCAAAGTTAAAAAAATGCAAAATGTTCAATTTTTTCATCAAATTTGGGAATTTTTCACCAAGAAATGATGCAAGCATCGACAAAATTTTACCACTAACATAAAGTAGAATATGTCACGAAAAAACAATCTCGGAATCAGAATGAAAGGTAAAAGCATCCCAGAGTTATTAATGCTTGAAGTGACAGTGGTCAGATGTTCAAAAAATGGCCGGGTCCTTAAGGTATATTTGGGCTGGGTCCTTAAGGGGTTAAGTATACATTCTTGAACATATAAGTAAGAGTTTAGTGATATATCAGTTTTAATTGGGGGCATCCAGGTGCTGAGGAGTCCACCCACCACTAAAATGATGGGTCAGAAGTGCTCTGCTGGGTGCTGCCTTTTGGCCAGCTTTACTAAAAAATCCACTTGCAGTGTGTGCAGTGTAAAGCTTTGGAGAAAGCCACATAGACTTTCTATAAATTCAGAAACCACTGACTCGACTCTTCATGTCAAGTAATTATTTGAGTGGCTGAAGGGGACTCTAGACAAGTAGAAACTTCTGACATATCTCCATGACATGTTAAAAGTTTGTACAATTACTCTTTGATGCTTACTTACACAGTTTCCTTGTCAATGCTATGGATTCAGGTAAAACATTAAATGAAAGTATACCTCTGTAAATCGTCATATGACAGTTTATGCTGCAAGTTTAATTTTATGTATTTATATAAAATACTGAAGTTCAAAATGGTGAGTTTGTTCTTTGAAACCATAATAAACTATGCAGAAGGCAGTGATGACCTATTGAAGTCACAATATTGCTTGTACCATGTATTAATGCACATGTGGTATCTATCAACAAGCTCCGTATCTGCCTGCCACAAAGCAGCTGCCATATGGCTCTTGGGTTTCATCTATTTGTCAGAGGTGAAACAAGAAAAGTAAAAGAAGAATAAGCCTGGCAGGGAATTGCTTTTTTTTTTTTTTTATTTGGCGGAAAATCCTTTTTAACTGGTTTTGCAAAAGTACATATGCAGTCCCGTGTAGGTTTTACATTGTGGGGATCCTACGAGAGAAAGAAGTGAAAATATTATTACTTTTATGCCTCTGATAAGATAAACCCAAATCATGCCTCAGCTCATACTGTACCTCAAAGAACAGGATAAAGTTCCTCACAGAAAATCTTAAATAGAAAATGTGTTTAGTATGCAAACTACGATGCCTCAGTTGAAATTGGAAAAGATTTTGATGCAGCCAAAAGTCAGAAGAGAGACAATAAACTGGAAGTTAATTTAAAATATCTCGGGTGGATTCCAAAAATATGAATGTATTAGATGTGTTAATTCATACCGCTCTAATATTTCTGGGTGCATCTTTGGAATTACTTATTTATTAAATACTGTGTTTTCAACAAAATCTAATAAGGTTACTATATAAATAAATAAAAAAATAAAAGTGAAAATGTAAACAGATATAGCAAAACTCAATAGACAAGGATCCCTATGTTTGAACATGTGTAAACTTACTTTAAACCGTGAGTACCCACCCATCCTCAAAGCAAGTTCACACCATATTCTACATATCTCGGGTGGAAGGGCTGCAGAATGACCATCATTTTCATGGGGGCATTTATCATTGTCTTTAGAGCTGTTTTTGTGAGTATATTTGTCATACATTTGGTGCAGCTCTGCACCTCAGTTAATTTTTTGTGACTTTTTGGTTTACACTTTTTTTTCAAGTGTGTACAGACCAGCTGTTAAGGTTAGTCTTATGCAGTGGTAACAAAATTATCAACTGCACGTTTAAAAAAAAAAAAAAAAAAGTCTTGGTGCAAAAAACACCAAAAAGTGTTAAGAATACACCAGCAAAGACTTAGCATGGCTTTTTGGTATATGCGAAGAGTGAAATTTCAGAAAATGTGTACCTGCATAAAAAGTATCTAATGTTTTTGAGACCAATTAATACATTTGGTGCTTCTACACATAACCAGCACACAAAAAAAGTGTACAAAATGCTTCACTTACACCTAAAATGATAAATCCCCCCATATGTGCCTTGCCATGGTTGTGTTTGGGGTACACAACCATATGGGGTAGGCAAATCCCTCACCTTTACCATACATTATTGTGTATTGACTATTCTACGCTATGGGGCACTCCTCCCTTATATTTTAAAGGGGTACTCCGCTTTTTAACATGTTATCCCCAATCCAAAGGATAGGGGATAACAAGTCCGATCGCGGGGGATCGGACATGGTGTGCTGTGGTGATCTCTGCCACAGCACACCAGTTATCGGAGTGGAGTTCATGACTGGCGGATGACTGGTGATCACAGCCACCACGCCCCCTCCATTCATGTTTATGGGAGGAGACATGTCGTCTCCTCCCATGGACATGATTGGAAGGGGGTGACGTGACATCACAATCACAGAAGCCCCAGGCTTCCATGACCATAACGCTGCAGCATCGGCCCAGAGGTCATGAGTGGGGTCCCGATGGTTTGACCCCACACAATCAGACATGTTATCTCCTATCCTTTGGATAGGGGATAACATGTCTAGGGGTGGAGTACCCCTTTATGTTTGGAAGTTGATGTGCAATATCTTGGTAGGCAATATTAGTGGCCTAGCTCTGAAATTCCCCTTCTTCAGTTGGCCACTTAAGAATTATAATGTAATGCTTGTGAGGGGCTGTTCTTGTTCTTTCCACCATTATATGATTTCTCTGGTTGGAAAAACTTGCAACACCTTTGGGAGCTTCATAAACCATTCACACCACTGTCAAGTGTAATGACCTAACTTTATATTGTATTTTCTTGCAGTACACTAGTATCCCTATTCTCTCTGGTCCTGTATGGTATCAAATGGAGCCCATATGAATATAGCATGGATAGGACAACTGAAGAAGAGTGCCCTCTCCATCCATCAGAAGAAATATTTTTACAGTTATCTCAATAGAATTTATGAAAACAAGCAGAAAAAAGTGGGGCACCTTTATAGGATATTATCTTCTAAACAGTCAGGAAAACTATGGATAAAAGGTGCTCACCTGGGTGAGTTATGGGAAAGCCACAACTGCATGAAAAGGGTAATTTTTTTAATCCTTTTTTGAGAACCCGTTCTGGTGACTCGAGCATGAGCTGGCTATCCACTGCTAGGCGGGCTACCACATGTTCCAGCCCCTGCCTCTCAGTGCCCCAACTGAGTGTCAAATTGAAAAGGGAGGGACTGTATTACCAGCAACTTGGACAGGAGCATATTCAGCTTCTGCACAGTTGGATAAGTGGGGGCATACTGCTAGAAGTTGCTGCAGTGAAATCGCTCATATTTGTTTGTTACAATCGAGCTGGCAGTCTACCACCTGCTCCAGCCCCTGCCACTCAGTTACAACTAGTGTTGCTCGCGAATATTCGCAATTCGAATATTATTCGCGAATATCGCATATTCGCGAAATCGCGAATTTCGCGAATATAGCGCTATATATTCGTAATTACGAATATTCGTTTTTTTTTCACAGTACACATCACAGTGATCATCCCTCTCTGCTTCCAGCTTGTGTGGTGTAAAGAAGGCTCTAATACTACTGTGTGAGACTGGCGTGCGCATTTTCGCATATGCGAACATTTGCATATGCTAATTTTCGCTTATGCGAATTTTTCGCATTTGCGAAAATAAAACGAGAATATTACGAATATGCGAATATTCGCGAATATATGACGAATATTCGCGAATATTCGCGAATTCGAATATGGCCTATGCCGCTCAACACTAGTTACAACCCTCCCCCCCCCCCCCCCACACGACTGTGAGGCTGTAAATGCTTCATTTAATCAGTTATGGTTCATTGTTATCGCTCCAACCTGTTTCATTGGATTCTTGTATATATGACAACGACCATGGGTCCCAGTCTTGAAAAGATTACATAGATTTTTTTTTTTTTTTAAATTGAAGATTTTGAATAGATTCACAAGTTTAATGTCCCTGGTGCCCGAAGTGTTTACTTTGAACTAATACTGTATGATCTTCCTCATCACCCTGTAGCTCCTCACCCTGTAGCTCCACAGCCTGATCCAGCTCCTCCTCTCAGATTACTATAAAAACCACCCATTTTGCTAAACCTTGCCTGTGCTTCACTGTCCCCCTCCCCCTCCTCTTCCAGTTCAGCCCCCACAGGCCTCATGTGGCCATGAGATGTAGGCGCCACATCTCCAGTGCCCTGATCAGCCATCGTTTCAAACATGTGTTGTAGAAAATGTAGCAGTGGAATGACGTTGTTCATCCCATAATACTGGCAACTGACTAATAATGTGGCTTCCTCAAAGGGCCTGAGCAAATGGCAGGTGTCACGTATGAGCTGCCTCTGGTTGACATTGAAGTCACACTGGGGAGTCCCCCTATCTGCTTGGATCATCAAGAAATCGGTAATGGCTTTTCTCTGTTCGTATAGTTGGTCCAACGAATGGAGGGTGGAATTCCAATGTGTGGAAATGTCACAAATTCGACTATGCAGTTCTGACGCTACAGCTCATGGAGGGTGTGCTTTGCAATGTACGAATGGTTTGCAAAGTTTCCTTCCCATTGTTAGGATGTCTTGCAGATGGGGGGAACACTTCAGGAACCGCTTGACAACCATATTGAACACGTGTGCCATGCAGCGCGCATGGCTCAGGCTTCCTTGACGCAGCTCAAACAAGATGCTTTTCCTGTTGTCAGTCACCGTGGTTCCCATTTCCAGTTTTCGTGGAGTAAGCCATTAATCGATTTCTTGATGAATCACTTTTAGCAGTTCCTCCCCTTTGTGACTCCGTTCGCCAAGGAAAACCGTGTTAAGAACAGCCAGAAACCGCCGTGCCCTGAACACATGGTATGCTGGAGGGGCACTGAGACTTGCAGTCTGTGCAGTGGAGGTTGAGGACACGGAGGAGGATGGGGAGGTGAAGTTGCACACTGTTGCAGGACCAACGGTCTGAGAGCATGGAGGCGGAAGCGGTGTGACCTGTCCAAGTTGTTGTGGCTGTGCAGGAACCACATTCACCCAGTGGGCCGTAAAGAACATGCATTGTCCCTGAAAGTAGTTACACCTCCACACGTCGGCACTGCCATGCACTGTGGTACACACCGACAGGCTCAAGGACTGGCCCACCTTCTCTACCACAAAATTGTGCAGGGCTGGTACTGCCTTCTTTGCAAAGAAATGACTGCTTGGGACTCTCCACCTTGGCTCGGCACAAGCCATTAGTTCTCTGAAAAGTGCAGAGGCCACCATTTGAAAAGGGAGGGACTGTAGCACCAGCAACTTGGACAGGAGCACATTCTGCACTGTTAGATGAGTGGGTGCATACTGCTGTAAGTTGCAGCAGTGATAAAGCTGGATATAAGATCAATATAACAAGGATATCACATGGTGGCACAATGACAGAGCCTAGAGGTGGCAAAAGCATGACAAGACTATAGTGCGGCACTATGATAGAGCCTGGATGTGACAGCAGTATGAGGAGACCATATGGTGGCACAATGACACAGCCTGGAGGTGGCATCAGCATGAGGAGAACATATGGTGGCAGAATGACACAGCCTGTAGGTGGCATCAGCAGCATCAGGAGTCCTGAAAGTGACACGGTGACAGAGTGGGGTGGTGGGTGTTAATACCAGTACCCAGTGACGAAGGTTGTGAAAGAAGGAGAACTTGGCATCAGATGTGTGGCATCAGGCGGGTGGCAGGATCAGAATAGTCGCTGAGGCAGGTAGGCAGAAGAAAACGGTCTCTTTTGTCAAAGTGTTGGTGTGCACAAGTAAGTATTGAGGATATGCATTACATAAAACTTAACTTTTAATATTATTCTTGGACAAAATATACGGACCCTTATTTTTTTTCAAATCTAACAAAAGGAAAGGTGTGCAAAAAACCTCATGTGCCACCTACACCACCAAGTATTGATGTGATGCACAGACCTCTAAAAGGTGGAAAGGAAAACGTCAACGTATTGTCCTTTGTAGTAGGTAGGGGTAAAAATTTCCCCTGTTAGGCCCTACTCTTGCCCTATTAATTCCCTTTTTAGCAAGTGTTACTTGCCCTAAAAATGGTAGCCACACACAGGAACCTTTCCCTATTACCACCTAAATACCCTGGAAAATGGCAGTGTTTTTAGCTTGAAATAGGGCTAGGTTCCTGTGTGCGGACATCCTTTTTAGGGCAGGTAACACAAAGAAGGGAATTAATAGGGCGAGAGTAGGGCCTTACAGGGAAAGTTTTTACCCCACTTGTTACAATGGACCATATGTTGTTCTCTTCCACATGTTGTTTTTTGCACACCTTTCCTTTTGTTAGATTTCAAAGAAATGTTGGGTCCATTTATTATATCTTAAGAAAAGTTAAGTTTTAGCTACTGCATATCCTCAATATGTATTTGTGGTATGATACAGAGGAATTTCTGTCACTGGGGAGCAGCACCTTAATTATGTTTTGCTGTATCCAAGGCAGCACAATGAGAGAGCCTGGAGGTGGCAACATCTGCATGAGGAGACCATATGACGGCACAATGAGAGAGTTTTCGGGTGGCAGCATCAGCATGAGGAGAATATATGGCAGCACAATGACAGATCCTGGAGGTGGCAGTATCAGCATGAGGAGACCATATGGTGGCATAATGAGAGAGATTGGAGGTGGCAGCATCAGTAAGAGGAGACCATATGGCGGCACAATGACAGAGTCTGGAGGTGGCATCAGCAGCATGAGGGCCATGCCAACTGAGAGTTGAGTTTGAGGAACCTACTGACTGTTGACTGGGGGTGTCGGATGTCACTTGGGATGAAGTGGATGACCGAATGAACCAATCAATCACGGATGCTGGGTTGCTGGTCGAGACACGACTGCTAGCGGACACTGGGAGCTCAGACCTCTCGCTGCGACCCATACTGCCACTCCTCTGTGCATGTGCTGGCACTTCTCTGCCTGACATACTTATGCACCAGCTGAGTGCATATATGTTACACTAATGAGAGGAGGACTATGCGCTCCACTACACTTAAAACTGTATTAGACTACAGAAATAAGTGTGCAACTTTGGCTGGCCTTTCACAGTAACTAGGCCCTAATTAGGTTAACAGGAAAATATATAAAGGACACTACATAGGTGTACGTACAGTTTACACTTATGAGAGGAGGACTATGCGCTCCACTATGCTTAAAACTGTATTAGACTAAAGAAACAAGTCTTTAGCTTTGACTGGCCTTTCACAGTAAGTAGGCCCAAATTAGTTGCACTTATGTGAGGACAACACACTCCACTATGCAACCTGTATTAGGCACTGAAGTGAGGTGACTATGGCTTTTTGAGCTCACCCTAACTGGCCCCTGTTAGCTTTAAAGTTGTAGAAAACACTAGTGCAGCAGTACAGATTCGATATGTAGGACAGCCAAGTACAGTATTATTATGCACTAATAGCAGTTGACAATGACTTTTAGTGCTCAGCCTAACTGGCCCCTATAAGCTTTAGAGTTGCTGTACTCCCCACTGCAGCAGTACAGAGTCACTGTGTAGTACAGCCCAGTACAGTATAATTATGCACTAATAGCAGGTGACAATGGCTTTTAGGGCTCATCCTAACTGGCCCTTATAAGCTTTAGAGTTGCTGTACACCACATTGCAGCAGTACAGAGTCGCTGTGTAGTACATCTAAGTGTAGTTTCTCTCTCTCTCTCCCTTCCCTGTCAGTGATTTTCTGCAGTGATTTGGTCTTGTGGTGAATCGCTGCAGTGAATCTGTTTTTTCTGTGCAACACACACACTGCTCTATCTCTCTCTGCAATAAAACGCTCTCTTTTACATAAAATACTGGAATGGCTGGATGCAAGATGGCTGCCGATTACATAGGGCTTTGACATCACAGGGCTGGCTGTGTTTTTGAAGATGTGGTTTGAAATTTTTGCTTAATTTTATATATTCTAAAAAAAATCTGTGTAAGCCAAGGTCATCTAAATCCACTAAAAGTTTCTGTAGATCAAAGTGTTTTGAAGACAAAATAATCACAAACACAATGATAAATTAGTAATAAGAACTCGTAAGTGTAATTTTTGTTTTAACATGATAGCACCGGGCATCCGCCTTTTCCTTAGCAGAAATAATGTTGCATTACAACTTTCCACTCCCCAGGACTGAGGTTTGTGTTGCAAAAAAACATCATTACCAGATGAGTATAATGCTGAATTGGTGACACATTTCTGAAAAGACTGCCTGGAAATGTTCCCAGATGATGTATTTGCTTCCAACATGTAGCGTGGGGCTGCAGTGAGAAGGATTAATAGACTTCTCAGATTCCTGCTCTAGGAAGCGATTGTGTGTGACTGATCGCAGAGTGGATTTGGCTGGTAGCCATGTACCTGGAAAATATGAACTTGCGCTTGTGAGACTGTGACATGTCAACATGGGTATTATATAAGTTGGGAATTCAGAAATATTGGGTGCCAGAAACTTAACCCTTCCACTGATGTAGAGATTAATTCAGATCAATTGCATTAAACGTTAGACAGAAAGAATTGAAGAGTACCTGTCATCAAACCATATTTTCAAAACTAACTCAGATATATTCCTTAACTACTCCTAACAACTCTCCTGCCCTTAAATAAAAATTCTGAGCTTTAAAAAGCTGTGTATCGAGTAGCGACTTTTAAAATGTTCTTTTTGCCTAAGCTTCTATATGCATTCCGCACCCTGCCAGTCCCCCTACCAAGTTCGTTCTTCACGGCTGCTCAACACATACTTACCAAATTTATCTGGTCAGGCTCCAAACCCAGGCTCTCACGAACTATATTGGCTAAATTCAGATTTGCAGGCGGTATGGGTGCACCGAATATACACAGATATTATATAGCTTCCCTGGTGTCCTCCCTCAGACAGTGGTCGATGGGAGATGTCTCTTACCCTTGGGTTCAACTCGAACAGCATTTGTCTGCCCCACTCTCCCTTCATGACATGATGACTCTTCCTCTCTGGAACCTCCCCATCCCTGACCTCTCCAGATCAAATCCTATCATACTGGCATCATGTCAGGCCTGGATACAATATATACTTTCCACCATGTCCCCAACTATTTCCTCATACACTGATTTGCCCATTTCCCTAATTGACGCGTCTATCCCTAACCTAGACTTTAAACTGTGAGAGAAGCCGGCATACTAACATTAACACACATATGCGAAAACGTCCTACTCATGACCTTTGAAAACATCCGTACTAAATACTCTATTCCTAAAATAGATTTTTATAAATATCTTCAAATAAAACACTTCATCTCCTCCTTGCCTCCCCACATGTCCAAACTAGATAACCCTACCCAGAAATACCTGTCTCAAAGAGTCAAAGGACTAAAGTCTCTTTACAATAACCTTACCAAATCGGACTCCTTCTCTAAACATTATCCAATTAGAATATGGGAAAGAGAATTAGGCCACACTTTTACAGATGACGAATGGTGCTCCTCTTTTAAAAGAATACACATTGCCTTCCGGTGCTCTGCCCATCTCGAAAGCGCCTATAAGACCATTCTCGGATGGTATTATACACCTGACAAACTTGCAAGAATATATACAAATTGTTCCTCTTAATGCTGGAGACAATGCGGACATAGAGGTTCCTTACTCCATATACTATGGAATTGTCCACTTATATAACCCTTCTGGGTAGCCTGTAAATGCCTCATTACCTCTATCTTTCCTTGCACCGTACGTTGGTCTCCCCAACTCATGCTATTGTTTCTGGATATGGCACACATACCGGGATCTGTTCAGCATAATTGCCATAATAGCGAAAATAACACTCACAAGTCACTGGAAACAAGTAACTGTGCCATCAATCTCAATGGTTATTGATAAACTGAATACGACCTATTCCTTCGAAAAGGTGTTAGCCCTGGGCTCCATACGTTATACTGCTTTTCAGCGAAGATGGCAACTATGGAAGTCCTCGGTACACTGTGTAGATCTATAGACGTATGGGGAAAACTATGGGACTCACTAAGGTGAGGAAGGTTGGGACACCCAAAGCCCCCTATGGTTTCCACCACTACCTCCTCTCTGTATACATATTGCATGGTCAAACCAGTCACACCCTACACCTGGGCATAATCCTTCTGAATAACAGTTCTTCTCTTCCATAATGTCGTGGAGTTGGGCATTATGTTATTCTATCCTACATAAGCTAGCGCAAAAACTGAGATTTGCTACAATATTTCTTTAAGTGATGACGGCCTGTTATATGTTACTTTCTTACAGTTTATTGTTGGTGCCATGTTTCGGTGCCTACTTACTGTTTTTGCATTATTGTATGCTACTTGTACACTTACTTACCTCCTTCGTACATATCCTGACTATCTGGTAAATGTCTATTGTTGTAAATTAAATATGAAAACTTTAATAAAAATTATTGAAACAAAAAATAAAAAGCTGTGCATCATACCTTCCCCTTGCTCACATTGTGTGAGTTCCCGGCAGGAGAAAGTGGGCGATCCCCAACAGGCCCAACACCACTAAAGCCTCTGAGAGCTGTGCCCCACCATGCTTAGCACGCACTTCCTGAGTTTGGTCTCCTGCCAGGGCCAGGAGGAGACCAAAAGAACTGTTTGACTTGCGGCAGGGAACAGAACAGAGCCACCTAGTGGCCGTTTTTTCAATCACATTAAATACATTTAAATGTGGAGAATTTTAAGAGCAAGTGAATAGCAAAGTGTCTTGTAATTACATAATAAACAATATATTCAAAGTTTAGTTTGGTGACAGGAACTCTTTAAAGGGAATTAAAACATTTAATGGGGTCAGGAGTGTAAAAGTGACATATTTACTTTGTTAATGACATTGAGTACTTCATTAGACCAACAGTTTTCAATTGTTTGTGTTAAACAGTTTTGCATCCAAGAATCTTTATATCCAAGGGAGAGATTTTTCATTCAAGCATCACTTAACACAATTTTTGGGAGAAAAGTAACAATAGTTACACGAATGCAAGAGACAAAAAACACTCCAGAAAAAAACTGATATTGTTCTACATAGTGCATGGCCTGGAGAGTGCACAACGTCTATCATCAACTTGTCCACATGATATAATAAAGCACAGATCTTGTGTTAAAAAGGTGTCACGGCTTCATCCAGCCTCTCTCACCGTGTCTACATCTGTACAGACATTGTACTATAGCTCATCATGTCTAATGCATGTACTCACATAGTCAATATAAACTCGACATGTATTTGCTGCAGGAGACGCTGTAGACAGTGAATGAAGTGTTTATGTATAAAAAATACACATAACCATTTCTCTAGTGCATCACATGGGGGAGGAGACCACTATTTTCGATTGTTTGCATAAGCAGCTTCATTTCTGGAATTCTTAAAAAAACAATTTCCCTTTCCTGTACACTGTCCAAAACTGATATAAATCCCTCAAAATATACATACAGCATATATTTGGCATGGTTAGTTGGTTAACATTTTTGCCATGCAGCATTGGGGTCTTGAGTTTGTATTTAACTTAGGGCAACCTCTGCATGGAGTTTGTAGGTTCTCATTGTGTTTATGTGATGGTCCCACATCTGCAATGTAACTGCTCCTGGCTCTGCCCATAGGGTAACCCTTTCTACCTGAGCAAAGGTTCCATATTGTTCCAGTGAAGATTTATCTGTGCATATGGCTTTGTTTCAGGGTGTCTTCCTGCCAGTTTTTTTTTTTGTACTGTGTAGCTGCTTAATCCTCTATGTTATTTTGCCTCTCCTGTGTATCAGTCAGACTGTTTACTATGAATCTGTGCTGCTCACACTGACCTGTTTGACTGTCCCTGACTGTGCATCTCCAACCAATGACCTGGGCCTATACATGGACTTGTCTCTGCTTGACCCCTTAGCTATTAGTCCTAGTGAGGGGCATTTGCAAAGACTGATGCGAATACTATTTAAGTGCACAAAAGTTGTGGTAATAGTTGCAGAAACGTGCCAAATTTAATTACAGACTTTGATACATTTCTTTGATGCAACTTCTAAAAAATTTTGCATATACCCTGACTCAAAAGTTGCGCAGAATCTAGTATCTCGCGCGCATGACTAAGGGGGCTTGCCCCTGAAACGTTGGGCCATGACTGAAGGGAGCACGGAGCTTGTATCCACCTTTGCTGCTTGCATATTATGCTGCTAACCTGATGTCCTGCGAGACAATACCCGAATATACTTGAATAAACAAGAAAGAAATTTTCTACTAAACCGTGAGTCAGAACATCCATGTGTATACTCACCTAAAATCCTGTTGCCGGCGTGTCAGCTGGAGTTGCGCCCTATACCTGTGTGTCTAATCATGAATCAAAAGTTGCACAGGAAATGTAGAGCACAGCTGACTTCACCTGATAAACCGTCTATTTCTGGAATTGTGCAATGATTTTGCGACATTTCGCAAACAGTCACACTTAGCAAATCAGTGACCACTTCACAAAATGCTCTAAATGGGTAAACATTTCTTGGAAATCATGGAAACATTTCTAAAGCAATTGTTGCACAAAAAGGTCACACGCACTCATTGTGCGACATTTTGTGTGACAAAGCCATTTAAAAAGCTTTCCACACTCATTGCTCATCACATTACTTAACTGGAATGACCACACATAGATATTGTACACACAACCTACTATGATGACACTTCAATAATAAATATTTTTTTTAATGAAATAACATACAAAATAGAATAGAATACAGCCCCCCTCCCACCCCATTAAAATGATCCACATTTAAAATATACCTGAGGAAGGATCGAAACACGTGTCGAAGTGTTGGTGGGGTTAGGTGAGATATGATTATAATATAATATACATGTTACACATGTAAGACAATAAACATGTGAGACATCTTCTGGTTGACATGTGTTGTAGGGGTTTACTATTTGCTGGTGCTCCCCACTGATTTCTTTTTGTTTTGGGGTTGACATATATTTTAAGGGTGGGGCATTTTAATGGGGTGGGGGGGGGTTTCTATTATATTTTGTATGGCATTTCATTAATAAAGTTATTTACTATTGAAGTGTCATCGTTGAAGGTTGTGTATGTGATTTTGGTTGGCACTTTTTGTAATAGATGGATTGTAGGTTTAATAGATATTGTATGCCAGCCTAACTTTATTCCCAGCAATGAAGCACAAATGTAAAGATTGCACAATAGTTGTCTTTTTGTCCCCCTGCTGCCCCCAGGGTATATGCTATGTCTGCTGTACATAATTGTCTCCATGATAGCTTCTACAGCCAAGAGCAAAGGAGTGAGATACATATCAAGAAGATAAATGTATATAATCACGCACTCACCCGATGTATGCCAAAGAAGTTGCTTTCATTCCATGCTTTAAGGTTGCAGCAGTTTGGGTCAGGAAGAGGATGAAATCTTGAATGAGATACATAACCTTCACAGAACTTAGGCTCCCTGAGTACATCTTATCCAAAACTCACACCTGGCAGCAGTGTAACATGAACATGCTATTAAAGGATATTCCCAATTGCAATTTTTCTTAAGAATTGAGGGGCCCCAACCTCCTCAGGCCTGTCTGTGGCAGCCATAGATGGTTGAGAAGCTGAAATCAGCTGAAGTTGCTGTTTTTTTGTGGTTTTCATGACCACAAAATATAGAATAATGGGAGTCACATGAACAGTGTATCAGAGCAAGCTACTCTGTTTCTGTAATTCAGGTGTTATGGAAATAATGTAGGTCATAGTTTTATGCTGGGAGTTACAGAAACTGTTAAAAACAGTGGTCTTGGCATTTTTTTATGACCACCTTCAATGGCCACAATAGAGCTTGAGCTCAACATTGAGATCCCAGAAGTGGGACCTGCATTTATCAGACCTTTATAGCACATCCCATGGATGTCATAAATGTGTAGATGTGAATACTTCTCTATTCTCTCAAGTGCCTCTCTCTACAAAGCACCTCTCTCCCAGAAGGAAAGCTTGCTCTCTGGTGTCACCTATTGGTGGTATCATACCTACAAGTGAAAGTTTAGCTCCTTCAAATGCCTTTGAACCTGACTGAAAATTTTATCGCCAAGCTATAATCTTTCCGAAAATGGAAAGTTACTCATCTGTAGACAGCTGTGTTGGGCTTGTTACCCCTGAGAGGACTTGGTCATGAGATTGCTATCTACATGGTATATAATAAATATAAGTCTACAGTATATAGTCATCACAATAAACAAGGGAACCCAATTTTATGAAAAGATTACTCCTATACTCTGACAAGTACTGTACACAATTTTTTCGTATGGCAATTGTAATATTATTGATATTCTGTATGGTATTATTCTGTATATTGCTATCAACACAAATCATAAAAGGCAAGAGAAAGGATATATAGAATAAAAACGGTATTGGGAGGCACTGCTCAGATTGCGGACATAAGGACAGACTTAGGCAGCACAGGACAACAAATGTTTTTACTGAGTATTGGGGACAACGCGTTTCGGCATTCACTAATGCGGCAGCAGCACAGCTACTGAGCAGGATCTTGAAACCAGCACCCCAGCACACTGAACACCAATGGCACCATGAAACTGTTAGTGGACCTGAGGTAAGGCATTAGTGAATGCCAAAACGCATTGTCCCCAATAAAAACATTCTTTGTTCTTTGCTGCCTGAGTCTGTCCTTATGTCCGCAATCTAAGCAGTGCCTCCCAATACCGTTTTTCTTCTATATATTCTTTCTATTGCACATTCTTTATCGGCTTCTTGCCTTGAAGTCCGATATTGGTTGCTGCAGCCAGCATATTTCTATGTCTTCATCGCCAAAACAGTTTCACACCATAGTGTAACTCACACAAGGTCGGGATATCACTGTGGTGTGGTGAAGGGTGCACACCAGTGAATATACCTCATCAGAGAGCGCCCCCTGTGTGTTTTCTTCTCTCCCCTGAAACATAAAAGGATGAGAATAATGAAAGATAAGATCTTGCAATCTATTACTGTTCATTTATTTCTTTTCTTTTCTTAGTATTGTGTCCCACATTACCTTTAATGATTTATGTTGTAGTAAATGTTCTTTTGCTATTTTTTTTTCTTTCTTTTTTTTCTTTAAGAAAATACAGTTAAGTATCTAAGAAACAACCCAGAAATGTCTCATCCAGGTCAATTCAGTTTTCCACAGTTGACACACACTTAATAGAAGCTCATCAGTGCCACATTTACGGCTGTTTCTATGTGACATTGAATTGAAGGCTATTCTGACAAAATTGTGTCTTAATTTGTTGCCCAGATATTTTTTCATGGCTTCAACAGACACAATTTAATAACAAGCTTGTCATGTCTTTGCCAAATTGCCTTTTTGTAAATCTTAGTTAATCTTTTGCAAAGACACATTGAATTATCAGACAAGTTAGCCTGATACAGTACATTCTACTAATGTAAGTTCTCAGCCAATCTATAGTTACCATGTAATTAATTCCTTTTATCTGGAGTCTGGTGTATTTCAAATCCGATGAATGTGTATTCAATACAATAAAATGAATATGTTATTCAAAACAATAAAGCATTACCAATATTTTATTTATTTGTGATAATATATCTATTTATATAATTATATTTGTGTTTATTCATTCATTAAAGGGGTATTCCGGCCAAATAAATCTTATCCCCTATCCTAACAAAAGGATAGGGATAAGATGTTTGATTGCTGGGGGCCCGCTGCTTGGCCCCCCCGCGATCTCCGAGCAGCACCCACATTCTATGCGGGGCTGCGTCCTCAGTCTCTGAAACCTCTTTGTTTCCGGGACTGGAGATGTGATGTCACGCCCCCTCCCATAGGCATGAATAGGGGATAAGATGTATTTGCCAGGAATATCCCTTTAATTTATTTATTTTGATTATTTTTTGTCTGTTTTATCATTGACACTAAAGGTGCACATACATCATCAATTGCTGTCAGCCGAAAAATCATTTGGCCAACAGCTATCTTGAAAAAACACACAAAAAAGGCCCCACTTACTGTTTACAGGCTAGGCACCCATTCCCAATGCAAATAACCCACAATGCTATATGGGGGAAGTAGCATGTGTGCAAAATACTGATGAACAACCACTCACAAGCCTACTATTCATGAGGGGGGTAGTTGTCTAGTATTCCAGTTGCACACAGATAAGGCATATACAAGGGTGTGAGTAACATGATAAAGTGTAGTGCACCATGTTGGCTTACAACCTATTAGTGACACCCATACTATTCAACTAGGCAGGCTGCCCAACATCTTCAATGTGCACCCCACAAATCCCTGACACCCCGGGCTCCCCCAGCATCACAAGGCCAGATCCCATCATAAAAATATTTATTCCATATGACAAACATGAGGTATTAGTTGATACCCAAGCTCGCAACCCACATCAAGGGCCCTCAGTCTCTTGCGAGTCCCTACACTAACATAAGACAAAAAAAAAAACACAGAGAAATGACAAAATGACACAAAATGACAAAATCAGTCAAACCCCCTCCCATAGACTTACACTGAGGGGGTGGGGCCTGATGTCATGAGGGGGCGGGGCTATGACATCAGAAGCTCCTGGTGCCGGCTCCAGCGTTCGGGACAGTTTGTTCTAAATGCAGAGCAGCGGAGTACCCCTTTAAGATTTGAATCATCTGTAGTACTCTAAGATTTTCTTTGTGTATCTACACAATTTTATTTTTTAACAGAAATATTATCATCAATACAAACTCTAAAACATCATTTAGAACTGTCCAATTGATAAAATGATATCTAGTGACATTCATCTGACCATGTATTCCCTCTGGTATAATGACCATTTACTAATTCACTAGGTGGTGCTATCGACTCAGCTATGCAAGGATTAACTTCACACATATATACGTTCACACATATATGATCTGCTGCATATTTTTGCTGCATATTTTCTGCTGCTGATTTTACTACCCATTAAAGTTAATGGATGGCAACATCATCTGCACAAATATGCAGCAAAATATGCAGCCGATCCTGTGCGTGTATTTTACACTGCGGATCTGGCGGTGACCAGATCCATAGTGTGTCTCCAGCTGTTGGCAAACCTCCACATGCCCTCCCCCCCGCCCCACCCCCTGGCCTGCTCACAGCGGCAATCGGCTGCTCGGAGCAGCTGCGCAGGGGCCACGCACATGCGCAGAGTACTCGTTGTTGTTCCGTGACTGTAAATGCACTCAACAACTCACAGGCCCCTGTGTGGCTGCTCAGAGGGGGGTTGCCGCTGCGAGCAGGATAGGGTGGAGCTGTTGCAACAGCTGGAGACAAACAATGGGTCGGATCACTGGCGGATCCGCAGAATAAAATACGTTGCAGATCTGATACATGTAACCCTGCCTTTAGAGTGTAAAACTTTGGTTGTCATGCATCCATTAATAGTTCTATATGGAAAGGCCCTGACTAAGCCTTGACACCTAAAAGCTAGTTTTACCAGACTCTGTGGCACTAGCCCAGACCATAAATTGATAGGAAGATATTTAGGTCTAGGCTCCCCAACATACATGTGTAGTCTATTGTTCACACCCACACTAGTTAAAGGGTACCTCTCATCAAATAAACTTTTGATATATTTTAGATTAATGAATGCTGAATAACTTTCCAATAGCATGTTAATGAAAAATATGCTTCTTTCTATTGTATTTTTCCCGATCAGTCCTGTCAGCAAGCATTTCTGACTCATGCTGGAGTCCTAAACACTCAGAGCTGCCAGCCTGCTTTGTTCACAGCCAAACAGGCTGTGAACAAAGCAGGCTGGCAGCTCTGAGTGTTCTCCTTTGTGAACAAAGCAGACTGGCAGCTCGTAGTGTTTAGGACTCCAGCATGAGTCTGAAATGCTTGCTGCCAGGACTGGTAGGGAGACCCCTAGTGGTCATTTCTTCAAAGTGGAAAATTAAATAGAAAGAAGCATATTTTTTAATAACATGCAATTGTAAAGTTATTCTGCATACATTAATCTATGATATATCAAAAGTTTTTTTGATGAAAGGTACCCTTTAATGGTTAGACTAACATCATCATGGTACAGCTTGGAGCTTATGTCAAAGTCCACATGAATGGGATCAGTTCTAGCATCAGTTTGCCTCCTGTGCACGCCAGAGGAAAACTATGCTGGACACCTGATGGATGTGAACCCAGCCTTAAGCAAGGGCCTCATTTTGCTTCCTAACATGAGCTCACAGCTAGATAAAATAAAAGCCCTGATATTATTCATTATAAAGTTGGTATTCTAAGTCTGTAATGTCACTGGCACTGCCATATAAAAAATTATGAGCCAATGAGCACCATATATACTATATGGTTAAGCTGGTTTGGGGAAAATAGTATAGAAAAAGAATAATTAGGTAAAAATAACTATGCCCTGCATGAAATGAAGGAAAAGGAGGAATAGAACAAGACAAAGAACTAAATGATAGATAGATTCATAAGCATACCATTAAAAACTTTTTTTTAAATCCACTGGTGCCAGAAAGTTAAACAGATTTGTAAATTACTTCTATAAAAAAATCTTCATCCTTCCAGCACTTATTAGCTGCTGAATACTACAGAGGATTTTTTTTTTTGGAACACAATGCTCTCTGCTGACATCACGAGCACAGTGCTCTCTGCTGACATCTCTGTCCATTTTAGGAACTGTCCAGAGCACCATATGTTTGCTATGGGGATTTTCTCTTACTCTGGACTGTTCTTAAAATGGACAGAGATGTCAGCAGAGAGCACTGTGCTCATGATGTCAGGCTCGTGATGGCGGCTAATGAAAGCCAGGACCCTGGGCTAATAGAGTGCAGCACAGATTATTGTTTCACGCACTATTAACCCTTTAGACGCAGCGATCAAAGTTGATCACCGCGTCTAAAGTTAAAACAATTGCATCCCGGCAGCTCAGATCAGCTAGGACACCAAAGGAAGGTCCCCTACGTGCTTCCTTGGCATCTGATCGGCGATTGACTTCTCCATGCCTGAGATCCAGGCAGGAGTAGTCAAGCCCCGATAACACTGATCATCCACCATAGAAAAACAAAGGTGGAAAAAAAAGTTACTAATGATGAATTTACCCCTTCCCTAATAAAAGTAAACAAGTAAAAGAAAAAACTGGGGAGCGGCTGCAGTTTCAATTCTATGAATATACAGTTCTCATTAGCGGAACAGGAATGAAAAAAAAAAAAAAAAACTTACACTTTTACATAGTGTTGAGAACCTCCTTAGACTTTTTTCTACCTGCTCTATAGGGATCTCTGTCAGTTCAGGATCTGCATTATGTGCTATAGAGAAGTGCCGGGATACACTATTTTTTGTGTAGAGGTGTCGGATATTAAACCTATGGGAGTTTATTCTTTTCCTTAAAGTTTGCAATGTCCTCCCTACATATTGAATGCCACATGGACACTCTAACACATATATGACGTAATCAGAGCTACAATTTGTAGATGATTTTATTATTATTTCCTCTCCAGTGGATTTACTAATGATAGACTTTGCACCTTGTTTAATGCTATTGCATGTCCCGCAATTTTTATGTCCACATTTATGAACTCCTTGTTCCAGACTTTTCACGTTTTTTATTTTATTTTTTATTTATACAGGGATAGGAGGGAGCAATTTGCTGAGAGATACTGAAAAAGTAAGAATCACCCCCCTTTTCCCATTTAAGAAAAAAAAAAAAACCTGTGTAAATAAAAATAAAAATAAACATATGTGGTGTGGTATCGCCGCGTGCGGAAATAAAACTATAAAAATGTATTTTTTATTAAACAGCACGGTCTATGGCATACACGCAAAAAAAAATTCAAAGTCCAAAATTGCGTATTTTTGGTCACTTTTTGTAGCACAAAAATAAAAAAATAAATAAAAAGCGATCAAAAAGTCCAATCAAAACAATTATGGTACCAATAAAAACGTCAGATCACGGCACAAAAAATGAAAAATAAAAAAGTTATAAGGGTCAGAAGATTTTAAATTTTAAACGTATACATTTTTGTGCATGTAGTTATTACTTTTTTTCGCCGTGGATTTTTTGGTAAAATGACTAATGTGCTTGCAAAGTAGGATTGATGGGGCAAAAAATAATATGGAACTATAGGGGCAAAATTGAAATGGTTATGATTTTTAAAAGGTGAGGAGGAAAAACGAAAGTGCAAAAATGGAAAAACCCTGCGTCCTTAAGGGGTTAATGTGGGGGACAGTATATGAGGATGTGACATGAAGTCAGAATTTGAGGTTGGGATCTTAGCGCTGAGACCCAACTTATTGTTAGATATAGTTGGGAGAAGCATGTGGGCACTTTTCTCCCCTGGTCACTATCCAATCCATTTCATTACAGAAGACAGACTCCATGGCGGAATTTTTAATTGTATATAGAGCTGTTTTGTGTCTATTCTTTGAGCAAAAATATGCGCAAGTTTTTTTTCCTGTGTCTTTTTTGCACAAATTTAGATTCTTCATCGCCTTGTCTACAGTTAAGTTTACCATAGAGCATTTTCTACTGTAAAATCAAATAAAAAAAACTGTGTTTTTTTTTTTTTGCGCTAAAAAAAGGTGCAAACGGCATTTTCTTGCGTAAATATACACCACCTCGGAGGACACGTACCAAAGGCCGGCATTTATCATTGTAGATGTAAGTGAAGCATTTTTCTGCACCTTTTTTTTTGTGTGCTGGTAATGTGTAGGAGCACCAAATTTATTAAATCGTCACAGAGAATTTGATAAATTTTGTGCTTGTCACATTTTCTGAAATTTCTCTCTTCACATACACCAAAAAGCTAAGCTAAGTCTGGGCTGGTGTAGTTTTAGAGACTTTTCAGTGGCTTTGCGCCTTTTTTTGCGCCTTTTCACAAAAAGGTGCAGTTCATAAAACTCTTCCATATCAAGTGTATTGCCAAAATCAGTGAATTGCAACTCAAAACCAGCAGAAATGTGTAAACCAAAAGGCGCAAATAAACCCTGCTTGCGCCTTTTTTGCGCCTTTTCTAGACACAAAAGACAGTCTAAAGACAATGATAAATGTCGGCCTCTAGTGTCTATTTTGGCACAGTAAGGACTGCTACTCCCATCATGGACAGACTCTGCCCATGATGGGAGTTGTAGTCCGGGGGCTGAGGTGCAGATCGCAGCAGTTCATTCTCCAGAGACCCGCTGTGATGCACATTTATTCACTGTAAAAGCCGGCGGCACATGCGGCTCTACTGCGCTGCTGCCGGCTTCTATAAACACTGTCATAATTCCTAATCCCCGCCGCCGGGAGACGGGAGCACTGATTGGTGAAAATATATTAACCAATCAGAGCTCCAGTCTCCCGGGGGGGATTATGAATTATAACAAAAGTATACAGGAGTCGGCGGGCAGTGCAGTTTAGCATGTACCGCCGGCTTGTATAGTTAAGAAATGCGGATCGCATCAGGTCTCTGGAGAATGATCTGCTGTGATCTGCCCCTCTGCCCTTTGACTACTACTCCCATCATGGGACAGAGTCTGTCCCATGTTGGGAGTAGTTGTAGTACTGCGGCGTTGCTGAGGGATGGCACTTGCACATCCTCGGCTGCGGGACTTTTAGGACTACTACTCCCATCATGGACAGAGCTCTGATTGGTGAATAGCTATTGACCAATCAGAGCTCCCATCTCCCGGCGGGGATTATGAATTATGAGCGGTGTACATAGAAGCTGCTGGGGAGCACTGTGTAGCTGCTTGTACTGCCGGCTTGTTAACTTAAATGCGGATCGCAGTGGGTCTCTGCAGAATGACCCAGTGTGATCTGCACCTCAGCCCCTGGACTACAACTCCCATCATGGGCAGAGTCTGTATATGATGAGAGTAGTAGTCCTAAAAGTCCTGCTACCGGGGGATGTGAAAGTGCCATCCCTCAGCAGCGCTGCAGTACTACAACTACTCCCATCACAGGACAGACTCTGTCCCATGATAGGAGTAGTAGTCCAAGGGCAGAGGGACAGATCTCTGCTCGCATTATGTGTTTTGCATAACGGGAACAGAGCCTTTCTAGCAGTGTGTTCCCAAACAGAGAGACTCCAGCTGTTGCTTAACTACAGCCCCCCATGATGGGAGTTGTAGTTTAGCAACAATTGGAGGCTCCCTGTTTAGGAACACGCTGCATTATGTGCGCTCTTCCCAGGGGAGAGCGCAAAAAATGTACTAACCCATATTTCTTGTTTTTCTTTTCTTCTCATTTCAGTTATACATGAATGTGGAGGACTATGTCAGATTCGGTGGACTGCGATGATGACCAGCAATTTTTTTATTTCAATAAAATGGTTAATGAGGATAGTGTTTTTTTTAATACATTTTTTTTTCAATGTTTCGTGTTTTTTATAATTGAATTTTCAGGGTTAATAGTGGAAGCTGTCTTATAGATGGAATCCATTACTAAGCCAGGGCTTAGCATTAGCCCCAAAATCAGCTAGCGCTAACCACCATTTATTACCCGGTACCCACCACCACAGATATGTCAGGAAGAGCTGGTACCAACAGGCCCGGAGCATCAAAAAAGGCACTCCTGGGCCTAGGCGGTAACAGGTTGACGTTATTTAGGCTGGAAAGGGCCAGTAACAATCGTCCTCGCCCACCCTGGTAACGTCAGGCTGTTGCTGCTTGGTTGTTATCTGGCTGATACTAAAAATAAGGGGAACCAGCAAAAATGCTAATAAAAAAAATGCAAGAAAAACTAACAAAACACAGGAAAGAGCTGGGACAGTTGTTCTGGCGTTTTTGCTGATGTACAAGAAACCTCAATGGAATCCTTGCCTCAAAGCAATAGAACAAAATCCCTGTGCCCACATCTCCTGTAAGGTGGAGAAGGAGTGTACGGTAGAGCGAGGGGGGGGGGGGCGTTTCTATATTTGCACAAGATTTATCAAAGGAGTGCACAGCCCTTGTAAATTCTGAGCAAGAGTGTAAACTAGACAAGCAATGTAAAGGGGTAGATCTGTGTCTACAATAGACACTTAATGATAAATCTCCCTCCATAAGCTTATATTGAATAGTGTTGCTCGCGAATATTCGCAATACGAATTTTATTTGCGAATATCGTATATTCGCGAATATTCCCGAATATAGCACTATAAATTCGCAATTACGAATATTCATATTTTCTTTTTTCACAGTACACATCACAGTGATCATCCCTCTCTGCTTCCAGCTTGTGTGGTGTAAAGAAGGCTCTAATACTACTGTGTAAGACTGGCGTACGAATTTTTGCATGTGCGAAAATTACCATATGCTAATGTTCGCATATGCAAATTTGCGCTTACGTTAATTTTCGCATATGCAAATTTTCAGTTATGCAAATTTTCGCAAACACGGATATTAGGAACATGCAAATTTTGTGAATATATGACGAATATTCGTCCATATATTTGCAAAATATCGCAAATTCGAATATAGCCTATGCCGCTCAACACTAATATTGAAGTCCACTTTCTACAATGATTCAAATTGGGCAAAGAGCTGGAGAGTGAAGTGTACCCCTGCATACTTTTTGGGTCTATATCTAAAGATTAATGTAGGTCTCAGCACTGAGCCCCCAACTGTTCAAAACTTTTTACTTGTCATTGTGACATAGACAGTAACACTTTAGGAAACCACAGGCAGCCACACATTCCAAATAGTAGTCAATGCATGCAAAAATATTATAACATTCTGACATTTAAATGAATAGCTGACTATATAATATATGGGTCTGTTGGGTTTGCAAAAGAAAGAGGAGTTGTAGCTTTGTTGGACCTGTGGCAGCTGAAAAGCAATAGATTGGAATTCACTGCTTCAAATGATAATGTATAAAGCTCATAAATAAACTCTGATACTTTTATTCATCAAAACGCTTGATATTTTCTATGCTTTGTTAGTTTATGTGTATTTATCTTATCAACTTATGTTTCAAAACTGCATACTCTTATGACCTTTTAGCAAACATATGTTCCCAGCTTTCTAATGCATTATTAAAATATTTGATTTGTAAAAAAAACAAAAAAAAAAAAACAAACTTTCTTCCAATAAAAACAATGGTTGATAGGCTGCAGCTGTATCTGTATATATATTTAAATGATTCATTTTTGTTCCTTCTCTCCTTTAGAAATATAATGTTTGACATAAGGGCAGCACAGGGCACAGTAGTTGGAATAAATGTCTTTCAGCATTGAAGTCCTATGTTAAATTGTAACCAAGAAGAACATCAGCATATAGTTTGTTCTCCTTATACTTGTGTTAGTTTCATTTGAGTTCTCCTGTTTCTTCCCAAATTTCAAATACATACTAAAAGGTTAAGTGGCTTCCTATGAAACAGGTATGTGTGCTGGGGACAGGGAAATTATATTGAGAGTCCCAATGGTGGGTGCTGACAATATCTGTAATACTGTTCTGGAGGGCACTGGTTCTCATTGAAAAGATCTAGCTGTGTATCCAATGTACAATGAGAAAATAACGGGAAAAAGAAGATGGCTCAGCTATCAATCCTGTGCTTCCAAAAGAGACATTCAGGTGTCCTTTTTACTCTGCGGCATGGCGGTGAGCTGGTTATTTTGTGTTTTGTGTTTTAGAACAAATGATACCTGTCTCTTTGCAGATGGCCAATTGCAAAGTTATAAAATCATGTTTTCCTTCCAAGCTCAAGTGTCATAGAGACTGTGCTGAGCTGTAGAATGCACACCTTTTCCCTGCACTTGCTGCACTGTAACATAAATAAATCATGTAGTACAGGTAGGGTGGGGAAGGGAGGAGGTGTGCATACAGAAGCAAAGCCCTTTCCTTTAGGACACTTAAGCTTGGAAGTAAAACAAAATGTTATACCTTTGCAAATAACCATCAGCAAAGAGACAGGTATTGTAATGTCTATTTATTTGTTTTTGTATTTTTCTGTTTAGGTGTGTATTCACACAAGGATGCTCTGAGCAGTTTGCTATTCTCTGTAACACTCATGTTTCTGAAGACAGGAACCCCATTGGATGTGTATCCGCTGGAACTGTGTGGAAGATGACTCGGACTGTACCAGTGAGTGGTGTCTAAGGTGTTGCTGGTTTTCACCAGAGCCCGCCACAAAGCGGGATGGGCATGCAGCTGCAGGCGACACCCAGGTCGCTACCTCCAGCATGGCTCAACCACACAGGTGGCTGAGAATATGCGAGGCACAGGAAGGATAAGGCCACTCATAGTCTGGATAGCAGAAGGTCAGGGCAGACGGCACAGTAGCGTAGTCAGGAAGTAGCAGGAGTTCGGTAGGCAGGCGGCAGAGGAGCAAGGTCAAGTCACAAAAGCAGGAGATCTGATACACGGCAAGGCAATACAATGGAACGCTTTCTCTAGGGCACAAGGCAACAAAGATCTGGCAGAGAACTGAGGAGGGTGGAGGAATTTATAAACAAGCCACAGGTAGATTACACTAATGAGCATACTGGCCCTTTAAATTGCAAGCCCTAAGGGACGGGGACACGTGCTGGGACACGATTCTTCTGAGAGAACCGGTTTACAACAAGAGGCTTGAGGAGAGAGACGTGGAAGGAATTGGGAATACGTAATGTAGAAGGTAGACAGAGTTTGTAAGAGACAGGATTGATCTTTATAGAATCTGGAAGGGACCAAGGTAGTGGGGACCGAGCTTGTAACAAGGGATCTTGAAGCTGATGTATTTGGATGAAAGCCACAACATGTCACCAGTAGAGAATGGCACAGGAGGTCTTCTACCTTTATCCGCTTGCACCTTCAAGTGCGAAGAAGCCTGGGACAAGGACTGTCGGGTCTGTTGCCAGATGGTGGGGAGTTGACCTCATGGACTCGGAATCCATATGATTATATGAGAATTCAGCTGAGTGGAGAAGGTTGACCCAATCGTCTTGGCAAGCTGAAACAAAATGCTGCAGATAAGTCTCAAGGATTTGATTAACCCTCTCCACCTGACCATTGGACTGAGGGTGGAACGCCGAGGAGAAGTCCAGATTGATGTCCAGACAGTTATAAAGGGCTCGCCAGAACTTAGAGACAAACTGCACACCTCGATCCGAAACAATATGCTGAGGAAGACCATGTAAACTAAAGACATGCAAAAAGATGTACTTTGCCAGCTGCGGGGCAGAAGGAAGACCTGGTAGATGAATGAAATGAGTCATCTTGGAAAACCGATCTACCAAGGGGGCAAATCGGTGATAAAATCCATGGCGATATGGGACCAGGGAGTCTCTGGAATGGATAAAGGCTGTAAGAGTCCTGCAGGTCTTTGTCGAGGAGTTTTGTCATGGGCACATGTTACACAGGACCGAACAAAATCAGAAACATGTTCAAGATGGGGCCACCAGTAGTGCAGGGAAATAAGAAGTAGAGTCTTGTGTATTCCAGGATATTCTGCTGTCAAGAAAGAATAACCCCATTTCAGGACCTTGCATCACAATCTGGTGGGCACAAAGGATTTTCCCGGAAGAACTTGCTGAATCTCGGCAGGAGTGTCAGGAATCAAACGGTCAGGAGAAATAATATGTCTAGGCGTGGAGTCCAAACCAATGACATCAGAGGACCTGGAGAGAGCATCAGCCCTGATGTTCTTGTCTGCTGGACGGAAGTGTATGAACAAGTTGAACCTGGAAAAGAACAGTGACCATTTTGCCTGGCGGGGGTTCAAATGCTGAGCAGACTGAAGGTATAGAAGATTCTGACCGGATGTAGATGCTGACCGGATGAGAAAAACCTTCCAATAAATGTTGCCATTCTTCCAAAGCTAGCTTGATCGTGAGAAGTTCCCGATCTCCAATGGAGTAATTCCTCTCAGCAGGAGAGAAAGTCTTGGAGAAGAACCCACAAGTTACACTCTTGCCCTTGGCGTTTTTCTGAGTGAGAATGGCAACCGCTCCAATAGATGAGGCATCAACCTCCAAAACAAAGGGCCTCTCTGGATCAGGTCTTGTAAGCATGGGAGCAGAGGCAAACGCAGACTTTAAATGGGAGAAGGCCTCTTCAGCCTCTTCTTGAGTGAGAGCCACAATAGGGGCAACCAAGGATGAAAAATGTGGGATAAACTGATGATAATAGTTAGCGAATCCCAGAAAGCGTTGAATAGCACGTAGGCCCGACAGATGATGCCAATCCAATACTGCAGACAACTTATCTGGATCCATCTGCAGGCCCTGATGAGAGACAATGTAGCCAAGAAACGTAAGACTAGATTTCTCGAACAGGCATTTCACCAGTTTGGTCTAGAGATGATTCTTCCGATGTCGTTGAAGAACCAGACGAACATGAGTACGATGCTCCTCTAGGTTGGAAGAGAAGATCAGGACAACTCAGGTATACGACAACACAGGTGTAGAGAAGATAACGGAAGATATAATTTATGAACTCCTGGAAAACAGCTGGAGCATTGCAGAGACCAAAAGGCATTACCAGATAATCAAAATGTCCGTCACGAGTATTGAAGACCGTTTTCCATTCATCTCTCTTTCAGATACGAATGAGGTTATACGCACCGCGTAAGTCCAACTTGGAGAAGACCTTGGCGACACGTAGACAGTCAAAAGGTTCTGAGTTAAGAGGTAGAGGGTAACGGTTCTTGACCGTGATTTTGTTAAGTCCTCTATAGTCAATGCATGGATGGAGTAACGGAGGACATCCTTCTTCCCTACAAAGAAGAAACCTGCTCCAGCAGGAGAAGAGGAATTACGGATAAATCCCTTTTGGAGATTCTCCTGGATATACTCAGCCATGACTTTGGTCTCAGAAACTGAAAGAGGGTATATCCTGCGACAAGGAGGAGTGGTACCATGCAGAAGATACACTATGCGGATGTTTACACTGTTGAAAGCCATGCGCTTCTATTTATTTACATTCAGTCACCCTCGCTTTCAGTAAATACTGCCGGAGCAGAGGATCACAGGGCAAGCTTTGAATTGCAGTCACGCTACCCTGTGTTCTTACATTTTATGTAATTCTAATACTTTTTACAGATATACTGTTTGTTTAAATGTGCTGTGCATTATATGAATCCAATTGATGTAAATTTCGCTCCGTATTGATACATTTTTTATTTGATTTTGGCTCCGACCACCTGGTTTGGGTGCCATTTTTACTGTATAAATACTTTGTCTGTTGCTCTTATGTGTATGCCAATCTGATGAAGGAGGAGAGACCCTCCGAAACGCGTTATTGGAAGCAAATAAACACAGTGCTTTGGCACTTTTTCACCTTGTGCTGTATACTTTGGTTTTGAGCAGCGCCTACATAGGGTCCATCTTTTTCCTTGATTTCTTGCATGCAGAAGATAGGGCAGTCGTAAGGACAATGTGGAGGCAGAGATTCAGCCTGTTTCTTGCAGAAAATGTCCAAGAAATCTTGGTAAGGTGGCGGCAGGCCAAGTAAAGGAGGAAGACGAGAAACAACTTAACGCAGAACAGGTTGGAGGCAAAAATTTTGACAGGATTGTCCCCAGCGAATTATTTCTCCAGTTCTCCAATCCAGTTGCCCGGAATGGTGTTGCAGCCAAGGAAGACCAAGAAGAATATCAGAAGTACCGTGTGGTAGAACTTAGAATTCAATAAAGTCACCTGCTGATCCAGAATCCAAAAATGCTGTAGCGCTGAAGGAAGACTTGGCTGAAGAGAAGACTAGTACAGGAATAGTTAAGCATGGAGAGGTAGTATTCACATCCAGGGATGCCTCTCCCACGTACCATAGGTGCGGGTGAACTGTACAGTCCTTGAGAAAGTGCTCCGGGCTAGCACAGTACAAACACAAATTCTCATTGCGTCGTCGTGACCTCTCCTGTTGCGTAAGACAAGAATGATCTCCTTGTATAACCTCTTCGGCAAGAGGTGCAAGAGACAGAAGAGGTGGACGTTGGAAAACAGGGGTCAGGCGGGCAGATTACCTCTCAAAACGCATATTCCTCCTGTCTTTTGGCAAAACGTACATCAATACGTGTGGCCAAGTGGATAAATTCAATCAAAGAAGATGGAGGATCTTGTGCTACAAGGGCGTCTTTAATCTTGCTTGGCAGGCCTTTCTTGAGTGTGGCACACAAGGCCTCATCATTCCAGGAAAGTTCAGAGGCTAGAATGCAGAATTGAACTGCGTAGTCATCAACGGTAGAATTCCCTTGACAGAGGTTCAGCAACGCCGTCTCAGCTGAAGAGGCACGTGCGGGTTCCTCAAAGACACTGCGAAATTCTGCTAAGAATGCCGACAAATTGGAGGATACTGGATCACCACGGTCCCAAAGGGGTGTAGCCCAAGCCAGGACTTTTCCGGACAGTAGACTAATGACAAAGGCCACCTTACTAGGTTCCGTTGGGAACAGTTAAGACATGAGCTCCAAGTGCATGGAGCACTGTGTAACAAAGCCTCTGCACGACTTGGAATCCCCATCATACTTGGAAGGCAAAGGCAGGTGCAGCTGGGAGCAAGGAGACACTACAGGAGCTGGTGGTGGGAGTGGGCCAGACTGTGGTACCTGCTGCTGTTGCAAGGCCAAAAGCTGTTGCATCATGGCTGCAAGTTGAGAAAAGTGCTGCGCCTGTAGGGCCAACTGCTGCAACTGACGTATCACAACGGAGGAGAGATTTGCAACTTCCGGCAGGGGTACCTCAACGGGATCCATGGCCGGATCTTACTGTAACACCGTACCAGGGAGCGGAGTCTAAGGTACCGACTGTAACACTCACGTTTCTGAAGACAGGAACTCCGGTGTATGTGGATCCACTGTACCTGTGTGGCAGATGACTCGGACCGTACCAGGGAGTGGAGTCTAAGGTGCTGCTGGCTTTGACCCGAGCCCACCGCAAAGCGGGATGGGCTTGCAGCTGCAGGCAACACCCAGGTCGCTACCCCTGGCATGGCTCAACCACACAGGCGGCTGAGGATATGCGAGGCACAGGAGGGATGAGGCCACTCGTAGTCTGGATAGCAGAAGGTCATGGCAGGCGGCACAGTAGCATAGTCAGGACGTAGCAGGAGTTCGGTAGGCAGGTGGCAGAGGAGCAAGGTCAAGTCACAAAAGCAGGAGATCTGATACACTGCAAGGCAATACAATGGAACACTTTCTCTAGGGCACAAGGCAACAAAGATCTGGCAGAGAACTGAGGAGGGTGGAGGAATTTATAAACAAGCCACAGGTGGATTACACTAATAAGCGTACTGGCCCATTAAATCTTAAAGCTCCGCTGCGCGGACGGGGACACGTGGGCCGGAGCAGAGAGGCAGAGGCAAGAGAAACACCCGGAGAGTGACGGACTGGGGCTCACATGTGGGTGCATCCCGAGATGCGAGTCCCAGCCCCGTCAGCAGCAGAAGGTAAGGGGACCATGCGCTCACGGACAGCGTGTGTGGCTGGAGCGCATATCGTAACAACGGTGGTGTGTGCCCCGCAGGGTAGTACTCTATTTGGCTTTATTATGCTGTCTACTCCTTTTGTGGTGTGGGGTTTCCAGTTTGTTAGTTCTGTACCCCAGTGTGAAGAGTGTCCTATGTTACCTGATCAGTTTAGTGTTCTAGCTTTCAGTTCTTCTGCTCATTCCCTGCAATTCCTGGTTTCTGCTGTATACTCGTGTATACTCGTACCATGCTTAGTCTTGTTCATTTATCCATGTCTGCCATTTATCTGGATTCCGGTTTGTGAACTGTTTGTTAATACATTATATTCTGCCCTATTAGTATATGTATCCTGTTTGGTATATCTGGTTGTCTGGTAGTTTTCCGTTTCTGTTTCTGGCCTGTGACCGACTATGTATATTATTTGTTTTCACGTTGATTCACCGCTTAGGGTGTATAGGTAAGTGGGCAGGGAGAGTGTCACTAGGGACAGCTTAGGGCTCACTCTCCCTGTCCCCCCATTTGGTCATGACAGGTATATTTTGATTGATCTGTATCAGCTGTCTGCCTATGTCAGCAGCTCTGAGCATGATATAAAGAGCTAATATATTCTCTTTATGTTACATCGTACATTTGCAAGAAAATTTTCTTGAGAATATTTATTGGGAGAGAAATAAACGTCCCTTTTATAATGATTAGGAGATTTGCATGCATCGATTTTTTTCTATCTATTGTCATCATTATTTTTTGCCCTTGTTCCGTAATCCAAATTCATGAAAAAATAGATGGATACATGAACTCTGCACTTCAATATGAAAGAGCCTTTCTTTTATGTTGGATTTTCACTCTCTATTGACAACCTTTAATAGAAAATATTAGCTCAGATCTTAACCATATGTTTAACTAGATATCCTCAACAGCAAAGAAACCAGTCATTGTGGACACCGCATACACAGCTTTGATGTTTTAATTTTCAGGATCAGTGCTCTGACTGGCACTAAATCTGATTAGATTCTGTTCTTGACATTTGTTTGTGCTCTGCAGTTAGTGGGCAGAAGGAGCACTTAGGGAGAATGGATACAATCTGGTTTTGGCTATACAAAAAGCAAAGATTTTACAGAAGTGCTTGTCCATTTTTTCAGTGGAGGTATTGAGTGTGCAACTTTTGAATACATTACCTCCTATAACCTACTATACATTACAGCTCCTTCTATAGATTATTAATGCTACTGTATCGAATATCCCCATATTTTATATTTCAAAATGCATACCTGACAAATAGAAAGATTTAGCAATAGTATTCTGTTTTTTAAATGATACATTGTGAGGTCACCAGTATTTATAATCTATATATGTGTCTTTAAAGGGGTACTACCATGGAAAACTTTTTTTTTTTAAATCATCTGGTGCCAGAAAGTTAAACAGATTCGTAAATCACCTCTATTAAAAAAATCTTAATCCTTCCAGTACTTTTTAGGGGCTGTATACTAAAGATAAATCCAAAAAAGAAATGCATTTCCTCTGATGTCATGACCACAGTGCTCTTTGCTGACCTCTGCTGTCCATTTTAGGAACTGTCAAGAGCAGGAGAAAATCCTCATAGCAAACATATGCTTCTCTGGACAGTTCCTAAAATGGACAGCAGAGGTCAGCAGAGAGCACTGTGGTCATGACATCAGAGGAAATGCATTTCTTTTTTGGATTTATCTTTAGTATACAGCCCCTAAAAAGTACTGGAAGGATTAAGATTTTTTAATAGAAGGGATTTACAAATCTGTTTAACTTTCTGGCACCAGTTGATTTAAAAAAAAAAAAAAAAAGTTTTCGAAGAGAGTACCCCTTTAACCACTTCAGAACCATACCTACTTTGACATTATATGTCCTAAATATGCAATGTAGAAATCAAAAACTTTTTATGATGTACATCTTCATATATAATGAATGAAAATATCTCCTTTTTATAGAAAACATAGCTTATAAAAAAGATCACCAAAGGTCCCCATATATTAGGTCCCATGCATGCGCGCGGTGACTCACAGAACACTGTGTGTCTGCTCGTATGGGCGAATTGACCCTACGAGCAAGCACAGCTGGAAGCACACTGTAGGGTCCATTATCGGCAGATCCACAGCGTAAAATATGTCACAGATCCGTTCTGTGTGACCCTACTCTTGTTGGGAATATTGCCTGGGGAGGGACGAAACACCCCTTACAAATAAATACCCAATAATATGCATATTTAGTTAAGTTTTACTTGTTCAAGAAAATTCTTTTCATATGGGCTAAACTATGCAGCAGTGTTCTGCCATGTGTGTGACATGCCTGCTTGACAAAAAGCGTGGAATGCCTTTAATTGTTACATGCATGGCAGAGCACTGCCCAAACACTTAGCCCATGCGGAGAGTCACTGATGGTTTCCGAGGATTCAAAGGCTCCAAATGGAGAGAAGTCTCTTAGATGTTCAGTTTTCTCACCAATAAATATATATATATATATATATATATATATATATATATATATATATGGTGCCTTGGTGGGGTATGTAGGGTAGTTGGGGTGTTGCTGTTCTGTATAATAAAGGGCGTTGTTAACCCTTGTCACTCGTGACGCCAGGGTGAGGGGTTAAATACTGTAATGGTGCTGGGCCTATCGCGATCCTTCCCAAGAGCGATAGGTGAATGCGTAATATATGGATTGTCCACAACCATTGTTTAACTGAAAACTTGCAGGAACTTTTACTGAAGATTTTCTTTAGCAGGCAATAGCAACAACAGTCCAGTTAACAGAGTCTATTTCTAGTTGAGCAGCGATTGACAGTTGGTTGAGATCAGATAAGCTCAATGTAGCTTTAGGAAGATTCTGTTGCATAGATCCGCTGGATTTAGGGGTGAGTTTAGGTTCAGTGATCTTGCGGAGAGTAGCAGGGAATTATAGATATCTAACCGCGGTGGTGTAGGCCGAGGCCGCAAGGCTTTTGCCTAGTAAACGTACTTGAAAGTTGCGGAGGTCCTACCTCATTCATTTAAGAGAGCGATCAATGGCCGCAGCTCCCTTATATGGGCAGGGGCTGGCCGTTTTGAATTGGTCCGAAACAACTATCACTCACCGTTACACGGCATTATGGGAAACACGTGACTCGAGAACCACCTAAGGTCCTTCAACATACCATAGAGTTCTGAACCGTGTCACATGACCCGCAGGTCCTGCAACGCTACAATAAGTGAGTAACACCAGATATACCTATATTTACATAGATAATATTCATAAATATCAAGTAACTAAGGGGTGACTAGGGGCTAATTAGGGAAGAGAACCCCGACAGTCCTAGGGACTCTAACTTTGGGGACTAATAACTAAGGCACAGTATGAAATACGGTGGCGGGACACCACATATATTTAGTAAAATTGTGAATTTATGTGAACCACAAAAAGAGAAGATAAAGATTATTGTCAAATAAAACCTTTTCTTGTGTGAAAAGGTTCCTTTTTGATATTGGACTGTGTTTAGAGTGTACAGAAAATCCAAAATATAAACTAAGTCCAAGGTGTTCACCAATTATGTCCTTTTTGTTGTGGGTGTAGTCCTTATTGCAAGAGACACATTTATTTATAAATCCAGAGATGCAATACATATTATTCATAAATTAATATAAACACATCAACACTAGAGATGAGCGAAGCTACAGCAATTCAATTCATCACGACCATCGCGGCTCGGGAGTTGATGACTTTGGCCTGAATAAATTAGCTCAGCTTTCAGGTGCTCTGGTGGGCTGGAAAAGATGGATGCAGTCTTGGAGAGAGTCTTCTAGGACTGCATTCACCTTTTCCAACCCACCGAGCACCTGAAAGCTGAGCTAATTTATGCAGGCTAAAGTCAGCAACCTCCGAGCCGCAAGGTTTGTGACAAATCAAATTAGTGTAACTTCGTTCATCTCTAATCAGCACCATGCAGGGGTTTTGCAGGGCATGGATTGTGGTGTGAGTTCATAATTGACCACAGCATCTAAGGAGCTAAATGGTCAGGTTCACATCGTTCACAGATGTATCTGATATTTGCTAATGATAGTACAGGTAATATTTCAGATCCTGCACCACAACTGTGCCATAAATGTATGGCATTTTTTTACACATGAAAATGATGTAAAGGTAGGTCATGGAGTAGGCAGAGTTTGAAAAAAAAAAAAACACTAATGGAAGCACTAGTGTGTTCTACCTAGTGCTGGACCTAAAGGAGCACTAAATAATAATAATAATAATAATAATAATAATAATAATAATAATAATAATAATAATAATATTATATATATATATATATATACATATATATATATATATAATGTTTTTTTTTAAATCTTTATTATGAATTTTATAGTTTTACAAAACATAAGAGGGCAGGGAATACACATCCCTGGACAATGATGAGGCCTAGAGAGCAGAATAACTGGAAACAATGCAGCAAATCAAATAGGCACACCAATCGCACAGATGCAGACTGCAAGAATTTAAACCCAAACCAAAAAATACCCTCCCCCCAACCCCACTGCTTGTCCTATAGATTGAAGAAAACAGAAAGTAGGCATAATAGTCTCCACACAAGCACATTGATATGAGAATGTGTGCCCATTACCCTCTCTATGATATAGAAGTGCCCGACGTGGCTTTGCGCAGGTACCACTACAGACTTTAGCGTCAGACAACTATAAAAGTTTTCCATTTAAAAAAAAAAAAAGGATTTAACCAATTTATCCGGGGTCCTCCCACACTCTAAATGGTCTGAATGAAGATACCATCTCATCTGCAAAAGAACCTCGGCCACCGTAGGCATGGTAGAAGACAGCCAATGAGCCAACAAACAACGTTTGCCCCCCAGTAAAAATAGGTGAGTCAGTAAAGTTAGGGTAACCTCCTCGGCAGTCACATGAAATAAAATTAAAAGAGGATCGACCACTAAACATATCTGTAAGGTATGCCTTAAGACAGAGAATAAGCCATGAGTAAGATCAGACCATCGTTCACCACAGTTAGGACATTCCTCCAACCTGTCAGGTCTGTCAACCGTCCTAGAAAGAGTAAAACCATATACCACGTGATGCATAATCTTGAATTGTGTCTCCCTCCACAATTTGTTAACTATCTATTTCCTAACCTTCATCCAACCCTCCAAGATACCCCTACCTAAGTCTGACTTCCCCAATTTCCTTTCCCAGTAATGAAACAAGGAGGTACACAACGCTTCACTGCCCCACCTCCATATTTTCCAATAAAGATAAGACAGGGAATGAACGGCAGAAGTGTCAGTCAAAAAGGCATCAAATGAGGTAGGTTAGGTCCATCAACCTCAGGTGAACAAAAGACAACAATTGCGAGTCTTGCAGAAAATGTGAGGGTCCTATCCCATATTGGGCTGTTAATTCAGGTAGGGTAAAATAGCAAGGTTCAGTGGGATGCAAGAGGTGTCTAATCAGAAGTACCCCAGCCGCTCTCCAGTTTTGATACAGAGGATTGTGATGCCCCAGGGGAACTCCGGGTGAGAACACAATGGCATGTCTTTGCTAATGAGGAAAGGCAATTTCATGGCCTCCCTGCAAGCCTTCTACGAAGCAATAGTGTCCTTTAACCCCTTAAGGGGATGTACCGTAAATGTACGGCACTGCATAGCGTCACAGCGCACAGAGCCGTACATTTACGGTGCAGCTGTGATGCGAGCACAGGATCTGCAGTGGCTTCATTCCTGACGGATCCCAGCGGCTGTCAGCAGCCAAGAACATGCCGGTAATGGCAGACATCAGCGATAGCGCTGATGTCTGCCATTAACCCCTCAGATGCCATGATCAACACAGATCACAGCATCTGCGGCAGTGCAGCAATTAAAATGGCTGATGTAATCGCCCGCGGCACTGCTACAGTGATCAGATCAGCAAAGATGGTGGACAGAGGCCCCCCTTACCTGCCTCCATCCATCTCCCAGGGTCTTCTGCATTGATGTTCCTTCCAGCAGACCAGAGCAGAAGATTGCCGATAATACTGATCAGTGTTATGCCCTATGCATAGCACTGAACAGTATTAGCAATCTAATGATTGCTATAAATAGTTCTCTATGATTATTGTAAAAGTGTAAAATAAATGTAAAAAAAAGGAAAAAAAAAAGTTTACAAAAATTTGAAAAAGCCCCTCCCCGAATAGAGTTTTAAATCACCCCTTTTCCCCATATAATACACAAAAGCGTAAAAAAAAGATAAAAAATGAACATGTTTGGTATTGTTGCATGCATAAATATCCAAACTATAAAAATATAATGTTAATGATCTCCTATGGCAAACGGCGTAAACGTAAACAAAAAAAAGTCCCAAATTTCGGCTTTTTTTGTCACATCAAACTGCAAAAAAAAATTATAAAAAGCGATTAAAAAGTCACATATACGCAAAAGTGGTACTAAAACAAACTACAGATCATGGCACAAGAAATAAGCCCTAGCATACCTGAATACGGAAAAAATGACAAGTTAGAGGTGGTTAAAAAAGGGCAATTTTAAACGTACTGATTTTGTAAAAGAAAAGTTGAGATTTTTTTTTTAAAATAGTACAATAATAGAAATGTATGTAACCATGGGTTTTACCTTGAAGTGTAAAGCGTGAAAACGACCACCCCCCAATTTGCCAAATTGACTCAAATTTTTTTTGGGGGGTTTACCATAAATTTCAGAGTAAAATGAGGGATGTCATTACAAAGTGCAACTGGTCACGCAAAAAACAAGCCCTCATATGGGTCTGTGAATGGAAATATAAAAAAGTTATGGATTTTAGAAGACAAGGAGGAAAAACGAAAACGAAAAAATAAAATTGACTGTGTCCTTAAGGTCAAAATGAGCTGTGTCATTAAGGAGTTAAAAGTAGGCTACTCTTAACAATTCTTGGTAAGGCAGGTGCAGTAAGGCTGGTAAAGACCAAGGCCTCACCATCCCAGCCTCCAGGTCAAGGTTAGAGGACACACTAGAGCCCTTTACCCAGTCCACCCAGTAATCACACTAAGTTATAATGTCTAACATCTGGGAAGTTAATTACCCCCCCCCCCTCCCCGATCGCTAGGCAGCATCAGTTTTTTTTAAAGCTATTCGTGGTCTCTTATTGGCCCATAGGAATTTAGAAACCTCAGAACATAACAATGTTACATCCTTATGCTTAAGTAGTAAAGGAATAGTCTGCATCGGATACAGTAATTTGGAAAACATCATCATTTTCAGGAGATGGCACCAGACCAGGAAAGGAAGAGGAAGGGACTGCCAACATCTTAAGTCAGAAATAATTTTCTGAAATAAGGGGGGGGGGGGGATAGTTTAACATAAAGATAGATGCAGGAGAGCAACCTACGTGAATACCCAAATACTTTTTAGAGAAGACTAGAATATCTTGATAGGGACCTGCAACCCGTGGTCAGGAGAAAGTAAAAAAAATAATTTAATATCTAAAATAGTACTTTTAGAGGGGTTCCCTTTCAACCTCGAAACCCTCCCAAAATCGGTGAGGATCTCAAACACCCCACGCAAGTCTTTCACAAGATGGGCAAAAAACAATAAAATAGTGCAGACTTCAATTCATGCGTGCCTACCTTTATGCACGTAAATGAGGACATAGTGGCAAGGACCCTCAACAGAGGTTCTAATGCCAAATTGAAAATTAAAGGGGACAAAGGGCACCCTGACGGGTACCCAGTTTTGGCGAAAACGGGTCAGAAAGAAACCCCGGGAGGTGCACCCTAGCTAAAGGGGTTGAAGACAATGATCGCACATAAGTTAAAAAGGCTCCATCAAAACCCATACTGTACGATCTAGAACGTTCCTCAACTAACCTTAACTCACGCTATTGAAAGCCTTTTCGGCATCAATAGATAAAATAGCAGGAGAGGGATGAGCTTCAGGACGATGGTGGACAGTGTCCAATACAGCTTTACGCAAGTTGGGGCAATACAACAGCCAGTCGGTTAGCCATCATTTTAGATAGAAGTTTTAAGTCTATGTTGATGAGGGAAATAGGTCTATAACCCCCTAGGTTTGAGGGATCCCCCCTCCCCAACTTTGACAAGACCTGGATATGGGTAGTGTTCATGACCGTAGAAGAAATAAGTCCCGTCAAGTATGAGTTGAACAATGTCAGTATAGTGGGGGATACTTCTGACAACAACATATAAAATTCCCCCGGAAATTCATCCAGGCTCGGTGCCTTCCCGGAAGAAAGGGACCTAACCACGTTCTGAAGCTCTTCTAAAGAGATAGGGGCGTTTAGAGATTTCCTCTCATCCCTAGTAAATGTCGGTAGTGGTATCTTCCCTGACCAGTCCCTATCAGCGGGAATAGAAGGAGTAGGCAGAGTGTGTAAGTGGTGAAAATAACTTTTAAATAAGCAACCAATATCACAGGGATGAGTGACTATACGCCCTTGGCTGTCTTTGAGCGCCGAAATATGGGCAGAAGGGTGTGCCACTTTAGCAAAGCGAGCTAACAGCTTGCCAGATTTATTGCCATAATGGAATAAAGCAGCATCCAAATAAGATCTATGTAAATTTCAAGTTGCCAAGCCTCCCTATTACCATCCGATGGGTTACAGAGGAAGAAACTATAGGCCTTCCTAAGGGACTCCCCCTTATCTCGCAGCTGTTGTGTGATACACTTCTTAGTGGATCCCATATAGGCTATAATACGGCCTCTCAAAACCGCCTTAGCCACTTCCCAATAGGTCTGGGACGATACCTCAGTTGATGCATTACAAGAAACGTAGTCAGCCAACCACCCCTGAAGGAGCTGTTTAACCCCTTAAGGACCAGGACGATTTTGGCCTTAAGGACCAGACCAATTTTATTTTTGCATTTCCGTTTTTTTCCTCCTTGCCTTCTAAAAATCGTAACTCTTTTATCTTTCCATACACACATGCATATGAGGGCTTGAGTCACCAATTGTACTTTGTAATTAGATCATTTATTTTACCATAAAATGTATGGCACAACCAAACAAATATTATGTATGTGGGCAAATTTAGCAATTTAGCAAATTTTGGAAGGTTTTGTTTCTACGCTGTAAACTTTCCGGTAAAAATGACATGTTTTCTTTATTCTGTGGGCCAATACGATTAAAATGATACCCATGTTATATGCTTTTCTATAATTGTACCGCTTAAAAAAAATCTCGAACCATTTTAACAAAATTAGTATGTTTGAAATTGCCCTATTTTGACCACTTATAACTTTCTAATTTTTCTGTATATGGGGCGGTATGAGGGCTCATTTTTTGCGCCATGATCTGTAGTTTTTATCAGTACCACTTTTGCTTAGGTTTTACTTTTAAATTGTTTTCTAAATTTTTTTTGGAATAAAATGTGACAAAAAAGCAGCAATTTTAGACTTTTCGTTATTTTTTTATGTTTACGCCGTTCACTGTACAGGATAATTAACAATATATTTTAATAGTTCAGACTTTAACACACGCGGCAATACCAAATATGTGTATTAATTTTTTTTTTTCATGCTTTTTGGGGGTAAAATGGGAAAAACAGACGTTTTACCTTTTTCATTAGGGGAGGAGATTTTTCAAATGTTTTTACTTTTTTTTTTTTTACACTTTAGTAGTCCCCATAGGGGACTATTTATAGCAATCATTTGATTGCTAATACTGTTCAGTGCTATGCATAGGACATAGCACTGATCAGCATTATCAGTGATCTTCTGCTCTGGTCTGCTCGATCTCAGACTAGAGCAGAAGACCCCGGGAGACAGCCGGAGCCAGGTGAAGGGACCTACAGCTGCCATGCTGGATGATTGGATCCCCACGGCAGCGCTGCGGGCGATCTGATCATCCATTTAAAGTAATGCACTGCCGCAGATGCCGTGATCTGTATTGATCACGGCATCTGAGGGGTTAATGGTGGACATCCGCGCAATCGCGGATGTCCGCCATTACTGGCAGGTCCCTGGCTGCTGATAGCTGTTCTGGTGCCCACGGTCATGGCAGAGCGTAAATGTACATTCTGGTGCGTTAAGTACCACGGCACCATGACATACATTTACGTCCATTGTTGTTAAGGGGTTAAAGGATTAATCTCTAGTTAACCCCTGTGGGAACCTCAAAATATAGGCATCCCCCCTAGGGACTAAATCAGCCACCACTAAAGATAAGGGAGCATGATCAGAAATAATAAGATCCTCAGGGGCAATAGAGTCTATCCTAGTTAAAAGGGCCATATCGACAAACACATAATCTATCCTAGACCAGGAATCTTGTGAGTGAAAATAGTGGGTGAATTAATGGGTGTAAGTGATGCCACACATCTAGAAAGCCCACCTGTGTTTCCCATCTAGGTAATAGTACTTCTCCCTACAGACAGTCACACCCCTACTGTTAGGTCTTCTATCCTCCTCCACACACATTACCTCATTGAAGTAATCTGCCACCATCCGATCCCGAACAGTACTTTGCTGCACCTGTCCTGCTAAGGAGTCAAAAAAAAGCAAGGTTATCTTCATTTGGACCATAAGCATTAAATAGATCAAAATCACCTAAAAGGGTGTGTATATGCGCTGTACACAAACGCACCTGTGTGTCAGCCACAGAGGAAATGAGCTGATGGGCAAAGGACTTATGAAACAATATGAGAACTCCCGCCTTTTTAGCAACAGAGGCAGAGCCCACAATCGAACCCACCCAGCATTTTTTTAACCTATCAAAATCACTGTTACGCCTAGCGCTCCGGGTCCCCGCTCCTCCCCGGAGCGCTCACGGCGTCTTTCTCCCTGCGGCGCCCCGGTCGGTCCCGCTGACCGGGAGCGCCGCACTGTCATGGCCGTTGGGGATGCGATTCGCACAGCGGGACGCGCCCGCTCGCGAATCGCATCCCAGGTCACTTACCCGTCCCGGTCCCCTGCTGTCTTGTGCTGGCGCGCGCGGCTCCGCTCTCTAGGGCGCGCGCGCGCCAGCTCTCTGAGATTTAAAGGGCCAGTGCACCAATGATTGGTGCCTGGCCCAATTAGCTTAATTGGTTCCCACCTGTTCCCTGGATATATCTAGTCTCCTCCCTTGCACTCCCTTGCCGGATCTTGTTGCCTTGTGCCAGTGAAAGCGTTTAGTGTGTCCAAAGCCTGTGTACCTGAACTTCTGCTACCCATCCTGACTACGAACCTTGCCGCCTGCCCCCGACCTTCTGCTACGTCTGACCTTGCTTCTGCCTACTCCCTTGTACCGCGCCCATCTTCAGCAGCCAGAGAGGTGAGCCGTTGCTAGTGGATACGACCTGGTCACTACCGCCGCAGCAAGACCATCCCGCTTTGCGGCGGGCTCTGGTGAATACCAGTAGTGGCTTAGAACCGGTCCACTAGCACGGTCCACGCCAATCCCTCTCTGGCACAGAGGATCCACTACCTGGAAGCCGAATCGTGACAGTAGATCCGGCCATGGATCCCGCTGAGGTGCCGCTGCCAAGTCTCGCTGATCTTCCCACGGTGGTCGCTCAGCAATCGCAGCAGATTGCCCAACAAGGACAGCAGCTGTCGCAGTTGACCGCCATGTTACAGCAAATTCTGCCCCTGCTACAGCAGCAACCATCTCCTCCGCCAGCTCCTGCACCTCCTCCGCAGCGAGTGGCCGCTCCTAACCTCCGCTTGTCCCTGCCGGACAAATTTGATGGGGACTCCAGACTCTGCCGTGGATTTTTGTCTCAGTGTTCCCTGCATATGGAGATGTTGTCAGACTTGTTTCCTACAGAACGGTCTAAGGTGGCGTTCGTAGTAAGCCTTCTTTCAGGAAAGGCCTTGTCTTGGGCCACACCGCTCTGGGACCGCAATGTTCCTGCCAACCTCCAAGAACTCATCCATTTGGCTACCCGCATTGACATGCGTTTTTCTGAGCGACACCAAGAGCTCCGCCAGGAAAAAGACTTAGATCTCTGGGCTCCTCTCCCACAGCATCCTTTGCAGTCTTCGCCTGGGCCTCCCGCCGAGGAGGCCATGCAAGTGGATCGGTCTCGCCTGACCCAGGAAGAGAGGAATCGCCGTAGAGAAGAAAATCTCTGTCTGTATTGTGCCAGTACTGAGCATTTCTTGGTGGATTGCCCTATCCGTCCTCCACGCCTGGGAAACGCACGCACGCACCCAGCTCACGTGGGTGTGGCATCTTTTGCTTCTAAGTCTTCTTCTCCACGTCTCACGGTGCCCGTGCGGATTTCCCCTACAGCCAACTCCTCCATCTCAGCCGTGGCCTGCTTGGACTCTGGTGCCTCCGGGAATTTTATGTTGGAGTCCTTTGTTAATAAATTCAGCATCCCGGTGACCCGTCTCGCCAAACCGCTCTACATTTCCGCGGTCAACGGAGCCAGATTGGACTGCACCGTGCGTTTCCGCACAGAACCCCTCCTGATGTCTATCGGACCCCACCACGAAAGGATTGAGTTCTTCATCCTCCCCAGTTGTACCTCTGAGGTCCTCCTCGGTCTGCCTTGGCTCCGGCTTCATTCCCCCACCATTGATTGGACCACCGGGGAGATCAGGAACTGGGACTCTGCCTGCCACAGGAAGTGCCTCTCCCTCCCTCCCAGTCCCATCAGGCAAGCCTCTGTGCCTCCCCATGGCCCCCGTCCTGGTGTCACACTGCCCCCTGCCAGGCCTCGCCCTCTGCCCTCCCTCCCCATTCCCACTCCTGCTGTACTGCCTGCCGTTGAGGAAACCCTCCATTCTTTCCAGGTGTCCTCATCCCAGGGGAGGCAGTTACCGGGCAAAGAGAAGGGGAGACCTAAGGGGGGGGGGTACTGTTACGCCTAGCGCTCCGGGTCCCCGCTCCTCCCCGGAGCGCTCACGGCGTCTTTCTCCCTGCGGCGCCCCGGTCGGTCCCGCTGACCGGGAGCGCCGCACTGTCATGGCCGTTGGGGATGCGATTCGCACAGCGGGACGCGCCCGCTCGCGAATCGCATCCCAGGTCACTTACCCGTCCCGGTCCCCTGCTGTCTTGTGCTGGCGCGCGCGGCTCCGCTCTCTAGGGCGCGCGCGCGCCAGCTCTCTGAGATTTAAAGGGCCAGTGCACCAATGATTGGTGCCTGGCCCAATTAGCTTAATTGGTTCCCACCTGTTCCCTGGATATATCTAGTCTCCTCCCTTGCACTCCCTTGCCGGATCTTGTTGCCTTGTGCCAGTGAAAGCGTTTAGTGTGTCCAAAGCCTGTGTACCTGAACTTCTGCTACCCATCCTGACTACGAACCTTGCCGCCTGCCCCCGACCTTCTGCTACGTCTGACCTTGCTTCTGCCTACTCCCTTGTACCGCGCCCATCTTCAGCAGCCAGAGAGGTGAGCCGTTGCTAGTGGATACGACCTGGTCACTACCGCCGCAGCAAGACCATCCCGCTTTGCGGCGGGCTCTGGTGAATACCAGTAGTGGCTTAGAACCGGTCCACTAGCACGGTCCACGCCAATCCCTCTCTGGCACAGAGGATCCACTACCTGGAAGCCGAATCGTGACAATCACCTTCCTCCAAATGAGTCTCCAGCAAAAAAAAACAATATCGGGTGCCAATTTTTTGAGATCATGGAGAACCATATTGCGCTTGTGTGGAGATCTGAGCCCTTTAACGTTTCCCAAGATCAATTTCATAACAGAATAGCAATAAAAAGAGGGATTACACACAGAAGTAAGTAAGTACAAACATAGCAAACATGTGGGCAGTGAAACCCCACCACCACCCCCAACAATGCCCAAAAACAGCATAACACTCCAACATCCCCCAAGAAAATCCCCATCATAGCCGCCACATGAAAGGGACAAAATATTCTCAGGACTTCACTTCTTCCCAATGCCGAAAGAACCAAACCCAACTAAAACACCACCCCCTACCCCCTAAGCCCCCTACTAAGAAGGAGCTAAACTAGATTGCTCCACCAAAAAGTAATAAAAAGGAAAATCCACTCCCTAAAAACTAAACCCTAGGAGAGGTAATAGGAAACAGGTCAGCAGAAAAACCCTAGGGAACAATATAATGAGGCGCACAAAAATTATGAGGACCATTATATATATATATATATATATATATATATATATATATATATATATATATATGCCCTACCCCCAAACAGCATTGCACCATCCAAACTTAGATATTATAATAGACATATACTAGCACCTCTATAAAAAAATATTTTTTGTAGCAAAATAAACAAACATTGTCAACTATCCCACCCACGACTCCCACTCCACACAGCTACCATAAAAGAAAGAAACCCAAACCCCACTACCTCTTGCTGAACCCCCCTCTCCAATAGTACATGCTAAACCAAAGAAAAGAAAAACTATGGATGATGAAAGTCAATTTCAGAGAAACAGATAGCTGAGGGTACCACTCTGGATTTTCACATCAGGCCAGCGCCCAGCGAGCAAGAAGAGATCTAGCAAGATGCGCAAGTCCATCTCACCAGGCCCAGTAGAAGGCAGAAATCCGGGCCCCTGAGATGCAGAGCGGTGGGACCGTTGGTCCTTAGGTGGTGAGGACCACAACAATGGGCCCGAGGAGGCAGTATATTTGAGTCACGACCAGGGAAGGCATACATACGGGCAAGGGACCACTGCAGACCTCCTCTGCCCATTGAAGACGAGGACCTGGGGGAGCAGGAAGAACAGAAGCCAGACCCCTGTTAGCATCCTCCGGGGTGAAAAAGGAAGATATGTACCCATTTGTGTGATAAACCCAGAGGAAAGTCGGGTATAGGAGGGCAAACCTTATCTGTTGATGGTAAAGGATGGAGCAAATGGGGGAAAACAACTTGCGCTTATGGGACACCTCCACAGAAAAGTTGCCAAATAACAACAGATGATGGCCTTGAAAGGTGAGATCCTTGCGCCTCTGCCTAAACGCCCTTAGCAGCATCACTTGTCAGTAAAATCAAGATATTTGACAATCACTTGCCTTGGGCGGGAACGATGTTGTAATCCCGGAGGGACTCCCTGATCAGGGCCCGATCAAAGATCCAGACCCAACTGGTGGACTCTTTCCATCTTGCAGCGATGCGAGAGACACAGGAGCCGGGGAAGGATGTCTTCACAAATATGGCAGAGGTCCGGGATAGATTCAGGTATGCCCACCACTCGCAAGTTGTTCCTCCGCGAACGATTTTCGAGATCGTCCACCTTGTCCCACAGCTTTTTGTTCTCCTTCTCCACCTCAAGAACCCGACGATCCATTGATGTAGCACCAAGGTCCAAGGCGTCCACTCAGGATACAGTCTCTGTCAACTGCTGGGCCTGCAGCCTGCACTTCGATCTGTAGTTGCCGCACGGCTAACTGTACAGCACCAGGTAAGAGGTAAGTATTTTCATCACCTCAGCTGCTAGCTTCTCAAAATTAAATGGTGGAAGCTCCCTGTCTTCTCTGTTCTTCAATGGTGCACAGTCAGAGTGAGCAGGGTAGAGGTAGCGCGGCTAGATGAAGGAGAGTCCACCATGTTCTCGGCCCCCTCCGCACTTCGGGTCGTTCTGCTTTAGCTCTTGGAGTGATTCTTGTGACCCATTTTGCGCAGATATTTGTCCATAAAGACCCCAACACCCGACAGCAAGATATACTCCAGGAGTGATGGAGATTATGCGGGTAATTGGGTTACACGGCGAGCTTAGGAGCGAGTCTTCACAGCATGGCGCCGGAACCGGAAGTCCATGTTTACATTTTTTTTTATTGTGCACAGCACATTGTTTCATGTACCAGGCATAACATACATAACTCTAGGTTCACATCATATTTCAGATTTGTGTTTTGCATATGGAGGAAACATATATCTAAAAATCCTAGAGATATAAACCCACTATGCAACATTAGGCACATGTATATGTTTTTGATACATATTTAAAATGTATATCTATACATGTGTATATATATTTTTTACATAAAATCATTAGGTTTTCCTTATTTAAAAAAAATGTAGCAGAATTCATTACAAATCCTCTGACTGCACATGCTTGGAAGTAAAAATGAGTCGTGTTTTCACACATTCCCCTTTCTAATGTTAACAAAAAAAAAGAGCACATATCGGCTATGTGTTTTTCATGAAGAACATAAAGTGTGGTATGCCAAGCTAGTACATTCTTTAGTATACAAGTATAAACAAGACAAAACATAGTCAAATTGATTCACTTTTACACAACATTTTACCAATAAGTGTATGAGTATGTTGCACTCTATGCTTCAATGCCTGTTGTATGCATTTATACGCTCAACAGGCAGCAAAATATTAATGTTAAGTTGTATTAACTCAGATAAGTCCTTAAAGGCAATGTCTAATCATGAATTACATTTTCTATGAAGCTAAAATTAAGCAAATGATATATATTCCCTTTAAAAGTGTCCAATTAGCTAATGTTAAAAATGACATAATATAATATATACAGCTCTGACGTGAAATAATTAGCTGAACCTATTTACTTGACAGGGTATACCATCCATATTTCAGCATCCTAAATTATGAGTGTGTGAAGTGAAATCTCTGCCATGATTGATGTGTTTTTATAATGATTAACTTCTCTCCTCACTACATTTGATCTGGTGTCTTCCTCAGCCTGTCTGCATTTTATTATTAGAGTCTTCAGCGCTGTATTGATCTGTTAAGATGATGTAATAATTGACTGAGTAGGGATATGAACTTTGGGCTTCTGTTTGGTGTTATACAAAATAACCTTCTAAAATTTCTAATTGTAAAGTTCGCTTGGTCCATTAACGTCAAGCAAGTTCAATGGATTAACGTTAGAGCAGAATATTTGTTATTACAGAATGTAAATTATCCACATGTGAAATCTGAGGATTTGACATAATGTCTTAGTCTATAAATTTCCTCAGGTCTCAGTTATATAAACAGAACTGGATACAGAATATTAAATCCTCTGAAACAAATTGGAGCTGCGCTAAATGTAAAACAGGTCATAAAATGAGCTCAAATTAGGTTGACTAAATGCACAGTAGTTATAGGCATGATTTGGATAGTTTAATGGACAAGGTGAATGTACTTTTGGACTTGGGTTCCCTAGACCAAAAAATTATTCTGAGATCCCATCCTCCAACTATATGGAATATTTGCCTGTCCACATCATTAATAACATCAAATAGGTTATTTTTGTTATGTGAATCAACCCCAAAAAAACTTTATAGTGGGTCAAAATAAGGTTATGTTTTGCTGGACCTTTAATAATTGTATCAAAACCTGGGCCCACAAAATGATCCACCAGTACTTTGGTGGGTAAGTCTGATATTTACATCATATAATAAGGTTCCATTGAAGGGATTTCAGATTTCACACTTCCTTTTCATATGCTTAATTAGAGAAGTTCTCCACATAAGACCCCTCTAATAGTTGACTGCTGTGTTGGAATAACTTAATTTTGTTGGGTAGTTTAACCTGACTAGAACAGGTATGTAGTGGGTCTGTACCTGGAAAGAAAACAGAGTGCATGTACCTGCATGAAACAAAGAACAAACTTATCATACAGAACATTAAAGGGGCATTCTCATCTAGCTGATTAGCTCTCTCTGCTGCTGCTGTCTACTCATACTTCCCAGATTGCTGGTAGAGGGGCTGGGGTCAGAGGAATGTTATCTGATTATGTGTTTGACATCTCCCAAACTAAAGTACTATGTCTGCAACTGTCTGACATGATGAATGGGCTGAGATAAGCCAAAGTAGGGAGCCTGATGTGCACTCAGGAGGTCCAGACACTACACAGGAAGTGACGTCACCACTAATTTTAAAACAGAGCTAGTGGAATGGATCCAAGCAACTAGTTGCATGGCCCATCAAATCTTCTATAGGGTAGAATTATTTTGCCTAAAAAGCTAGAGCACACCTTATGCAAAATTTAGCAGGTATACGCCTACTTAATTTTTCAATTTGTTTTATATAGCTTTTTAGGAGTTAGGATGCGACCCTATAAACACTTCTTAACCTTTATTTGTCATTAACTTTTTGGTTTATAGTTATCACTATTTTGAATGATGGTAATAGGAGTTGAGTTTTATGGGGCTCTAAACTGTGGCCAATCTGTTTCTAAGTGTGATGGGTATTGATTTTTACCTTTGTTAATACTATAGGTTGGACAGATTAATAGATGTTACATTCTGTTGTGGATGTGCCATTTTTTTGCAGTAGTTTAATTGGGAAACTCAATTTATGTTTGATCCGAGCTTTCCTAAGTGCTTGGGTTTGAGAATAGGAAAATCTGTTGAGAATTGGAAAATCCATCTGGTAGAGTACTCCTTTTCCTGGCTTCCTTCATACGTTCATCTTTAATGTGGTACAAGTGGATTTTCACAAAAATGCTTCTTGCAACTTGAAACGGATCAGCCTTAGGTTTTGGTATGAGGTGTACCCTATCTATAGTAAGATCAATGTAGGGTAGGGTAGGAGGATTTTGAAGACATGATTTAGATGGATTGGATGTCCTGTGGTTTGATGTCTTCGGAATTGATCTGTTCTAGTTCCAAAGGCATGAATAAGAAGAGAAATCTTCTAATTTTTGAGAGTCTCCAAAAAGAGCTGAAGTAACTCTGGCGTTATCTCGGGAACAATTACCATCTTGTTATGTGGGCTTTTACTACCAGGTGAACTTGAAGGAAAGAGAATTTTGGTACTGTCTACATATTCGTTAAATATGTCTATCAAATATCCCAGTGTACAGGTTGTTTAGATTTTTGAGACAGTTTGAGTAAAAGTGAAGTAAGAATTTCTGATTATATTCTTGCCCTTAAAAGGGTTTCAGGCATTGTGAAGAAGTATTTTTTTTTTTCCTGGTAGGAATAGAAGACTTGCCTCTTTTTTGGGTCACTTATGTTGGGGCACTTATGTTTAAAGTTTAGCAAACTTACAGTAAATTGGCTCGTAGCGAACCACGCAGCTTGGCTGTTGATTACTTTAGTCTGCATAAATTAGTTCAGCTTTCCAAGGGCTCCAGTTGCCTGGAAAAGGTGGATAAAGACCTAGGAGACCTAAGACTGTCATCCCTGACTTTTTCAAGAAACCAGAGCCCTTGTAAAGCTGAACTAATTTACGCAGACTCTGCATTAAACTCCATTTAGTGCGGTCCAGCCTCCAGAGCATCTACAATGGCAGATCCACATATGAGAACATGGGGCAAGAAACTCTGGGAAGGCGGGTAGGCGGGATGACCCTGAATCACTTGCACCCTTGAGATGTCACAGCCCTATAAAATCGGCAGCAATATTCCAGTTGGTCACTTCATTCATTACACTGCAGAGAGATAGGACGAACAGCCTGTGTGTGTGTGTGTGTTACACAGAAAAGCTTTTTCCAGCAGCGTTTTACCTCCTAATCACATCAGCGTTCTGGTGGACAGAGAGCAGTACTTTTTTCACTGAAAAGGATTTTTACTGCAGCCAATATCCTCCCAGTCACTTTCTACAGCATTGTATTCCAGAGAGGGGCAGAGAGCTGTGTGTTGCCTCATACATTTCAACAACCTGCCTCATCTTTATAAACCTTAGCAGAGGAGGCCGGAATAATTTTTCAGCGCAACTCTGTGTCTTTGTTCCACAGCAAATCATCTGCTGGTTATAATAGTCTGTAGACGGTATAACACCTAGCAGTCCATTCCTAATAGTCTTTGACAGAGTGCAATTTTGGTTTTAGTACACAGCTTTTGTGTGCTGCAGCACTCTTGAGTACTGCTGGTGTTGTGAAAAATTATATTTTATTTAAGAGTACTGTGGCACATTTTTCTGCCTTCATAAGTGCATACCACATACCTACATCTAAGTAGTGTACTGTTTTGTATATGTTAATCTATCAAGGGCCTAGCTACTTTGAAAGTCCAGGCAACAGTAATCCCCTGCTGGTGTTTTACTCCAATACATTTTTTTTATCATACTGTAGCACATTTTTCTGCCCTCATAAGTGCATACCACATACCTACATCTAAGTAGTGTACTATTTTGTAGCTGTTATTCTGTTAAGGGCCTAGATAATGTGAAAGTCAAGGCAAAAGTAATTGCCGGCTGGTGTTTTACTAACATAAGTTTTTTTAAGTGTACTGTAGCGCATTTTTCTGCCCTCATAAGTGCATACCACATACCTACATCTAAGTAGTGTACTGAGTTGTACCTGTTAATCTTTCAAGGGCCTAGATACTGTAAAAGTCCAGGCAAAAGTAATCATTGGCTGGTGTTTTACTCCAATATGCTTTTTTATGCGTACTGTAGCGCATTTTTCTGCCCTCTTTGTTCCACAACAAATGGTCTGCTGGTTATACTAGTCTGTAGACGATATAATACATACCCAGCAGTCAATTCCTAATAGTCTATGAGAGAGTTCAATTTTAGGTTTAGTACAAAGCGACTGTGTGCAGCAGCACGGTTGTGTACTGCTGATGTTGTGCAAAAATATGTATTTCTAAGCGTACTGTAGCACATTTTTCTGCCCTCATAAGTGCATACCACATACCTACATCTAAGTAGTGTACTATTTTGTAGCTGTTAATCTGTTAAGGGCCTAGATAATGTGAAAGTCAAGGCAAAAGTAATCACCGGCTGGTATTTTACTCCAATACGTTTTTCAATCGTACTGTATCGCATTTTTCTGCCCTCATAAGTGCATACCACATACGTACATCTAAGTAGTATACTTTTTTGTTCCTGTTAATCTGTCAAGGGCCTAGATACTGTGAAAGGACAGCCACTAGCACACACATGTTGCTGTTCTAGACAAATACTGTTTTAAGCGTAGTGAAGCATATTGTACTCCCCTCATATTCGCAATAAGTGTGTTAGGCAGAGTAGTGCCAGGACGTGCACAGAGAAGTGACAGAGGCCTAAATTCATCAGGCGCAGGCCGAAGTTCCAGCAGAGTAGGTGCATGTGGCAGTCAGAGTCGCAGCAAGAGGTCTGAGCTCCTTGTGTCATCTAGCAGTCGTGTCTCGACCTGCAACCCTGCAGTTGTGATTGATAGGTTCACTCAGTATTCCACTTTATCCCAAGTGACATCTGATGTCCCCAGTCAACAGTCGGTGGGTATCTCACACTCAACCTTCAGTTGGCATGGCCCTCATGCTGCTGCTGCCACCTCCTTGCTCTGTCATTGTACTGCTCTATGGTCTCCTCATGCTGATGCTACCACCTCCAGGCACTGTCATTGTGCTGCCATATAGTCTCCTCATGCTGATTCTGCCACCTCCAGGCTCTCTAATTGTGCTGCTCTATGGTCTCCTCATGCTGATGCTACCACCTCCAGGCTCTCTCATTGTGCTGCCATGGATACTGCAAGACATAATTAAGGAGCTGGTCCCCAGTTTCAGAAATTATTCTGCATTAGACCACAAGTAAGTATTGAGGATATTCATTACAAAAAACAATTTTTCTTAGAATAAAATATATGGACCCTAATGTTTTTTTAACCCCTTAACATGAAGGACGTATATTTACGTCCTCCGCCAGCTCCCGCAACGGCCGTGACCTGCGGCTAATACAGGACATCACTGATCGCGGTGATGCCCTGTATTAACCCTTCAGACGCGGTGATCAAAGGTGACCGCCGCATATGAAGCGAAAAGTGAAAGTATCCCGGCTGCTCAGTCGGGATGTTTGGGACCTCCGCAGTGAAATTGCGGCATCCCAAACAGCTTACAGGACACTGGGAGGGCCCTTACCTGCCTCCTCGGTGTCCGATCGGCGAATGACTGCTCCGTGCTTGAGATCCAGGAAGGAGCTGTCAAGCCCCGATAACACTGATCACAGGCGTGTTAATTCACACCAGTTATCTGTGTAAAAGATCAGTGTGTGCAGTGTTATAGGTCCCTATGGGAGCTATAACATTGCAAAAAAAAGTTTAAAAAAAAGTGTTAATAAAGATCATTTAACCTCTTCCCTAATAAAAGTTTGAATCACCCCCCTTTTCCCATAAAAAAAATAAAACAGTGTAAATAAAAATACAAATAAACATATGTGGTATTGCCGCATGTGTAAATGTCCGAACTATAAAAGCATATTGTTAATTAAACCACACAAAGCATATTTTTGATCACTTTTTATACCATTAAAAAATGAATAAAAAGTTATCAAAAGGTCCAATCTAAGCAAAAATGGTACCGATAAAAACTTCAGATCACGGCGCAAAAAATGAGCCATTGTACCACCCTCTATGTGGAAAAATAAAAAAAGTTATAGGGTTCAGAAGATGACATTTTTAAACATATACATTTTCCTGCATGTAGTTATGATTTTTTCCAGAAGTACGACAAAATGAAACCTATATAAGTAGGGTACCATTTCAACCGTATGGACCTACAGAATAATGATAAGGTGTAATTTTTACCGAAATATGCACTGTGTAGAAACGGAAGTCCCCAAAAGTTACAAAATGGCATTTTTTCTTCGATTTTGACGCACAATGATTTATTTTTTTCCGTTTTGCCGTGGATTTTTGGGTAAAATGACTAATGTCACTGCAAAGTAGAATTGATGATGCAAACAATAAGCCATAATAGGTGGGAATTTGAAAGAGTTATGATTTTTAAAAGGTAAGGAGGAAAAAACAAAAATGCAAAAACTGAAAAACCCTGCGTCCTTAAGGGGTCAAATCTAACAAAAGGAAAGGTGTGCTAAAAACACCATGTGCCACCAATCAAGCATTTATGCAATGCAAAGACCTCTAAAAGGTGGAAAGGAACAACGTATGGTCCATTGTAACAAGTGTGGGTAAAAACTTCCCCTGTAAGGCCCTACTCTCGCACTATTAATTCCCTGCTTGGCAAATGTTATTAGTTCTAAAAAGGGCAGCCCCACACAGGAACCTCTCCCTATTTTCAACTAAAAACCATGTTAAATGGCAGTAGGTGGAGATAGGGAGAGATTCCTGAGTACCACTTGACAATAAGGGAATTAATAGTGAGAGAGTAGGGCCTTACAGGGGAAGGTTTAACCCACACCTGTTACAATGGACCATATGTTATTCCCTTCCACCTTTTAGAGGTCTCTTCATTGCATAAATACTTGGTGATATTGGAATTTAAAAAATACCGACTAACTCTCCATTTTGCTAAGAAAACCCAAAAAAGGGGCGTGGCTGCCATGGAAAGTGGCGTGGTCTCCGAAAAGCGGCGTGTTCCCGACATTTTCACAAAAAGCCAACTTATTTACTAAGGTTTTCACAGAATATGTGGTTGATTTGACCTGAGAAAAACCCGACAGATCAGAGCATGTGTAAAAGAGCAAACTGTAGGGAAAGTGGAAAATGTAGGGAAACCTTAGTAAATACTGTGGAAAATAAATTGTAGGGAATTAAAATCCACAAAGACACCTACACAACACTCTTAGTATATAAGGGCCCTATGTTCTACTCATGCTGCCGCCAACTCCAGGCTATGCCATTCATCCACTATATGGTCTCCTCATGCTTCACCACCTCTAGGCTGTGCTATTCAGCCACTATATGGTCTCCTCATGTTTCAGCCAACTCCAGGCTGTGCCATTCAGCTACTGTATGGTCTCCTCATGCTTCAGCCAACTCTAGGATGTTCCATTCAGCCACTATATGGTCTCCTCATGCTTCAGCCACCTCCATGCTGTGCCATTCAGCCACTATATGGTTTCCTAATGCTGCCACAAACTCCAGGCTGTGCCATTCAGTCACTATATGTTCTACTCATGCTGCTGCCAACACCAGGCTGTGCCATTCAGCCACTATATGGTCTCCTCATGCTTCAGCCAACTCCAGGCTGTGCCATTCCGACAATATATGGTCTCCTCATGCTTCAGCCAACTCCAGGCTGTTACATTCAGCCACTATATGGTCCACTCATGCTTCAGCCAACTCCAAACTGTGCCATTCAGCCACTATATGGTCTCCTCATGCTTCAGCCACCTCCAGGCTGTGCCATTAAGACACTATATGGTCTCCTCATGCTTCAGCCAACTCCAGGCTGTGCCATTCAGCCACTATAAGGTCTCCTCATGCTGTAGCCAACTCCAGGCTGTGCCATTCAGCCACTATATGGTCTCCTCATGCTTCAGCCAACTGCAGGCTGTGCCATTCAGCCGCTATATGGTCTCCTCATGCTTCAGCCTCCTCCAGGCTGTGCCATTCAGACACTATATGGTCTCCTCATGCTGCCACAAACTCCAGGCAGTCATTCAGTCACTGTATGGTCTCCTCATACTGATGCCACTTTCAGGCTCTGTCATTGTGCCGCATGTGACATGTGACTCCTTGTTATATTTGGTCCTATGTAACCACACGCCGGGGCCCGGGACATTAAAACTTGGGAGTGTTCCAAATTTTACATTTCTATTTCAAAATCTTAAATTTCAATTTAAAAAAATCGATGTAATCTTTTCAAGACTGAGGCCCTATGGTCGTCAACATCATATAGAATCCAATGAAACAGGTTGGAGTGATCACAATGAACCATTACTGAATAAATGAAACATTTGCAATTCCACAAAAGAGCAAAATAGTGGGAGAGGGGGCGGGGTGTGAGAGGCACAGACTGGAACAGGTGGTAGCTCGTCTCGTGGCAAACCACCAGCTCGATGCTCAACAGAATGGGTTTTCAAATTTTTTAAATAAATTCAAATTAAATAAAATAAAAATTACATTAAAAAATCTATTTTCTTCAATTTTGACACCATATGGTCTCCCTGCGGCCACATTCAGATGCTCTGCCGCAGTGATTCTAATTGTGATGCCTGGGATCTGCATGCCATACTGAATAACAGTATTATTTCACTAACACAGCACACTCCCTATGCGTGTTAGAACAAAGCAAAGTACTCTACACCCCTAAGTTCATTCATCTCTAGTCTGTATTATGTAATCTATAAATGTACTTTTTTGTGTAGTTAATCGCATCTTCAATTTTATTTAAACTATGTTATATTTAACATGTGTGTATGTATGTATATATATATATATATATACATATATATATATATATATATATATATATATATATATTCAAAGGAGCTCACCACACCCCCTATACAGGTAGTGTGTCCTGCAACCAGCTCCAACTCCAGTTAAGACATCTAAGAACTGATTGGGATTTTATGCCAAGCCAGAACTCTCTCCAGAAGGAAAGAGAACCCATCTGCAGACAGCTGTTTCGGGGTACTTGCCCCTCATCAGTACAGAGCAGGGTTATCTGGCTTGGCTGGGTGAGAGGCCTCTGACTAGCTAAACGGGATCAGTATTTTCCTCGGGGAGAGGACGCCACTCCTGACGTGAGACAGAGATTTAAGTATGCCATTTGCACTCCGCAAGCACCTGGGTAAAAAATATTCAAATGAGCTCACCACACCCCCTATACAGGTAGTGTGTCCTGCAACCAGCTCCAACTCCAGTTAAGAAGTCTCAGAACTGATTGGGATTTTATGCCAAGCCAGAACTCTGGAGAGAGTTCTGGCTTGGTATAAAATCCCAATCAGTACTGAGACTTCTTAACTGGAGTCGGAGCTGGTTGCAGGACACACTACCTGTATAGGGGGTGTGGTGAGCTCATTTGAATATTTTTCACCCAGGTGCCCGCGGAGTGCAAATGGCCTACTTAAATCTCTGTCTCACGTCAGGAGTGGCGTCCTCTCCCCGAGAAAAATAATGATCCTGTATATATATATATATATATTTATATATATATATATATATATATATATATATTTTTTTTTTATAATATTATTTTTATATTTCTTCAAAGCATCTTTTCTTTTTGTTCTGTAGTTTTTTGGTGATCGTGTCCAGTACATACAGGGTCATAGTTGAGCTGTGAAGAGGATTGAGTCCTGTCTTGTCTGTGGGTTTTTAGTTGTGCAATGGTGGGTATGGCCTAATGCTTGGGACGGCTGTGGAAAGTACATATTTCCTCCATTGAAATGGGGTGACCCTTCTGACATGGGAGGTCAACAAGGATGTGGGGTGCTCTTTTTTTAAACTGAAGAGGGCTCTGCAGGGCCGCCATCAGGGGGGTACAGCCAGTACCCCAGTAAGGGGCCTGGTATTCCAGGGGGGCACAGGTTCCCACTGTACCCCCCTGCAGCGGGCACAGCACAGAAGGACCGGACTGATGTTGGGACACTCCAGCCTGCGAGTGAGCCCGCTGCTATCTATCCATATATCTATCTATTTATCTGATACAAAAAATGAAAGGAGAGCCGCACATCCCAGAAAAAAAGCACGGGTGCCGTCAGCTAGAGCCCAGGTCCAGGGATCCACTTGAATACCAACAGATACACAGCAGTAACTCCATAAGGTGCAAACAAAAAGTGTCTTTATTCAACGTGAGGCGAAATTGTGGTTTGCTCACAAAACCATTGGAAAATGGTTGGTGAGCAAACCTAAACGTCGCCTCACGTTGAATAAATACACTCTTTGTTTGCACCTTATGGAGTTGCTGCTGCGTATCTGTTGGTATCTATTTATCGGTCTATCTTATATTTATCTTATATCACAATGTTTCCCGACCAGGGTGCCTCAAGCTGTTGCACAACTACAACTCCCAGCATTCCTTTAGCTGTCCAGGCATGCTGGGAGTTGTAGTTTTGCAATAGCTGGAGGCACCCTCATTGGGAAACATCGATCTATACAGCTATATGTCTATCTATCTATCTATCTCATATCTATCTATCTCATATCAACATGAAAAGAAGCAGCACAACCCGGTCACTATCAAGATGTAGTGGGTGCCAGCAGTAGGGGCAGTCCAGGTCAAGGTCTGCTATTCAACCTTATGCAAAAGAAGAGGTTCTGCAGCACTCCAAGATCAATTGAAAGTGGTTTATTATCCCATATACAAGACACAACTTTTCACCGTCCTAAAATCGGCTTTTTAAAGCATACAATAGGTTGTAGGTGCCACACATTTATATGGTGCAATACTTTAGTTATTAACAAGGTTTCAATAAAATAATTAGTGATAAATCATCATAAATACAGTGTATAAAAATACAAAATCACAAAGTGCATAATAGTGTAAGTGAATACTTTCACAGTAAGGTGCAAATCGGTTGTGTTGAAACATAATGTCAGTACTTTCCATACATTATACAATAAAACCATCCATGTATATTTGGTATAATCATGATTAAAAACAAATTAAAAGGGGGGAAGGATCGCTCCACTCACCATATACCTATAGCCATCACTGCATCCCCGCATTTATTTTTAATTCCTGGTATAGTGTAGTATATCGCCGGCCAATCAAAGGTTTTGTTCCGGCGCTTCCGCATGCTTAGTGCATGCCATAGTGCTTATGGCGGACATGTTACTGTAGGGAAAGAAAACCTCCTGGCATTTAATAAGGTAAAAACATGTAAAACCATCTAGTGTGAACTGAGGGCTATACAAATGAGGTCAGTGTGCTTTATTTTCACTGATGAACATGGGCAATGCATTTTATAGTAAAAAGATCTAAAAGAATGCTATGATAATTATTACAGGGCTATTATATAATCAACATCATTACAATATGAATAACCATGTATCGGTGAGTGGTCATGTCCTTCTCCAAGTGCTTGATCTATAAAAGAGGGAAAAAAAGAAAATAATTAGACACCTAAATCAGCCAAGTGTATAAACTGCTGAGTGATCAATAAAATCCTCATATAATACAGAAGAGAGCCAAAAATATTTATGTTCTTAATTTACAAATACCAGGGGTGATCACAAAATCTACATTAAGCCCCATTGGCCGTAAAGATTTTAATTTGTGAATCCAATAAATGGTCACTCAGTCTCTCCCTCTTTTCGGCATGGGGACATGGTCAATGAGCATGCATTTTCCATCTTTTTTCGCATGTCCTGCCTCCAAAAAATGCTTGGATACCGGTAGGTCCAAGCGCTTTTTCCAGTATGTTCCGACTCTAATCCTGCCAAAAAGAGGCAGTTACCAACGTTGATGAAGTGGGTTTTAGGGCCTCTGATTATGACCTGAAGGTAAGCAGCGGCTTTAATCCCCAAATTAATCCTTGTTCATTTGAGACTTTCTGTATGTTGGTGGAAAAGGACATTGACAAATTATGGTTGCATGGTATTATGAGAAACATCCGAATTTAACGCAAGTTCAATTACTAGTGATAAATGAACTGATCCATGACCACAGCCTTATAGTCAAACCGGCCGACAAAGGAGGTAAGGTTGTGGTCATGGATAATTCAAAATATTTAGAAGAAGCAACTAGACAACTGTCAGATTCGTCTACATATGCTGAGCTAAGGGGGGATCCTACCCATGAAATTGCCAACAAAATTAATGAGATACTAAAACAGGCATTGGATATAAATTTGATTTATGAGATACTATATGATTTCTTGATGGTTGCTCATCCTGTTATTCCAATGATGTATTTTTACCCAAGATACACAAGAATTTGATGAACCCCCCGGGAAACCAATTATCTCTGGGCGGGGGTCCATCTGTTGATTTACTAAATTAAGTCATTCTAGCATCTTTTGACATAGTATCATTATACACTTCAATACCCTACAAGATGGGGATTGAAGCAGTACGTAAGGCCATTTGTCAGGAAAAAACATAATTCATTCTCACACTATTGCATCTGTTTTTGACTAATAATTATTTTATCTTCAATGACACATTTTATTTACAGATAGCTGGTACCGCCATGAGCACGACAGTGGCACCTACATACGCTAACATGCTCATGGCGGACCTGGAGGAGACGTTCGTCTATGTGTCCCACCACTTCAGCAATATGCTGGAGCGGTGGAGATACATAGACAATGTCTTCCTCATATGCACAGGTACCCACCAACAACTGTAGGATTTCTTTGAGTTTTTCAACCGGATTAATACACACATACAATTTACTTTGACAGTTTCAAAGTATTCTATACAATTTTTAGACACTTTGGTTGTAATTAAAGGAAATTTAAACTGACTTGTTTGTCAAACCAACTGACAGTAACTCATGTTTAAAGGGGTACTCCAGTGCTTACACATCTTATCCCCTATCCAAACGATAGGGGATAAGATGCCTGATCGCGGGAGTCCCGCAGCTGGGGACGCCCGTGATCATGCACGTGGCCCCTCAATGCAAGCCTACGGGAGGGGGCGTGATAGCTATCACACCCCCTCCCGTAGGCCTGCATTAAGGGACAGAGTGTGACGTCACACGCCGCCGGCCCTGCGGTCGATCGTAATCAGACCCGGAGACTGATTACAAACGGGGTGCCGCGTGCATGATCACGGGCGTCCCCAGCTGCGGGAATCCCGCGATCAGGCATCTTATCCCCTATCCTTTGGATAGGGGATAAGATGTGTAAGCACCGGAGTACCCCTTTAAGATATGACAGTCACCACCCAAGGTCCATCATTAGATCACTTCCTGCAAGCCAGATGTAGTGTTGCTCGCGAATATTGCATATTCGTGAATTTGCGAATATTCGCGAATATAGCACTATATATTCGTAATTACGAATATTGTTTTTTTTTTTTTTTCCACAGTACACATCACAGTGATCATCCCTTTCTGCTTCCAGCTTGTGTGGTGTAAAGAAGGCTCTAATACTACTGTGTGAGACTGGCGTACGAATTTTCACATATGGGAACATTTGCATATACAAATTTTTGCATATGCGAATTTCCACTTATGCAAATATGCGAATATTACGAATATGCAAATTTAGCGAATATATGACGAATATTCGTCCATATATATTCGGGAAATATTGCAAATTCGAATATGGCCTATGCCGCTCAACACTAGCCAGATGTTGCAACGAATAATTAGTGTGGAGGACCAAATCGAACCAGCCTTGGACAAACCCAAGCCTTGATGACAAATAGAGATAATCTTATTTAATCTAGACAGAGAGATACTGTTTCTAGAATAGCATTTGTTTCCACCTATAGTCACAATTCAGGTGCTATAGCAGGTATTCTGAATAAACATTGGCCTGTACTGAAGGAGTCCTTTTCAAACATCCCTGAATTTCAAAATAACCCTTTAATGTCTTACAGGAGGCCCCCCAAGGGGCATGTCACATTTAGGAAGCCCCTATGGTGCCAGAACCGAAAAACACCCCCACATGGCATACTATTTTGGAAACTACACCCCTCAAGGCAGGTAACCAGGGGTCCAGTGAGCCTTAACACCCCACAGGTGTTTGACGACTTTTCTGTAAAGTCTAATGTGTAAATGAAAAAAAAAAGTCACTAAAGTGCAGTTTTTCCCCCCAAATTTACCATTTTTACAAAGGGTAATGGGAGAAAATGCCCCACCCCCCAAAAAAAACATTTGTAACCCCATCTCTTCTGAGTATGGAAATACCCCATGTTAGGACGTAAAATGCTCTGCAGGTGAACTACAATGCTCAGAAGAGAGTTAAATTTGGCTTTTGGAAAGCAAATTTAGCTGAAATGGTTTTGGGGTGGGCATGTCACATTTAGGAAGCCCCTATGGTGCCAGAACAGCAAAAAAAAAAAAGAACACATGGCCTACTATTTTGGAAAGCCCCCGTAGTGCCAGAACAGTGGACCCCCCACATGTGACCCCATTTTGGAAACTACACACCTCACAGAATTTAATAAGGGGTTTACACCCCACTGGCATTTAATTTTTCATTTTCACGGACCACTGTTACAAAAATCTGTCAGACACCTGAGGGGCGTCAATGCTCACTGCACACCATATTACATTCCGTGAGGGGTGGTTTCCAAAATGGGGTCACATGTGGGGGGGTTCATTGTTCTGGCACTATGGGGGTTTTGTAAACACACATGGCCTTCAATTTCGGAAAAATTTTCTCTCCAAAATCCCAATGGCGCTCCTTCTCTTCTGAGCATTGTAGTGCACCCGCAGAGCACTTTACATCCACATATGGGGTATATTCTTACTCAGAAGATATGGGGTTTCAAATTTTGGGGGCCTTTTTTCTATTTTCCTTTGTGAAAATGAAAAATTTAGGGTAACACCAACATTTTAGTCCAAAAAAATTTTCTTCATTTTCCCATCCAACCTTAACAAAAATTTGTCAAACACGTGTTGGGTGTTAAGGCACACTATACCCCTTGTTACGTTCCTTGAGGGGTGTAGTTTCCAAAATGGGGTCACATGTGTTTTTTTTTTTAGCGTTTATGTCAGAACTGCTGTAAAATCACTCACCCCTGTGCAAATCACGAATTTAGGCCTCGACTGTACATAGTGCGCTCTCACTTCTGAGCCTTGTTGTGCGCCTGCAGAGCATTTTACGCCCACATATGGGGTATTTCCGTACTAAGGGGAAATTGTGTTACAAATTTTGGGGGTCTTTTTTTCCTTTTACATCTTGTGAAAATAAAAAGTGTGGGGCAGCACCAGCATGTTAATGTAATTTTTTTTATTTTCTTACACTAACATGCTGGAGCAGACCCCAACTTTTCCTTTTCATAAGGGATAAAAGGTGAAAAAGCCCTCCCAAATTTGTAGTGCAATTTCTCCCGAATACGGAAATACCCCATATGTGGCCCTAAACTGTTTCCTTGGAATACTACAGGGCTCCGAAATGAGAAAGCGCCATTCACATTTGAGGACTAAATTAGGGATTGCATAGGGGTGGACATAGGGGTATTCTACACCAGTGATTCCCAAACAGGGTGCATCCGGCTGTTGTTAAACTCCCAGCATGCCTGGACAGTCAGTGGCTTTCCAGAAATGCTGGGAGTTGTTGTTTTGCAACAGCTGGAGGCTGAATTTTGGAATCACTGCCGTACGATACTTTTTAATTTTTATTGGGGGGACCGTGTAAAGGGGTGTATATGTAGTGTTTTACCCTTTATTATGTGTTAGTGTAGTGTAGTGTTTTTAGGGTACTTTCGCACTGGCAGCGGTTTATGGTGAGTTTCCCGCTAGGAGTTTGCGCTGCAGCGGAAAATTTGCCACAGCCCATACTTGAAGCAGTAAACTCACTGAAACCTGCCCGTGTGAATTTACCCTGTAATTTCACATGGGAGGGGGGGCAAACCTCCAGCTGTTGCACAACTATAACTCCCAGACTCGTGCATGCTGGGAGTTGTACTTTTGCAACAGCTGGAGGCACACTGGTTGGAAAAACCTTCAGCAACATTATGCAACAATATACAACAGCTGGGAGATGTAGTTATGCAACAGCTGGAAGTACATAACTATGCCGAGACAACTGTTTGGGCATCTTGGGATTTTAAGTTTTGCAACATCTGGAGGGCTACAGTTTAGAGATCACTGCACAGTAATCTCTAAACTGTAGGCCTCCAGATGTTGCAAAACTACAAATTCCAGCATGCCCAGACAGCAAACTTCTGTGTGGGCATGCTGGGAGTTGTAGTTTTGCAAGATCTAGAGGGCCACAATTTAGAGACCACTGCACAGTGATCTTAAAACTGTAGCCCTCCAGCTGTTGCAAAACTACAAATCCCAGCATGCCCAAACAGCAAACAGCTGCCTGGGCATGCTGGGAGTTGCAGTTTTGCAACATCTGGAGGGCTCTAGTTTAGAGACCACTGTATAGTGGTCTTAAACTGTAGCCCTCCAGATGTTGCTAGGCAACTTACCGCCTTCTGTAGTCTGCACCAGGGAGCCGCAGCAGGGAGCCGCATGTCATCGCTGCCTGCTGCCGTCGCCGATCATCGCCCGCTGCCACCGCTGGTGGTAATTGACCTCCGGCACCGGTCACCATGCAGCCTTTTTCAAGCACAAACAAAAGTGACCCCAGTGGTAATAAATATATATCACATCACAAGTGTTCAAGTGTTCATTGAACACTTGTGATGTGATCTATCTATCTCATATCTATCTATCTAAAAGTTGAAGGAGAGCAGCACAAACAAAAACTGGAATTGGTGCACGCAGAATCCAGACCCGGGTCAGGGATCCATGTATAAACAAAAATTGAAAATATCCACAGCACACTGGGTAGTAAAATCCAAAAAAGTAGTTTATTCCATCACAGTGAGGGTGTCCAGAACAAAGTTTCAACCAGCTCCCTGGTCTTTTTTAAGCTGTCACTGTTATGGAATAAACTACTTTTTTGGATTTTACTACCCAGTGTGCTGCGGATGTGCTGCTGCTTTCAATTTTTATCTATCTATCTATTTATTTATCTATCTCATATCTATCTATCTATCTATCTCATATCTATCTCATATCTATCTATCTCCGATCTATCTATCTATCTAACTATCTATCTAAAACTTTCATAAATCTGCAGCACTCTGGATTCCATCAAAAAGTGTAGTTTATTCAATAAACATAAGTGTCACAGCAACGTTTCTGCCAGCTCACCTGACCTGTCTCAAGTTCAGTGAGCTTGAGAAAGGCCAGGTGAGTTGGCAGAAACGTTGCTGTGACACTTTTGTTTATGGAATAAACTACACTTTTTTATGGAATCCAGAGTGCTGTGGATTTATGAAAGTTTTGTATACCATATGGACCCGTGACTAAGGTCTGTCTCAGCGTGCACCACTTCTTATTTTTCACATTGGATTGTGCTGCTTCCATCTATCTATCACTATCACCACTATATACTGGGAGCATTACCTACCTGGGGAAACTACCTACTGGAGGCATGATCTACTAGGGGCACTTCATACCTTGGGCACTACCTATTGAGGGAACTACCTACTAAGGGTATTACTTACCTGGAGGGCACTATCTACTGGGCACATTACTCACCTCAGGGCATTACCTACTACCTACTGGGGGTATTACCTACCTGGGGGCACTACCTACTGTGAGTATTACCTATCTTGGGGCACTACCTTCTGGGGCATTACCTACTGTCTACCTGATAGGGTCATTATTTATGACCTCCCTGGGGACATTATATACTACCTACTGGGGGCATCACCTACAACCTACCTAATGGGGGCATAACCTACCACCTACCTAATGGGGGCATTACCTACTACCTACCTACTACCCACCTACCTAATGGGGGCTTCTACTTTATAGGATAAATTCCCTACCTACCTACTGGGGCCACTACCTGATAGAAGTGGGGAAATTACCTACCCACCACCACCCAATCCCTCTACCCTTTCCCCCAACACACATACTTAATCCCTTATACTGTACAGCACCAAGGAAGGAATTATTTTAGGAACCTTGGGTAAGGAGCAGGTGGGGAATGTGCTGAAAAGGTGTGGAGCCTAATATGTTTGTTGTCTGGCAGATTATGTAGAGACAAGTATTGATTGAAAGAAGATGTCATGATGGACTAAGCAAGACAGAAAGGAAAAGGAAATAGAACACCTTTAACAAGACACCTCATGTGAGTCAGTACTGTAAATGTAACTGCACTGTAATTACTTACATGGTCTGCAGCGCTTGTGTAGAGCCAGGTCAACACTATATGGGCTTTGTATGGGAGGATATTGGTCTCTGTTCATTGATATTTATACAGTTACTATGTGGTGGTAATGGTAGTGGTCATGGTGCGGCAGTATTATTCTCACTTGTATACTGGTATTATTGGTAACATCGGTCTCAGTATACAGGTTTTGTAAGTAACAATATGATGGTAATATGTATGATGATAATATTCCACCTTGTATACTGGTATTATTGTTAATATTGGTCTCAGTATACAGGATTAGGTCAGTAACAGTGTTTACATGTATGGTGATAATATTCTTTCTTCCTTCCTCATTAAACTAAAGGACTTTTTTTTTTTTTTTTTGTCCTGTGTTTTAAAATATTTTTTTATAGACAATAGGGAAGATAGCAGGGAGGCCACGGGGGTGGGGGCCTAGCCCTTGAGCTGTGTAAGGGGCTCCAAAATTTCTGATGGCAGCCCTGGAGCTCTGTGAGCCACTTTAGACCATAAATGATCCAAGACCTGTGACTTTTGGCAGCCATTTTAGTCAGCGGCCAAGCTTCACCCACCAGTGCCCAGTGCCCATTGCCCCTCAATTAAAATGTTATAGAACTGCTTAAGATAAGTAAGCACAGTACCCAGCTATCTTTTGCAGTCCTATAGAGTTTGAGTACACAGCACTGAGCATACTCGACCACTGCTCCTTCCTGACTATAGGCCTTCGGGTTCTGTCCCAATTCCTGAATGGTAACACTGTCCCTGGTCTTAATCATTCTGATCTGGGCACTTCTCAGTGTAGTTTATGGGGAATCAAATGAGGCATTAAGAATGTGCATGTTTATAAAATTTGTATAACAAGTAAAATAGCTAGAATTAATTACCAGCAGGAACTCCAACCACATTACCATAATTTACTGAATTTATCCCCCACCTTCTCCCCATGGTCTCTGTGGATTAACTTATTTTCCATTTCAGCACCTGAAGCTAGAAACATTCCTCCTGACAGGTGCCTACCTGCATACGATATACTGTTTCAAATATCACAGGAAAGAACATTTCATTGACATTGTCATATGTAATTATTCCACATTTCCTATGGAAATGTTTTAGGGACAAATGAGAAGTGATTGTGTTCAGGTGAGTGCTAAAGTAGAGTGTTTTCACAGTTATTTAAAGGCTAATGTGTTGCCATGGAAACCAGCCTTGTTAAACCGTATTACATAGCTTCGGAATAATATTGCAAAGTACGGTAGGAAAAAAGAAAATTATACTAATACTATAAATTAATAAGAGAACAGTTGTTCATTTACCATGTCCTGCTGGTCTTGTCATCCAAAAGCCTAATCACTAGGGTACTCCATTAAAGATAGTAAGATAAAAATAAATTCCATTTTCTAATTTACTTACATTAATGTCACATTGTTAGCCAGTAAACACAAATCGGTTACAATATTTTTAATGAAATCTACCAGGGGCTTATTTAAGTCTTGGCACACACTCCCCAGTCAGTTGCTGGCAGGATTAATCGTATTAAGATGATTATCCTCCATAAATGCCTTTAGCTATTAGAGCATCCTTCCACGCCGATACATTTCTCCAAAAACTTCACCTACTCATGGCTCGTTTATTTGGGAGTCTGCTAAGGATATATTTTTCCTGGATAGACCACAGAGACCATGACATCAAGTGGGCCATGTTCTCCCTGATCTGTTTTATCCTACTTGGCTGGACAACTCCAATATTTATGTTCTTTGGTTCTTACGAATCCTAGACCTAATGCCATTGGTCATCTCAATGTTTTAAATCCTTGGGTACTCCTGGAAGGTTCTTCTAAGTCACTTCATAGGGTGGCTCTACAGTTATGGAATGCTAGTTGGCAACTGGTGCCTCCTCCTGACTAGTGTTGAGCGGCATAGGCCATATTCGAATTCGCGAATATTCGCGAATATATGGACGAATATTCGTCATATATTTGCGAATATTCGCATATTCGTAATATTCTCGTTTTATTTTCGCGTATACGGAAATTCGCGTATACGAAAATTAGCATAACAGAAATTCGCATATGCGAAAATTAGCATATGCAAATTTTCGCATATGCGAACATTCGCACACCAGTCTCACACAGTAGTATTAGAGCTTTCTTTACACCACTAAAGCTGGAAGCAGAGAGGGATGATCACTGTGATGTGTACTGTGAAAAAAAAAAAAAAAAAAAAAAACGAATATTCGTAATTACTAATATATAGCGCTATATTCGCGAATATTCGCTAATTCACGAATATGCGATATTCGAGAATAAAATTCGCATTGCGAATATTCGCGACAACACTACTCCTGACATTAATGGAGACATTAATATATGGAAAAACCTATGAATCCCCCATATTCAATCTATTTATAATCCTGGATTTTGGAAGCAATTTGGTGTTTCTACTGTGGCCAATCTCATTGATGATGATGTTTTTATATTATTTTCCCAAATTGAGGAGAGGCAATTAGATGAGTGTCTCTGATAAAATAGCCATTTGGTGCATATATTTCTTGTATTGGAACACATGTATGTGATTTAACCAATTCAGGGCATTGGGGGTACAGGTACACCTTTGTGTCTTGGTACTTAAAGGGGTACTCCAGCCCTAAGAAATCTTATCCCCTATCCAAGGGATAGGGGATAAGATGTCTGATCGCGGGGGTCCCGCCGCTGGGGACTTCCGCAATCTAGCATGCAGCACCCACCTTTTAGAACTGTAGGAAGCACTGGAGACTCCAAGTCTAATGCCTCCTGACCACGGGGAGGGAGTATAGTGATGTCACGACTCCGCCCCACGTGATGTCACGCCCCGCCCCCTCAATGCAAGTCTATGGGAGGGGGTGTGATGGCCTTTCTTAGTGCCGGAGTACCCCTTTAACCCCTTAACAATGCAGGATGTAAATTTACGTCCTGGTGAGGTGGTACTTAATGCACCAGGACGTACATTTACGTCCTAAGCATGACCGCGAGCATCGGAGCGATACCCGGGTCATGCGCGGCAGGTCCCGGCTGCTGATTGCAGCCTGGGACCCGCCCGTAATGGCGGACATCCGCGATCCCGGGGATGTCCGCCATTAACCCCTCAGATGCCATGATCAATACAGATCACGGCACCTGCAGCATCGCGGTCACAAAAAAGGATGATCAGATCGCCCGCAGCGCTGCCGCGGCGATCCGATCATCCAGCATGGCAGACGGAGGTCCCCTCCCCTGGCTTCGCTGCCTTCCCGGCGTCTTCTGCTCTGATCTGCCTTCCCGCAGACCAGAGCAGAAGATGACTGATAACCCTGATTAGTGCTCTGTCCTATACATAGCAATGAACAATATTAGCAATCGAGTGATTGCTATAAATAGTCCCCTATGGGGACTATTAAAGTGTAAAAATAAAAGTTAAAAAAGTTAAAAAATATAAAGTAAGCAAATTTGAAAAAACCCCTCCCCCAATAAAAATGTAAATTGTTCCATTTTCCCTATTTCACTCCCAAACATTGTTAAAAAAATATTTTATATACATATTTGGTATCGCCACATGCGTAAATATCTGAACTATTAAAATAAAATGTTAATGATACCGTACGGTGAACGGTGTGAATGTAAAAATAAAAAAGAGTCCAAAACATTTTATTCCTCCAAAAAATAATAAAAAATTGATTAAAAGTTCTATATAAGCAAATATGGTATCAATACAAATTACAGATCACAGCGCAAAAAATTAGCCCTCATACTGCCACTTACATGGAAAAATAAAAAAATTATAGGTCTTCAAAATAGGGGGATTTTAAACGCACTAATTTGGTTAAAAAGTTTGCGATTTTTTTAAGCGCAACAGTAATAGAAAAATATGTTATCATGGGTATCATTTTAATCATATTGACACAAAGAATAAAGAACACATGTAATTTTTACCGTAAATTGTACGGCGTGAAAACGAAACCATTCAAAATTAGCATTAAAAATTATTTTTGATTTCACCACACAAATAGTATTTTTTGGTTGCGCCATTCATTTTATGGTAAAGTGAGTGATGGCATTACAACGGACAACTGGTCGTGCAAAAAACAAGCCCTCATACTAGTCTATGGATGAAAATATAAAACAGTTATGATTTTTTGAAGGCGAGGAGGAAAAAACTAAAACGTAAAAATGTTATTGTCTGCATCATTAAGGCCCAAATGGGCTGTGTCCTTAATGGGTTAAGGACAAAGGGTATACCTGTATGCCCTGAATCCTTAAGTAAGCTTAAAGCGAGTGCAGGAGCTGCATTTGCTTCAAAGTAGTAGCCAGACACTTAGTGTTAATGACTGGTAGTGGCAATACTGCCGCAGCCATTCATTTAATTCTTTAGATGCCGTGATCAATGACGATCACGACGTCTAAAGTGAAAGTAAAGCTGGAGCTCCCAGATCAGGTTTCATGAGCTAAAATTGCGGAAGAGGGTTCCCTTGACTTACTCCTGCTGATCCACTGATGTAGTTTGGTTTAGCCAGGCTATACCAGTGGATCGCTGATCACACTGTATGAGGCCATGCCTTAGGCCTAGCATTATACAGTAAATGCAATCCAATGATTGCATACAAAAGTCCCCTATGTGGACTTAAAAAGTGTAAAATAAAAATGTTGAAAATGTTTGTAAAATTATATAAAATTACCTTCCATAATAAAATATGTAATCACCCTTATTTTCCCATTTTACAAAAAAACTTAAAATAAAAATAAAATAAAAAATTTTACATTTGGTATAGCGACATGCGTAATTGTCTAATAAAATATGTTTATGGTCCTGAGCGGTAAACAGCATAAACGTTACAAAATGGCAAACACCCAAAATACATATTTTTCATCACATTATAAATCAGAAGTCCTACGTAGAACAATAATAAAATGAAAACTATATAAATTGGGCATCATTTTAATCACATTGACCTCCAGAATAAAAATGATGTATCATTTTACCATGAAGTGCACTGCATAAAAACAAACCCCTCCCCCCCCCAAAAAAAAAAAATAAAAAAATAAAAAGCTGCAAGATTCAGGTTTTCTTAAAAAAATTTCAACTCACAAATAATATTTTTTTTTGTTTTGCTGTACATTTTATGGTAAAATGAAAGATCTTATTATAAAGTACAATTGGTCACCTAAAAAAAGTATAAGTCTGTAGGTGGAAAAATAAAAGAGCTATGGATTTTAAAAGGGGAAGAGAAAAAAACCAAAACACAAAAATTTAAATTGGCCAGTTTTATTTTTGTGTTTTCTGCTTTTCCTCCTCTTTTATATTTCCATCCACAGACCCATATGAGGGCTCGTTTTTTTGTGTTACCAATTGGACTTTGTAATGACACCTATCATTTTACCATAAAATGTACAGTGACCCTCCCAATGTTTTTTTTTTTTTTTTTTTTTTTTTTTTTTCAATGCAAGGAAATTTAAATGAAAAACACAATTTATCAAATTTTGGAGGGTTTCGTTTTCACACTAGTTTTATTTTTTGGGTAATTACAATTAAAATGATATCCATCTTTACATACTTTTCTATTATTGTACTGCTTTTAAAAAATAAAAAATTTTTTGTACAAAATCAGTATGTTTAAAATCACCCTAACCACCTATATCTTTTTCCTTTTTTCCGTATATGCGGCTGTATGGGCGCTCATTTTTTTGCGCCGTGATCTGTACTTTTTATTGATATCACATTTGCGTATATGAAACTTTTAAATCACTTTTTATAAAAAAAAATTTATTATTGTAAAATGTGACAAAAAAGCTGCAATTTGGGGCTTTTTTTTACATTTACGCCGTTCACCGTATGGGACCATTAACATTATGTTTTTACAGTTCGGACTTTTATGCATGCGGTGATACAAAATATGTTTATTATTATTTTTTTTTTACGCTTTTTGGGGGTAAAATGGGAAAAAGGGACAATTTATATTTTTATTGGGTGAGGGTATTTTTCTATTTTTTTTTTTACATTTCTTAACTTTTTTTTTTACACATTTTATGTCCCCAAAGAGGACTATATATAGCAATCATTTGATTGCTTATACTGTCCAATGCTATGCAAAGGCATAGCACCGATCAGTGTTATCGGCAATCTTCTGCTCTGTTCTGCTCGATCTAAGACCAGAGCAGTAGATCCCTGGAGACAGCTGGATGCAGGTGAGGGGATCTTCGGCCGCCATTTTAAATGATCGAATCCCCGCGTCAGCACCGCGGGGGATCCGATCATCCCTTTAAACACGCACATTGCCGCAGATGCCATGATCTGTATTGATCACGGCAACTGAGGAGTTAATGGCGGACATCAGTGCGATTGCTGTTTGCCACTATTACTGGTGGGTCCCCCGCTGCTGATAGCTGCCGGGACCAGCAGTGCATGATGCGAGCACCTCTCCGATGCTCACAGTCATGTACAGGACGTAAATGTATGTCCTGATCAGGGCCGTTTGAAGGAATTTGGGGGCCCCAAACAAAATGGACATGGAGCCCCCCCCCCCTTGATGTTCACGCACATCACGCTCTAGGGCAGGCATCAGGATGTTGTAACACCGGCCCTGGAATTCTGGGAGTGCGACGTGAGGGAACGTCGATACGAGGCCCCCACATTAGGTGCAGCAGAGTTCCCCCTCATTAGGTGCGGCAGAGTTGCCCCCACATTAGGTAGGCAGAGTTCCCCCCACACTAGGTAGGCAGTGTTCCCCCCACATTAGGTGCAGCAGAGTTCTCTCCACATTAGGTGCTGCTGAGTTCTCTCCACATTAGGTGCAGCAGAGTTCCCCCCACATTGGGTACAGCAGGGTTCCCCCCACATTAGGTGCAGTATAGTTCTCCACTCTAGGTGCAGTATAGTTCCCCCCACATTACGTGCAGTATAGTTATCCCCACATTTTTTTTTATTAACAATCTGAGTGATATATTAAATTGTTCACCCTGTATTTGGTGTATTGGAAGCTGTGATTTTTCTCTTTAAACAGAGAGGTCAAAATAATAAATAAATAATTACTACAAAAGATTTACAACATGTACTACCACATTCATGCATATAAGGGAAACAATTAATAAAAATTCATAAACAATGTAAGTAAACAATGTCTGGTATTGTATGGAAGATTAACAGGGAACCCTTTTTGAAAATGTGCTGACAGTTTCTTTATCATTTATAATAGAGGTTGCATGGCTATGACCACATAGTAATGATGTTTAGTGTCTAGTATATAGTTCTATGGTTATAGGTATGTACAATTGCTATTTTACTGTTCTTTTCTTTCCTATTGTCATTTATTTTCTGATAATGTAAAAAGTATGACAACTAATGCCTGCTGACAACCTTTGGACCAGCTAACCTGTATATAATGAAGTTATTTTTGTCTTTTACATAGTCATTATCTCAGTGTTTCTTTCTTTCGTAGGTGTGATTCACATATGTTGTCACTAAAAGATAAAAAAAAAAAATTTGGGTGCGTGACTCGGATGCTCTGGAGAGCAGAAGCAGATTGTGAGAGTTCCCGCCAGACCGGAGTATAACGGACACTCTGGCCGGTGATGGGAGGTAGATCAAGGGGCTAAAATAGGAGGAAAGCTTTCCTAGCTACAGTACTGTGGATCAGACGGGTCACATTGCCCGCTTCTTCCATTTACTCACCGCTTCCTCCGCTTCTTCCATTTACTCACCGCACCGATTCCTCCACTGGCCATCTTGGATCCAGCACAGACGCGCAGCACAACCGACGTTTCCACAGTTCACCTCACAGCCCTGACCCTCCTCCTCAGGACACGGGACCATGGAATAGTGTTGAGCGGCATAGGCCATATTCGAATTCGCGAATATATGGACGAATATTCGTCATATATTCGCGAATATTCGCATATTCGTAATATTCTCATTTTATTTTCGCATATGTGAAAATTCGTGTATGCGAAAATAACATATGAGAAAATTAGCATAAGCAAAACTTTGCATATGCGAAAATTCGCACACCAGTCTCACACAGTAGTATTAAAGCCTTCTTTACACCACACAAGCTGGAAGCAGAGAGGGGTGATCACTGTGATGTGTACTGTGGAAAAAAAAAAAAGAATATTCGTAATTACGAATATATAGCGCTATATTCGCGAATAAAATTTGTATTGCAAATATTCGCGAGCAACACTACCATGGAGTGCCGATCTCCGGAAGAGCATCCCACATATCCTGCTCCTTCCCAGCCCTCTGAGGCTGTTAATTCTCCGCAAACTCTGCCAGCAACAACAGTGAGTCTCCCTCCTGCTTCCCCCTTGCTCACTGACCTCACAGTACTAAGTAGCCGTGCTTCACATAGTGGAGGTGCAAACTCCCCCCAGCTCCCACTATGCCAGACGGGTCTGGGCTTGTAGCCACAGACGCAGGATATAGCGGTGTTCTCCTATGCAGTTGCCACTGCCAGCACTGCGACCCTTCCTGATACCCAGCCATTCCTGGCTACCACTTCACCTCATGTACAGTACACCTCTGTTAACGATTTGCCTGCCAATATGCCTGCTGCTGTCACTATAGACACTGCAATACCTCCTGTCTCCTCTGATTATACAGCTGAACTGCAGCCACCTGTACACTTGCAAACTAATACCCTGGAGTGTTCAGAAGCATGGCAAATGGTCACTAAGCTCTCTAAACACAAGGCACGTTTATGTGTTCTGCCGCAAGATGACTCACACTCTTTGTCTTCTAAACTAGTCCTGCCGCTTCCAGTCCCAGGAGCCCCTGCTCAGGATATCCTTGTTCAAGACTCCTCTGAAACATTGTTCAAATAGACGTTGTCCTTCTGACAGATCTTCCTCAGAGGAATCTCACACCCCAGAGGAAGGCTCACCCCGCCATACCTCATCCTTCATGACGCATACTCTCACAGACCCACGAAACCTACCGGCAGAGCCCTTAAAGCAAAGTACCTTGATCCCAAGAAACCCAGGGATGTAATTTGCCGAGTTCATAATTTCTTACAAAAGGTTGACATCATGCTTGACTCAAATCCATCTATTCCCTGACTTATCTCTCCGCCTTTGTTGAAACGGCTATTGTTGAAACTACAAAAAGCGCAAATTCTCTATAGGTGGGGATTTTGCTTCTCTCTGATTGTGAGACATGGTACAACCACAGCTACTCTCTGAAGACCGGAGGACTTACCGGCTTTCCTCTCCACGTTTAAACTTCTTTCAAGTTCTTTACCGGAACAAGTGTTCTTATTCCCCCGGTCGATGCCCACTCTGCCCACCTCTCGGCCTCACAAAGTTGATGCTCGAAGAGCCGAGAAGTCCGTGGAACCACTCCCGCCTTGTCAGAAATGCAAGACCTGAATGCTCTCACTTAATGTTTATGTACCTACCATGTTTTTGTACTCTCTTTCAGGTACTGCTGTGACCTGGAAGCCTTCATGGTTAATGTTCATTGTTTTCATTTGAATTGCATCTGTCAGTGCATTGACAACACATTTCTATTCATCAACTAAATGTTCAATATTTACTATTGCCCCTTTATGTACTGATTTTTACATGGGAAATGTTAATTTTTCCTATTTCAATATCTTTTGTTTGCCTCTCATTCATAAAATACACTGGGCTTTTAGCCCCTAGTTGCCCCATACTGCCTGTTACATATTAATGTTCCTTCATTGTTATGTTGACAGGGACTCCATTGGTTGTCCAACGGTCCCTGGCATGGTCGGTATGCCCAAACATACTTACTAGATGTTGTCTTTCTTGACAATTTTGGTGTCCCTTCTCTGGTGCTCCTTCTATGTTTCCCCCACTAGCTTGGACATCGGACTGGTTCCGATTGAGTCCTTGGCCCTTAAGACCTTTTCTTGCTACACAATATAAATCCTGAGACTCGGACTAAAGGTGTGTCTTTGGCTTTTCATAAATCTCTCCCTATTACAGTCACATCCTCTCTCCTAGAGCCAAATGCCCGCTTTGTCTTAAATTCACGGTAGCATCTATATATGCTCCCAACCACAAACAAGTCCTCTCCTTATAAAAACCCTAGACGTTCTATCGAAGTTCGCAACTGGACCCATCATACTTTGTGGTGATCTGAATCTTTCTCTCTTTATGTCCGTTGACACCTCTTTAGGTCACTCCTCTATGTCACCTAGTAAGCTTCGAGCCCTGAGACAGACCCTACAACTGGCAATGTGGGGAGAATTATGCACCCACAGGGCCGCGACTATATGTTTTACTCTTATCCCAGACAGTCCTATGGTTGCATATACTATATTTTTTGCTCTCATCACTTATCTTCCTTTAGTTCAGTAGAGATTGGGGTGGTTATTTTGTCAGATCATGCCCCTGCGATAGGCACCTTCATGCTTACCTCTTGCTAAGCCCCATTCCTCGTGGAAACTTAATGAATCTCTTCTGTTAGACAACCTCTGCCTCAATGACCTTCTGTCATCGATCTCACATTTCATATCTGATCATTCCGCTGACCCTTCCTCACCATTGGTGAAGTGGGAAGCGCTTAAATGTATATTAAGAGGTGTTCTTATGAAACATGGGACTCTGCTTAAGAGGGCAGCATTGAGTAAATTGACCTCACTTCTCCATCAGTTACATATACTTGAGACACAACACAAACCCAACAAGACTCAACATTTCAAGAACTCAATAAGGTCCGACATGACCTCTTAGACTTACTGAATAAAAAACATAGATACTATAGACAACTGACCGGTAAATTGTTTTATGAATGGGGTTATAAATCGGGGTTCTTATTGGCGAGGGTCTGGAAAGCCAAAAAATTATCTTTTTTTATACATGCTATCAAATCACATTCTGGCACGACTACACACCTCACCAGGATATCCTGGAAACATTTAGATGCTACTATTCTGAACTGTATAATCTACCCAAACCACCAGCACAATGTACTCTGAACACTTCCCTTCCCTCCCTAGACCATTACCTTAAAGGGGTACTCCGGCGGAAAACTTTTTTTTATTTTAATCAACTGGTGCCAGAAAATTTAACAGATTTGTAAATTACTTCTATTAAAAAATCTTAATCCTTCCAGTACTTATTAGCTGCTGAATACTACAGAGGGAATTATTTTCTTTTTGGAACACAGAGCTCTCTGATGACATAATGACATCAGTGCTCTCTGCTGACACCTCTGTCCATTTTAAGAACTGCCCAGAGTGAGAGAAAATCCCCATAGAAAATGTATGCTGCTCTGGACAGTTCCTAAAATGGACAGAAATGTCAGCAGAGAGCACTGTGGTCATGATGTCAGCAGAGAGCACTGTATTCCAAAAAGAGGGGAATTTCCTCTGTAGTATTCAGCAGCTGATGTGTACTGGAAGGATTAAGATTTTTTAATAGAAGTAATTTACTTTTTACTTTCTGGCACCAGTTGATAAAAAAAAAAGTTTTCCACAGGAGTACCCCTTTAAATCTACCTCCCTCCACTCCCTCCGCCTCCCCGTAGACATTGTCTCCTCCTTAGAAACTCTGTTCTCTCCTGAGGAACTTGACCTAGCTATTTCCGCAATGCCAGCTGTAAAAAGTCTGGGTCCGGATGGCTATTCATCCAAGTTCTTCAAGACCCTCAGGAACAAACTGTCCGGCTTCTAGCGGTGTTTAATAACATCTCAGACACCTCTCCCCCTCCCCAATATTTTCTGCGTGGATTCCTTACTGTTATTCCAAAAGACCGTAAAGATCCTCTTCTCTGCCCGAGTTATCGGCCCATTACCCTGATTAACTCAGTCGCCAAACTGTTTGCGAAACTCATTGCTAATAGGCTAGCACCACACTTAACCCCTGAAGGACCAGGGGTTTTTCCGTTTTTGCACTTTCATTTTTTCCTCCTCAACTTTAAAAAATCATAACTCTTTCAATTTTGCACGAAAAAATCCATATGATGGCTTATTTTTTGCGCCACCAATTCTACTTTGTAATGACATCAGTCAAAATACCCAACAATCTACGACAAAACAGAAAAAAAAATCATTGTGAGACAAAATTGAAAAATAAATGCCATTTTGTAACTTTTGGGGGCTTCTGTTTCTACGCAGTACATTTTTCGGTAAAGATGACACATTCTCTTTATTCTGTTGGTCCATACAATTAAAATGATACCCTACTTTTATAGGTTTGATTTTTTTGTACTTCTGAAAAAAATCATAACTACAGGCAGGTAAATGTATACGTTTAAAATTGTGATTTTCTGACCCCTATAACTTTTTTATTTTTCCGCATATGGGGCAGTATTAGGGCTCATTTTTTACGCCGTGATCTGAAGTTTTTAGCGGTATTTTGTATTGATCCGACTTTTTGATCGCTTTTTATTCATTTTTTCATTAAATAAAAAGTGACCAAAAATACACTATTTTGGACTTTGGAATTTTTTTGCACGTACGCCATTGACTGTACGGTTTAATTAATGATATATATTTATAATTCGGACATTTCCGCACGCGGCAATACCCCATATGTTTATTTTTATTTACACTGTTTTTTTTAACCCCTTAATCCCTTAAGGACCAGGCCATTTTACACCTTAGGACCGGAGCGTTTTTTGAACATCTGACCACTGTCACTTTAAGCATTAATAACTCTGGAATGCTTTTACCTATCATTCTGATTCCAAGATTGTTTTTTCGTGACATATTCTACTTTATGTTATTGGTAAAATTTTGTCGATACTTGCATCGTTTCTTAGTGAAAAATTCCAAAATTTGCTGAAAAAATTGAAAATTTTGCATTTTTCTAACTTTGAAGCTCTCTGCTTGTAAGGAAAATGGATATTCCAAATAATAAAAAAAAAAATATTCACAAATACAATATGTCTACTTTATGTTTGCATCATAAAATTGATGTGTTTTTACTTTTGGAAGACCCCAGAGGGCTTTAAAGTTAAGCAGCAATTTTCAATTTTTTCACAAAATTTTCAAACTCACTATTTTTCAGGGACCAATTCAGGTTTGAAGTGGATTTGCAGGGTCTTCATATTAGAAATATCCCACAAATGACCCCATTATAAAAACTGCACCCCCCAAAGTATTCAAAATGACATTCAGTCATTGTTTTAACCCTTTAGGTGTTTCACAGGAATAGCAGCAAAGTGAAGGAGAAAATTCACCATCTTCATTTTTTACACTCGCATGTTCTTGTAGACCCGATTTTTGAATTTTTACAAGGGGTAAAAGGAGAAAATTTATACTTATATTTGTAGCCCAATTTCTCTCGAGTAAGCACATACCTCATATGTCCATGAAAAGTGTTCGGCCGGCGCAGTAGAGGGCTCAGAAGCGAAGGAGCGACAAGGGGATTTTGGAGAGTAAGTTTTTCTGAAATGGTTTTTGGGGGGCATGTTGCATTTAGGAAGCCCCTATGGTACCAGAACAGCAAAAAATCCCCACATGGCATACCATTTTGGAAACTAGACCCCTTGGGGAACGTCACAAGGGGTAAAGTGAGCCTTAATACCCCACAGGTGTTTCACGACTTTTGCATATGTAAAAAAAAAAATTTTTTTTTTCACTAAAATGTGTGTTTCCCCCCAAATTTCACATTTTTGTAAGGGTTAATAGCAGAAAATACCCCCCAAAATTTGTAACCCCATCTCTTCTGTATGTATTCTGAAGGTACGCCATAAGTAGACCTGAAGTGCACTACGGGCAAACTACAATGCTCAGAAGAGAAGGAGTCATATTTGGCTTTTGGAGAGCAAATTTTGGTCGGGGGGCATGTCGCATTTAGGAAGCCCCTATGGTGCCAGGACAGCAAAATAACCCCAACATGGCATACCATTTTGGAAACTAGACCCCTTGAGGAACGTAACAAGGGGTACAGTGAGCATTTATTCCCCACTGGTGTCTGTCAGAACTTTGGAACAGTGAGCTGTACAAATTTTTTTTATTTGCACAGCCCACTGTTCCAAAGATCTGTCAGACACCAGTGGGGTGTAAGTTCTCACTGCACCCCTCATTACATTCCGTGAGGGGTGTAGTTTCCGAAATGGGGTCACGTGTTTTTTTTTTTTTTTTTGCGTTTGTCAAAACCGCTGTAACAATCTGCGACCCCTGTGCAAATCACCTCAAATGTACATGGTGCACTCTCCCTTCTGGGCCTTGTTGTGCGCCCCCAGAGCACTTTGCGCTCACTTATGGGGTATCTCCGTAGTCGGGAGAAATTGCATTACAAATTTTGGGGGGCGTTTTTCCCTTTTACCTCTTGTCAAAATGAAAAGTATAGGGCAACACCAGCGTGTTAGTGTAAAAAATTTATTTTTTTACACTAACATGCTGTTGTAGACCCCAACTTCACCTTTTCATAAGGGGTTAAAGGAGAAAAAGCCCCCCAAAATTTGTAACACAATTTCTCCCGAGTACGGCGATACCCCATATGTGACCCTAAACTGTTGCCTTGAAATACGACAGGGCTCCAAAGTGAGAGAGGCCTGAATTAGGCCTGCGCATTTGAGGCCTGAATTAGGGATTTGCATAGGGGTGGACATAGGGGTATTTTACGCCAGTGATTCCCAAACAGGGTGCCTCCAGCTGTTGCAAAACTCCCAGCATGCTTGGACAGTCAACGGCTGTCCGGCAATACTGGGAGTTGTTGTTTTGCAACAGCTGGAGGCTCCATTTTGGAAACAGTGGCATACCGGACGTTTTTCATTTTTATTGGGGAGGGGAGGGGGGCTGTGTAGGGGTATGTGTATATGTAGTGTTTTTTACTTTTTATTTTATTTTGTGTCAGTGTAGTGTAGTGTTGTTAGGATACAGTCACACGGGTGGGGGATTACAGCGAGTTCCCGCTGCGAGTTTGAGCTGCCGCGCAAAATTTGCTGCATCGCAAACTTACATCCTGATACTCACTGTAAGCCCCCTGCCCATGTGAATGTACCCTGTACATTCACAGCGGGGGATCTCCAGCTGTTACAAAACTACAACTCCCAGCATGCACAGTTTATCAGTGCATGCTGGTAGTTATAGTTTTGCAACAGCTGGAGGCACACGGTTGGGAAACACTGAGTTAGGAAACAGACAATGTTTCCCAACCAGTGTGCCTCCTGTTGTTGCAAAACCACAACTCCCAGCATTCTCAGGCATGCTGGGAGTAGTAGTTCGGCAACATCTTTAGAGCCAGATGTTGCCGAACTACAACTCCCAGCATGCTGGGAGTTGTAGTTTTGCAACATCTGGAGGACTAGTTTGCAGACCACTAATACAGTGGTTCCCAATCTGTGCCCTTCCAGATGTTGCAAAACTACAACTCCCAGTATGCCAAAACTGTCCAGGCATGCTGGGAGTTGTAGTTCTGCAACATCTGAAGGGCCAGATGTTACAGAACTACAACTCCCAGCATGCCTGGACAGTAAGGGCATGCTGAGGATGTGTAGTTTTGCAACATCTGGAAGGGCACAGTGGTCTCCAAACTGTGGACCTCCAGATGTTGCAAAACTGCAACTCCCAGCATGCCCAGACGCCAAGGGCTGTCTGGGCATGCTGGGAATTGTAGTATGCAGGGTCCCATTACAGCAATGCATGTCGCTTTACGGCGACGTGCATTGCTGTAAAGGGCCTGACCGCGGCTGAAGATCTACTCACCTGTCGCCGCCGCCGCCATCTTCCTCGCCGGGATCCGGGTCTTCAGGGACGAGGTAAGTACCGGGGCTGGTCCCCAGCACTCCGCCGTCCCCCGCCGCGTCCTCCGGTCTTCCTCCCGTCCTCTCCGGACTTCCAGGGGCCGGGCAGGGCGGGAGGAAGTAACCGCCCCCCCTCCTGCGATTGGTCGGTTAGTAAACCAACGGATCGCAGGGGATCGGAGGAGGTGGCAGGCTTGCCACCTCGCTCCGATACTTCAGCATGGTCCTGGCTGTCTGTGACAGCCGGGATCATGCGAAATTACCAGGCGGTCGGGTCCCAGAGACCCGATCAGCCCGGTATCGCCGCAGATCGCAAGGGCGAATTCCCTTGCGATTTGCGGCGATCGCCGACATGGGGGGCCTACATGGCCCCCCTCGACGTTTGCCCTGGATGCCTGCTGAAGGATTTCAGCAGGCATCCAGTTCCAATCTCTGCCTGGCGAGCGGCAGAGACCGGAAATACAACAGGACGTTCTCTAACGTCCTTGGACATTAAAGCCCAGGTAGTGAGGACGTTAGAGAACGTCCTATGTCCTTAAATGGGAAAAAGGGAGTGATTAAAATTTTATTAGGGGAGGTGATCATTATTCACTTTTTTTTTCACTTTTCTTTTTTTTTTTTTTTCAGTGTTATAGCTCCCATAGGGAGAAACAGAATTGCAGGAGCTCGCCGGTGAGGTGCAATACAGACTTCTTTTATTATTTAAAACATGGTCAAATTCAAGCATGTTTGATGATGGGGAGAGAGTGACTGCTTCAAAGCTTCATACAGCAGACAGAAGGTAACACCGTTTCACACAACACGTGTGCCCCTACAGACCTCATTATGCACGTCATCATCATATACCTCTCTTCCTGCTCTCCCTAGATGCGGAGATGTCTTTTGATCGGGTGGATTGGGAGTTCTTGAAGGGCACCCTGTTGCAAATGGGCATTGGTCCTGTAATGCTCCACCGCATCATGGCCCTATATCCGAACCCCCAAGCCCAGATCCGTTTAAATGGCCGACTGTCTGATCCCTTTCGCATTTGTAATGGTACGAGACAGGGCTGCCCCTTATCCCCTCTTCTCTATGTCCTTTGTATGGAACACCTTCTCAATGCCATCTGACAAAACCCTGACATTAGAGGTCTTCCCCTGTCCTCAAACCATTACAAACGTTCAGCTTTTGCTGATGACGTCCTTCTATACCTTTCCTCCCCTATAACATCCCTTCCCTTCCTTTTGTCTACTCTGCACCAATTTTCCAACTGCAGCAACTACAAATTGAATCCCTCCAAAGGTGAAGTCCTGAATTCCTTACTTACACGCTCAGGACTGAGACCACTGTCAGATATCTTAGAAGTTCTCTCTTCCCTCCACTATAAACAATTGCTCCACTTTTGCAACTCCCAAAAACTTACTCTTAATTTCCACTGTGAACTTACCGCATTTCAATGACTCTGTGTAACCTCAACACTGATTTCTCATATGGTCAATGCACTGTATATCCTTCTTTAGATGCCAATTCCATGGACCCTCTCCCTTTCCGCTCCTCATGGGAGAAGGAAATGGGTTATTCACAGTCAGATAACGAATGGTCACGTGCGCAACTCCTATGCCATAAATTATCCAAGTCAAGTAGGGTGCCGGACACCAATTATAAAACCCTGACCAGATGGTACAGGGTATCTACACTGCTGTCTCGCATTTATCTTTCCGTAACTGATGTTTGCTGCGGTGTGGTCGTCCTGATGGGAACATGACCCACATCTGGCTCACCTGTCTTAAACTGGACTCTTCCTGGTCTGCCATACTTGACATGGTATTTAAACTGACCTCACTGAAACTAGTAAAATACCTGCATACGACTTTACTATCCGTCCTTCCCCAAAATTCACCTTCTGCGGCTTCCAAACTGACCCACTTCATCTTAATTGCTGCCAGAACAGTGATTTCCCGGAATTGGAAGTCTGAAATCCCCCCGACTTTCTCATCCTGGCTAAAAGAGGTCTCTCATGTCTGCCGAATGGAGGAACTCCTGGCAGATTCCAAATGCCAGGTCGAGAAATTTCATGCCGTGTGGGCACCATGGTTGACCTTTATGTCCTTATCTGAATTTGAGAACCTTAATCTAGAGCCGTAACTTTCTATCTTACCCACTTACTCCTCCATCAGCTGCCATTCAATCACCCCCTAACTCACATTTAACTTGCTCCCTGCCATGGAAATTGACCAGTTTGCAAGGTAAGCCTTTTTTAGCCTATATGTTTCTCCTTTTTTCTTATATTTACTTCCCAGTCTCTCTTTTTATACACTCTTATTGCTGTTTTCTCCTTTTGTACCCACCCCCACCCCCACCCCCACCCCCACACCCACACCCACACCCACACCCACACCCACACCCCCCTCTATTCTCCTTCCTCCATTAATGGAGTACTTATTAAGACTACTATCTGCCTCATGGCATGTCATGTTGGACTAAAGTTTTTCTAATCATTTGCCTGCTTGACTTTGTTCTTTACATCTTGGAGAACTCTTTATGACCACTTTTCGTATTCAAGTTATTGGATAGAAGTATTGTTTTCCTATTACTCCATTACAGTTTGTATTTCTTTGAAAATTTTTAATAAACATTTATTATTGAAAAAAAATTCTAATTTACTTTGAAAACAAAAACAAAATTGGGGAAACATAATACATTAGGCCCATAATGTAAATTTTTCAGTTTTATATTCTCAATAAGGGACATTTATCAAGGTATTTAGAGCCTTTTTTTTTTTTTGCCTAAAAAAAGTCGCACAAAAAGTCACACATGCACCTAAGCACTTTTGTTTGCGACTTTTGTGAGTAAGCAAAAACAGCCTTAACAGCCTTAACTTAGCAAATTTCAGTTTTCACTTTGCAGAGGTCAGGTACATTATGATGTGCGAAAGTCGCATGTAGGCAAAAAAAAGTCGCAAACCTCTTACAAAACTTCAGAACTTACTTACCAAAGCAAACAATGGTAAATGTTCCCCATTGTGAATGTGAATGTTGGCATGACAACAATCACCAATATGTTCCAAAAGCCACACATGTGCATTTCCGCAAGTGGAAAGAAAGGGGGATAAGTAAATATTCAGATATATCTGATAGTTCAGGACTTTTTTCTTTTGATGTAATAAATAAAAAATATAACCTACCTCACACTGAGTTCTACAAGTATTTACAGATATGTCATCTCATGGCAACATTAACGCAACTTAAAGAGGGTAGACACCCGTTTAGCGTAAAAAAAAATTCCAAAACCCCCCTGCAAAAAGGTATATCACAAATATATGAAGCCCTAGCCCCAGGGTTAGAAATTCTGCCCTCAAGTATGAAATGGGAAAGAGACTGAGACAAGTCCTATAGTAAAGAACAATGGGGGAAGGCGTATCATTTACCAGTAGAGATGTCTAAATGTACCTCCCACTTTTTATACAGATGGTACCAGACTCCACATTTGCTTTCTAAAATGTATCCTTCAACTCCAGAACATTGTTGGAGGTGCAATAAAGCTAGAGGAACACTCCTCCATATATGGTGGGGGTGTGAAGTTATAAGAACTCTATGGAAGCAAATAATAAAGTTGTTGAAGGATATAATAGGTAGATCTTTACCAGAAGGTCTGGAATCAATGCTATTATATATAGGATTGGAGGGTATGTCGGCATCAGAGCTAACTGTTAGAATTCATTTAACAACTGTTGCTAAGTTAAAAAACGGCCGCAAAATGGAAGTGTACACCTACCTAACATATTTCAGATTATTAATGGCACACATTCCAATTACTTGATGGAGCGATTAATCGCTACTACTCAGAATAAGCTTCCCCAATTTGATGCTAAGTGGAGTAAGTGGAGTAACTGGTCACAATTTATTAAGTTTAAAAACAAATAAGAGGGAGATAGGAGAGGGGGATGGAGGGAAGAAGGAAGAAACAGAAAGAAAGAAAGAAAAATTAGGAACATAGGGTATATTAAATTATATTAAATTAAATTAAAGATTATGAAAAGTGCGGAAATTATATATATATATATATATATATATATATATATATATATATAGTTTTTTTTTGTTTGTTTGTTTGTTTTGTTTTGTTTTATCTTAGCTTAGTTGATGTCTGTTTTGTTAGTGTTAGTAAATAGGATTATTTGTTGGGATACTGTTTAGTCGATTTTTGGTTATTTACTTTTCTTGTCGGTCCCTGTAAGACCAATTGGTTGTACTGTGTTTTTTTCGTGAATAAAAAAATAAAAATAAAAAATCTGAGATTGCTACCTGCGCATTGTATCCCACGTTGCTTAAAACAGCAAACACACACACACACACACACACACACACATATATATATATATAAATATATATATATATATATTAGACATGTAAAAATAAAGAGGGTCATTTATTAACATGTGTTAGCATGTGTTAGACTTGGAGCTAATATGGAGCACACTTGTTAGTCAGCCTAGCATGGCTGCCTGTGCCTAGTCCCGGCTGCAGTGACCATTGGGCAAAACTATTTGACTCGTGCGTAAACTGTACGCCTAGGAAATTTCACCCAAAGCACGCCCAAAAAACATCCAGTGTATTTACCAGCGTAGAAACCAATAAGCATAGACAAAAGTTGCATCATAAATGTGGTGCACACCATACTTTGTGACTTTGCAAATATATAAAACAATATAGACCTTGTTAAATGACCCCTCAAGGTGCATAAAAAATAGTGTTCAGCAGCATAGGCCATATTCGAATTTGCGATATTTCGCAAATATACGGACGAATATTCGTTATATATTCGCTAAATTTGCACATTCGTAATATTTGCGTTTCATTTTTGCATATGTGAAAATTTTCATATGCAAAAATTTGCATGAGCGAAAATTCGCATATGTGAAAATTCGTACACCTGTCTCACACAGTAGTATTAGAGCCTTCTTTACACCACACAAGCTGGATGCAGAGAGGGATGATCACTGTGATGTGTACTGTGAAGAAAAAAAAACGAATATTCGTAATTGCGAATATATAGTGCTATATTCGCGAATATTCGCGAATTCGCGAATATGCGATATTCGCGAATGAAATTTGCTTTGCGAATATTCGCGCGCAACACTAATAAAAAATACTAAAGGCAACTGAAATCTTATTATTTGCTAATTTATTTTGTTAACATGTTTAATCCTGCTTCCATAGTATGCCAAAAAGAGGGACAGAGGCTTAATCAGAAAACTGGTCAACACAAACACAATAGATGACACCTTCGCTTGCAGTAAGCTACAA